>NW_012152829.1:129962-145956 GCF_000956105.1 Propithecus coquereli
AATTTTTCCCTCTTGCTCTCTGACAATGTATTTCCCATTCAGTCAATTTTGACTCTCCTTGCTAAATAACCTTAGCAATTATTCAATTATCGTGGCAACCACATGAACTCAATAAGAGAAGAAATTGTGTTGTTGTTGATGTTCATTGGTCTATTTCCAATTCATAGAACAAGAAAGCCTGACAAGCAGTAGGCCCTCAACAACTATTTGTTGAAAGAATGAGAGCTAACTTAGTTGAATATCCCACTGGGAACACAGAGAAAGAGAAGATTAGTAAGGATGGACTGTGAAACAAGTATTAGAGCAATAAAATAAATTAACACCTTCAAATTTGAGAAACTTTACAACTTAATATATGAACTCATGATAGATATCTGCACTAATCCTGAAAACAAGAACAGTGTTCTGTAATCTTTCTGGTTCAATCCACAATTCATACAGAATTAGAAAGAACATACAGGTCTAGCACCCAAGATGTGGGAACCTCCCCTCAGGGATAGGAACTACTTCTAGTCCAGAGAGTTGGAGATGGGTGGAAAGTATAAATTTTGTGTCATGAGAAGCAAGAGGGCCCCAGAGTTCACTGATGTTTTGAGAACTGCTCGGAGAGTGTTATCAAATATAAAGGCTATTATAGAACAAGACTCCATTGGTAGGGAGGGTTTAGCAGTGAAAAAATAAAAAGGAAATAAATCAGTCAAGAGAGACATTAAAGAACATTTGAGTTCATAGATACACTGAAGAAGAAATGTGATGTAAAAGATGCAATAACATGTATAAAAATCACAAGTGCCATATAATGTGACTTTAATTCAGAGCCTGAGTTAATAATCACATTTGTAAAAATCTACATAACTACAAGTCCATGTCAGCTCCTGGGTGGAACTGCTTTCATAAGCTTCATTCTTCCAATGGTTGTGTGATATATTATAAAGAATGTTATTATATGAATAAATGTAAGATATATTTTTATAAAATGTTTGGACAAATAACAACAGATTCAATTTATATATGCTACAGTGACAATCCAAAATAATTAGTCTTAACATATAATTGATATCAGAAATTTATGAACATCAATTTCATAATTTGTCAGTATACAGAACAGCATTTCCCCCAAAGAAGAGTGAGAAAATGTATTCAGCAGTTTATTTTGACCTAATTCAAACAAAACATTGGCGTCTTGAGTGACATTGAGTAATACTTAGATACTAATGAAACACTGCTTATGTAATTGTAAATAAAAGTGATTCTAATGTTAGGGATAAGGCAGAAGAAGAAGGTCAAATGAGCCTGAGAGCAGGCATTTTGACCGACACCAGACCCTAACAACACTGAACAAGGAAGCCACTACCAACGAGTGCCCCGCCCGAGACCACCTGAGGATGCATGAATTACTAAGCCAGATGCCGTACAAACTGTGTTTACATTTTTGTGACAACAGTTTATAACCTTCATGGCCTGACCTGAAGACAATACTGGTCACATAAGGCTGTTTGCGAACCTGTTTCGGAACATTTTAAAACGTTTGCATTTCCCATATGGCTTCCCATCCTGCTGGCGAGAGGACCCCTACTCTGTCTGAGGAGTAGGATCTGTTGTCCATCTCTCTCAACAGACTCCATGTAGCTAGTTGGCTAGTGCTTGAATTCTTTCCTGCCTCAAGCCAAGAACCCATTGGGTAAGTCCAGAGGGCTTTTTCCCTTCCTTGGAACACTGCTTGCATCATGACAACTGAAGATCTTATGTGCTCCTGTCATTAACGTAACCTTTTGGTTTTTTTGCTTCAATCATAAGATATTAAATTCTTCCTATTCCTTACCTGTGTATGTGATATCTCCACTGAATACCATACCTGAGCTTCACATTTGTTTCTGCCTATTGTCCCTCTACTGTCCTAATCCCTTGTTTTTAGGCCTCCCAATGGTCCCACAGTAGCCACCAAGTGCTCCTGTACCTCCTTTCTTTGTCCCATCAATACCACACTTTCCCACTTATGTGCCACAAAAAAAAAATACAGTCTCCTGTTCCTGTTTTGAATCACAACTTGACACTTTTATACATTGAACTTAGCATTAACTCCTTTGATGGTGATTAAATTAAACTCGTGATTTTTGTGTTTTTTCAGTTGAAAGAGATGCTCAATGTTTCTTTGGCTGAATCCTAATCCAGGAAACAACCAACAAGGGGCAGGGCCACAGCTTGAAGGGACAGAGATTTCATCTTTCATACGTGGGGGATATTTGCCCAGCTTCATCACTGTCACCCATACATATTCCTTTCATGTTTCATTGTAGATTTTTCTTTCACGTAGTATAACCCTTTCATATCTAAACTGAGTGATGCAGTTTTCTCCAAAAAATCCTTAGAGGGAAACAACACCGGTGGCTCTTCTTCATGACAAACCTGAGACAAGCCTGATCTAACTTACTAACACCAGTCCCCACGTTGGTGAACTTTAGGGTCTTCTATTCAAACTATGAATGATTGTGCATTTCCTTAGTCTTCTGAGGCTATGTTTACATTGACTTTTTTTAAAAAAAGGAAAATGTGAAAAGCTGTGAAATGGGATTTGGTATACAAGAAGACAAAAAGACTTGCCTAAATTTATTTCTCAAATTACTCAAAAAAACTTTTCAGAACAATATGTTACTCTGAAAATAGGTCTCAGTGTCCTCAGTAGGACATGGGTTACTAGAGAACATATCACCCAGTATCTGGAATGAGAGAATTGGAAATGACTGTGTGATGATGCAAACACCTCTTAGAGCACGACCCCGGCTCAGAGGAGATGGCATCTAATCAATATTTTGCTAGGAGGAGTCACCTACTAAGAGATAACAGATGAACCATCCGAGACTTTGAAAAAAGTGACATGTCACTTTCGTGCAGATCAGTATAGGTCTGGGTTTCTATCTGATGCATACATTCAGTAGGGGTCAGGAAAACATGCCTTAGTGCACCTTTTGTATGTTTTATCATATGCCTTCAGAACTAGACCACAGATGACATAAGCTAATTTCTTTGGTAAAAACAGCTTACTTGTTCCTCCCCTATAAGTCACCTGGCTACTTGAATTCAAATAAACAATGATTATACCCTGATTCTTAAAATAAACATTTATATGTCAGAATATATTTATCATCATTTAATTGCAGCTTTTTATCTTACTCTATCACAATATAAAGAATACATTAATATCACAGGTAAATCTTAAAAAGATTTTGTCATGGTTAAAAAATATCATTATATTACAGGGATAGCATATGTACAATGTTATAATCTACACCATTATATTCAGAGTTTTATAATAAATTTTGCCACCCTTAACCTTATATAAAATTTATGCTTAGCTTATCTAAATTTAGATTATGACAGTCAAAACAGTACTACCTATACATATGCATGTTCAAAATTTACGATAGACATGTGGCAGTCTGTTATGAACACTGCTTTCTGTGCCCTCCTAATTGACATTGTTTCTATTTGTTTCTCTTAAGAACTCTAGTCATCAGATTGCAACAAAATGCATGACACAAGCACAAACACAAACAATCATTCTCAGAATGTAATTATGATATTTTTCTAGTAGCAATATGAATATAATTCTGAATCAAGGAAAAATTCTTTATATTTTTAGTTCCATTACAAACATAGTAGAAACATTCACTGCTGCCTCTCTGAAAATGCACATTGTATGTTCTGGAATTTAGCAAAATTAGTAAGTGGCTAGAAACATAAAAATGTTCATGATTTTAAGTTTCATATTAAGGTTAGCATTACAATCATATGTTAAAAATTTTTCCTTAAAGATAATTTATTTTATTTCATACTACAAATATTGTTCTTATTCTCATGTAAGCATCTTATTCTCTTCTTATCAACAGATCTCTAAAACAAAAATATATTGCTTATTCACTATGAAAAAAATGGTAGGCCTTTAACTATGAGGTTATATTTCCTACTATGACTTTAGTTTTTTGGTTAACATTTGTGTCGATATTTTCTAGATATACCTAATCAAGTATATAATTTATATTGCCTTCTAAAGAATCACATACCTTCGTCTCCCATGAGGTGCAATTACAGATTTCTTGCATATAAAATTAATACTTTAGAGTTTTGAAATAATATTTGAGACTTTAAAATATTATTTCCCGATGCTCTAGATGGGGTGATGATTCTTAATGATATTGGCTGACAATGTGTGAATCACCATCAAAAACAGCCTTGTCAGAGAAAATCGCAGTTATGTTCAACAATACCTAAAGATCCCAATGGGAAAAAAACAACAGAAATCATTCTCAAAGGCTCCTTATTTAGTTATTCTCTTAGAAAAGATTCGGAAAGGCTATCCAGAAAGCTAAAAGATCTGATCTTTTGAGGCGGCTCTTAAGATGCCACTGTACACTCAAGGCTGTCTGTCTGTCCCAGCTCCTGTTTCCCAGAATCAGAATAAATGAGTGGCCTGAGAGAAAGACATTTATTGCTGTCATGACAAACTTTACATACTGGTTCCAAAACATAGAAAATCTCCAACTTGTGACTTGTTCATGGAAAAAATGAAGTATGAAGAGGAAGAAGAAAGACACTACCATTGTCATGGTCCTCTTGTGGGCCTCTGTGCTGCAGTGTCTAGAGTCCAGGGAGCTGAGCCCCTAATTTCTAGTGTGTCTCACAAAGGACAGAATAAAAAGACCAGTGAGGTCAGAGTCAGAATGAAGGGGATAAAATAGGTCAAGGTAAGAAGAGCCAGGTTGTTATCATAGACAGTTTGACATTCATCTAAATACAAAGTCAGACTACTTTTATCTATCATAAAGATACTCAACCAAGAATCAGGAAACAATTCCAACAATAGGAAACTGAAAATCATTCAGACAAACAAAATATAACAAGCACAGCAAGCACACCAATCACTCTGTCCATTCTCCACCTCAGCCAGAGGAAAAGGTTGTGGGAGAACTGGGTTCTCTTAAAGAAGTAGAAAACTAAGCCAGGTGGCAAGCCAGGTAGTCAAGTCATTATTCTCCAAAGCACACCGATAGGTTTTGCTAGTGTTTAAGTGGTATGTAACTGTCAATCTAGTCCCCATATACATCATCAAACAGTGACCAACAGCAAACTGATTCTGACGATGGCCATGCAGGTGAGGATGAAGTCAGCTGAGGACACATCTGGTTCTTGAAACACTCAGAGCAGATGACCAGTGCAACCAGCATATGCACCAGCATTCTGATTACAAATTCTACTCTTGCCAGAATCAGAAAGATTTTAATCTATCTAGTAAACATTGCCACAGAAAAAAATATAAATTTTAATACTTTGTCTCATTAATACATTTGCAATCAAACTGTTACAGAGTAGCATGCATTTCTGAAAGTCAATTATGGTAACATGCAAATAAGGGCCAGATTCCTTTTCACCAGTTTGTACTTTCCTCCTCACCTGAAATACTATACCATTTGGATCCCAATACCTCTGCTGTTTTTCATAGAAAGCTCTAGAAATAATCTAAATAATTCTGTTATTCTTCAATCAATATATTTTGTGGGAGCCTGCTATGTGTCTGACATTGTGCAATGCAAGATATTAACATGTTTACCACTAAAAAAGAAAACATTGATAAATCTATATAACAGTAAAGGCAGAGCAGATCAGACACAACCAAGAATAAAATGTGAGTGTAGAAAAGGGAACTATTAACACCACTGTCAGGAAGAAAAGGGAAGGTAATATTTGCCTTGGAACTGGAAGATACTTAGAATGTCCTGGGAAAGAGCCAAGTCATATTTTGGACTGAATGCATAATATACCAAAGACACCTAATCCCAAACTACTTTTCTGAAATTAAAGCCCAATACCTGATAATTTACTGAAATTTAAGTGTAAAGGTTTCTTGGGTAAATCAGAGTAATATGCTGAAAATTAAACATGTTCTTCAATTTTGCTTTTTACTTTTATGTTGCATTTGTTTTGGCCAGAGATATAATGCTATCATTTTAGCCTTAATAGATAGTTAGAAAATTGTTTTACATAAAATAAGAAAAGAGTACACAAATGCTTCTGTTCTACATTCTAGGAACGATGATTTTAACAAAAACCATTCATGCATCAGAAATGAACGCAGAGTTATAAACTGTGTGTCTTGGCTTATGTGTCAACAATCAAATATTCCGTTATCAGTAATTAGTATTTAAGTGTTGCTAGGCAATGACAACAAACAAAACAAGAATGAATTTATTTTAAAAACCTGGCTCTTTTCATTATTGCTGCCAAATTCCTGAATTAAATTCTATGAATTAATTTTGTAAAATGAATATTTCAAGTACGATATTATATAAAGAAGCACTGGTACATTGTTTCCTACGAACAAAGATATTTTCATTTTGGACAGATCTTTAAACTTATAGTAAGACAGAAAGATAGAAACAAAGAGAGAAAAAGGGAAGCGAGGGAGAAAGGAAAGAAATGAGATTATGCAATAGAGGAGGCCAAATGAAAATGAAATTTGTTAGCATTTTATAGAGGAGAATGATAGCTTTGGTCAAATGAATGTCTAGAGATGCAGGGATATTTGTGGCTATCAGTATTTAAAAGGAAGAATGAGAAGGCTGGGTGATTGATTTGGGGGCTCAGAGAAGCGGGAGTCAGCAATGACAGGCTATCATTCCGGACCAAAATTCATGTATCCTGAGACTCGAGGGAACCATGGGAGGAAAAGCACATGTAGAAGCGAAAAAGTAGGAGAAAGAAGAAAGTTGGAAGACGATGAGCTCTGTCTTGAACATTTTGTGGAGTCTGTAAGTCATCCAGTGGACAGCGGGAGTAGGCACATGGTATCTGTGACTGCAGCTCAGGGTAGGAATTCGCGTACAAGCAGAGATTGGGGTTCGTCAGCTCATTGTCGACTCTGTGAGAGGTGATGAGCTGCAGTGGCCCTGAGGAAGCCTAGAGGGTGAAGAAACCAAAGGAAAGACTAACACGCAACAGATGGAACAGGAAAACCAAGATGCAATTAAGAACAAGGAATGATAGAAGGAGAGAAATCAACGCTTGATGGTGTTAATGACAGGTCATGTACTAACTGGATTGAGTACCAAGGAGGTCCTTAGGTAACTGAGCAAGAGCAGTTCAACCCTAGAGAAAGCAAACTGCCATGGCTTCAAGAGTCATGAGATCCCAATAATGAAGCATTCGAAAACCAATAAATACAGTTCAACATATTAACAGATTAAAGGAGAAATTCTACTTCTCCTTATAATAAGTATTCCTAACAAACCGGGTATAGATTGAACTATTCCTCTTCCAGATCAAAATTTATCTGAAAAAACGTATAGAAAATATTATACCTATCAATGATACATCGAATTCTCTCCCCTTGAGTTTGAATCAGGCCAGTGATAACCATCTTAGCATTCTACTTTTTGGTGGTTTTTACCTATGCGATAAGGCAAAAAAAAAAAAAGTGAAATAAAGAAAACAGTTGTAAAGCACAAAACTGTGATTATTCACAGATTATGACTGAGATTATGTAGAAAATCTAAACGTATGTTTTAATAACTTGTTAGAATATGAACATTAGCAAAGTTTCTAGATACAAAATAAATCTGCAAAAAATATTTTTTATTTCTTTATACCATCAACAGTTAAAATGAAATACTCTTTTTAAAGGATAAAATCACTATAACCTCAGCAAATATGTATCTAGGAATAAATCACACACACCAAAAAAGTATATAAGGCCTTTATGGAGAATATTAAAAGTCTGAAAGGACCTTAGCTTTTTTGGCCATATACTTAGCTTATAATTAATACATATTGGATATAATAAAACCCTCCAAATTTTTCTTACATTTAAACCATTGTCAAATACTTTTTCCCATTTTAGGGATGTTATCCAAGGACATTAAGTTTTCTGACTGTGTTTTTAAATATATATTTACATTTTTCTGCCTTGTTTTCTAAATTGCAAGATGTGTCCATTCTGAAAGCAACCACTAATATAGTATCAGCCATTCCTATCTCCATGAATACCAGCCCTGCTCCTTTCACCTAGTGTAGCCAGTTCATAATTTCCCTTTTTATCATAGTTATCACCTGTAATTTTCCATGTCAGCTGATAGGTGACAAGATAGCCTCCCCTTTGCCAATGGGCAAATACAGACCGATATCGTTCCTCTTTTTGCATTTTCTTTGCCTAACTAATTTGCATCTGGACCTTTACCTATGCAAGAACATGGGGAAGAATTTACAGATTGTAAATTTTAAAATTGACCCAAAACGTCCCTTTGCTCAAGTATGTGGGAAAAATGTGGGTTGGACCATGGTCCAGAAGAGGAAGAATAGGGTATGCGTCTTGCCCTGTAGTCCGTCATTGAGCAGTTGTTTGACCATGTACAAACATATCCGATTGTGTTACACAGTAGCACTTATTCTCTGCTTCCTGTGAAAGAACTAGGGGAATCTGTATCAGAAGCATTACTGGAGTCAAAGTATAAAATATTTGCAATAGCCTCTCATCTATAAGTCTAAGAATTGAAAAGCAAAGGAGATTTAGTCGGCCAGAAGTTGCCATTCTTATGGTAGCATAAAGGATGTTTGTTCTAATGAAAGTGGTTCTTGTGCAGGTTCTGGCAGGAACTGATATGTTGTTTCTGTCCACTTGTTCAGGTGCCGCTTTTACAATACCTGAATGATTTTAGAAATGAACGAAGAAATTTGTTCACAAGGAACCATAGGATACCAGAGGGGGAATCATAAACAACTTGAGGCATCATCTTCGTCTGCTTGTGCTGCTATAACAGAGTATCACAAACTAGATAATTTATAAAAATTAACATATTTCTCACACTTCTGAAGGCCGAGAAATGCAGTATCAGGGTGCTGCCCTTTGGCAGAGACCTTCCTGCTGCATCACCCCATGGCAGAAGGGCTAAGGCTGGGCGGGGGTGGAGAGAAAAGGGCATCACACTCACCCTTTCATCAGGAACCTGCTCCTGTGATGATGAACCGACTCCTGCAGGGCCAGCGTCAGTCCATGCAGGAGGCTGGTGCTGTCAGGACCTCACACTGGTTAAAGGTGCCACATCTCAACATCTCCACTCCAAGGATCAGGTTATCAAGACACAAGTTTTGAGGGACACATTTGAACTGCAGCATTCTACTCATGGCCCCCAAAATTCATGTCTTTCTCACATGCAAAATACATTCGCTTAATCCCTATAGTCTCAAAGTCTTACCTCATTCCAGGATCAACTCAAAAGTTGATCTAAATCAGATTGAGTGAGACTCTAGACAGCAATAATTCATCCTGAGGCAAATTGCCCTCCATCTGTGAGCCTGTGGAATCAGGACAAGTTACCTCCTTCTGAAATACAATGGGGGACAGGTATAGGATACCCGTTCCATGCCAAAAGGGAGCAATAGGCAAGAAAAGAGGGATCACTGGTTCCAAGTAAGTTCAAAACCCAGCAGGGCAAACAACATTAAATGCTAAGTCTAGAGGATAAACTTTGATTCCACTTGTCATCTGACACACTGGGGGAAAGGGTTCGTTGTGCCCCAGGCCTCAGGCAGCCCCACCTGCATGGCTTTGCTGGGCTCAGTGCACTCAGCAGCTCTCACAGGTTGGAGTCTTGTGGCTGCGGTTCTCTCCACTGGTGTTGCACACGGGTAGCTCTCCAGTTCTGGGGTGTCAGCATCAGCTCCCCCTCTGTAGCTCCACTAGGCATTGCCCTGGTGGGGATTCTCAGCAATGATTTCCCCCCTGTGAAAAGTCTCTGCCTGGACCCCTGACTGTCACAACATCCATTCAAATCCAGGTGGAGGAAGCCATGCTGCCAGAGCCCTTGCATTCTGTGAGCCAGCAGAAATACTATAATACCATCCATAGTGGGCCACCAGGGTTGACAGCTTGTACCTGAAATGGCAGCCCCAACTGCATCTGGTCTGGCTTGAGCTACGGTGGGGGTTCCTGAGAAGCACCTCACTGGAACGCAGGGGGCCAAGGCCTGAGGCAGCACAGGACAGGGAAAGCTGGACATAAGGATACCATGGTGGGCCTGGCAGACACGGCTCTGCTTTCTGGAAGCTCAGAGTGTACTGAAAGAGATAGAGAGACATTATGCTAGGGTGCAGTTATAAAGTGAGCAAGTTGAAGAAAAGGATGTTATCTGTAACTATCCTGTAACTGCAACTAACTTTCCCAACAAAGTGAGGCTTGAACTGAAATCCATAAAGATGGAGGTCTTAAGTAGGTAAAGATGGAGGAGTTAAGTAGGTAAAGAAGAGAAGAACTGATGAAAGTAGAGGGGCTTGTCCGAGTGTTCAATGGTGAGATGATACAGATACTTTTGTGGTTTTAAAAGAGGTAGACGAAGGGAGTAAGTGCTATGTGAGATGAGAATGAAATTCTTTGTCACTGGGAAGACCATACAAAACTATATAAATAATTCTAGTCTTTAATAAAAAACTGATGAAAAGACTTTGTTCTTATTGAAAAAGTAGGATGATAAGAATTGCATTTTTAATGATCACTGTAGCTATAGAGCTGAGATTGGTTGCAGGGCAGCCAGAGTGAAAGCAGCGATACCTCTCAAAAGGCTGTTGCAACATCCCAAGTAAAGTCAGCTTATAGTTTTAATCAAATGATGATTCAGATGGAGAAGAGCGAAAAATTTTCATGCATGGACACTTTTGTTACAGAAAGCCGGGCACTTATCCTCAAGGCGGCATCAGAAGGACGAAAACATGTGGTTTGAGAAGAAGGAAAGAGAAGTTTTAGTGGTTTGAGGAGAAGGAAAGAGAAATTCTATTACTTTGCCAGCAAAAGAGGAAGGTGGAGACTCCTGTCTCAAATGCCATCATCCTCCTAATAAGCAGAAATACAGAGCTTTTAAAGGGAGGCCATTCAGCTTCAGGCAATTGCTGTTCAACTACAGTTGATGATTCTGATCTGTCCCATCTGAGGGGAAGATAATCCCAGGACCTCCACCCAGGACCTACCTGAACCAGGTCAGGGCTAAGCCTTGTCTTATACCACAAATAACAAAAGACTTACCCTGCCCCTCCCAACCGCTGGCCTGAGGCAGGGATGCAGGCTTTACTTCTCAAAAAGGAGTGGAGGATGTTTGAAAGAGACAGAAAATATTTTTGCCATTTGTTCGGACCATTCCCTCTGTTACATATTCCCCACTGTAAATGTTTATCTTCCATAATAAGGCAGGAGGGGAGACTACTCTGTTACATCTTTAAGTGAACATAACAACAATTTATTAACGGAAACTCTGTGAAAGAATGAAGCCAATAATTGCATGCTGTTGTCATTTAAAATGCAACTGAACACTCTCAGTAATTTATTTTCTTACTATTCTTATATATCCACTGTTCTTTATTTGCTGAGTATATTAATGTAATATGGCCCAAAGAAATATGGAAATCTTTTTTCAGCTACAAGATATCCTATTATTTTTTTGTATCTTATGAGAAATACATTTTTACGTATATTAGAGTTAATTACCCATTTTCAGAACCTAATCATGCCATAAATAAAGAGAAATTCACAGATGGGTACAATTATACATGCACACTGTTTTGTTTCTGTACCACATTAATAGACTATATGGACTTTTTAAAATTAAATTTTGAGGGAATATTTGGTATGGCCTGCCTTAATAGATAGACCTATATTTTACACACATCTATATAATTGTCAACTGCATTACTGCAATCCTCCATGTGTGGATTCGTTTGTCTAATATTAAAACTTTCAGCCTTCTGTGATTTTAATGTGCATGTGTCTGATATGTGTTTCCCCCTCTCTGTTTTTAATCCTCTTGTATCATTTAGTTATAAATAGTTTATACATGGATTGGGCTTTCTCATGCAAATCTCCCTACAAGATATTTGTGGGAGAGACTTAAGGGAACTAAAACCATTTCTAGTGGTGATTAGTGCATTTGATCTTATGACTGAAGTCTTTTTACTCTTTAATAGTTTTTTATTTCAGCATATTATGGGGGTATAGAAGTTTACGTAACATATATTGCCTTTGCCCCACCCAAGACAGAGGTTCAACCCTGTCCATTCCCAGGAGGGTGCCCACTGCACCCGTTAGGTGTGAATATACCCATCCTTTCCTCCCCCTGCATCTGCCCAACACCCTAAGAATGTCAGTACTGTATGTGCACTTAAGTGTTGATCAGTTAATACCAATTTGATGGTGAGTACATGTGGTGCTTGTTTTTCCATTCTTGTGATACCTCACTTAGTAGAGTGGGTTCCAGCTCTATCCAGGATACTGCAAGAGGTGCTAGATCATCATTGTTTTTTGTGGCTGTGTAGAACTCCATGCTATACATATACCGCATTTTAATAATCCACTCATGTATTGATGGGCACTTGGGTTGTTTCCACACCTTTGCAATTGTGAATTGGGCTGCTATAAACATTCGAGTGCAGGAGTCTTTTTTATTGAATGTCTTTTGTTCCTTTGTGTAGATGCCCAGTAATGGCATTGCTGGATCAAATGGTAGTTCTACTTGTATCTCTTTGAGATATCTCCACATTGCTTTCCACAGATGTTGCACTAGTCTGCAGTCCCACCAGCAGCGTATGAGTGTTCCTATCTCTCCGCATCCACGCCAACATTTATTGTTTTGGGACTTTTTGATAAAGGCCATTCTCACTGGAGATATATGAAACCTTATTTTTGTCTGTTCATCTTTATTTGCTTTCAGTTATTTTCTTTCATATCCATCCTAACTTTTGCTGGGTTAACAAGGACTTTATACTCACTACCTTTTCTTTTTACTGTAATGGTTAAAAAGCTCTCATCTGTATTTCTAAGCTACTACTAGTTACTGTGGAAATGTTTATGAACAGAATTAAATTCATAATTCTCTATAAGCATAACAAATTTAACGAAGTCTATTGTGATGTTCCCTCTCTAAAATGGGCCATTTTGTGACAATTTATTTTCTCCCAGAGCTCTTTCTAGCTCTCAGATTTTGTTGAAAACATCTGGAATTTAGTTCCAGACTACTGCTTATACATTTGAATAAAATTCAAAATCACATACACAAAAATTATTTAAACAAATCAAAGTTTTATTGGTTTGAGGTCCACCACTGGGGCTTATTAACCATGTTGTCTCTTTCTTAATTTCTTTACTTTGACTTGGCTCTATCATTTAAAGAAGGATGCATATGTAGTGGGAGTTCTGGGTGCTGACATGTGCAGAGAGGACTTGATTTTACCCTCTCACTGGAGTGATAGAATGACTGGATATCTGCTATTTACAGGTGTTTCTCTGGATATGGCCAAGCTTCAGAGGACAAAGAAATGCAAATAGATCTTCAGGCTCATGGCCCAGCCAGGTAAGTTTACCAATCCAACCAACCCATTGTCTGAAATTCCTATTGTGAATTCAACCACCGATATATTCATGAAGATACTCTCCACTGACCATGGCATAGCTCCAGAGAGAAGGACCCATTAGAATTTACAATGTTAAGTTCTACACAATCAAACATGGATTTACTGATAGTCTGTTATAATTAATACATATATCTGTTATTTTGTGTTCCTAAATGGTTTCTCTGTCACTCTCGTCACTGAATGCTCATCAGGAAGGAATCCCGTCTGCCCACAGACCTCAGCAGAGTTCCCAAAACAATCTCAACATGGTACCTCCAATATGCACTTACATTGTAATTTCCATGTGAGATTTGACTGAGATACATTTCTCATTACTAAAAGTGTATATTGAAGAAAAGTAGTTTTCTAAATTGTACACACCCCATCTCCAACTAATGTGGATGTCTCCTGTTGACTTGTGGATTAGGAGTCTCCAGCAACACTCTCATACAAACACTATGCATCTCCCTTCTAATTTTTGAGATAAGATGGAATCATATTATCACCATCAGTCAGGAATATTCAACAGACTAAGAATACTTTGGAAATGATTTATGACTTAGAACAGTGTAATGCTTATTGTGTACTGAACTCTTCAGATAAATATTTTCCAGGTTTTCTTGGGTTCAAGGAAAGACAGATTATTTTTTAAAATATTGATTGAACACCTACAATGTACCATGTGCTGTACTATGCACAGTTGAAAGACACAGATAAAAAGTACCCTATCTGCATGTTTTAAACATAATACTTCAATCTAAAAGGGAAAAAATAAATAATTAATTATTCTCATTCTCTCCAGTAAGCCAATTCCTGAAAATGTGAGAAAAATATTATGTTCCAAATTGAAGTCGCTAAAATGATCATGAATTTTTAATCTTATTTCTAATAATAGCTGTAGGTAGACCTGGATAGCCAAAGGATATCTCTATGCCCTGCATATCTGAGAAACCAAGTGAGAAGAGAGTGGGAGCCATCTGTTCCCAATAAGAGGGGTATCATTGACTTCCAAGTGTGTCCTGATCATGAAAAGTGACTGACTTTTTGTCAATTGCATTACTGTTTTAAATTATCTACAAGCAATTCATTCCCTTTTTGTTTGTACCTGATATAAACAGCTTTCATCCCTATAGACCCTAGTTATTGTGATGGCCTCTTGATCTTACAACTACCATATAGTTAAAGCTTTTTTTCTGTCTTCCATTTTACATAAAGGCAACAGTATTGTACATGGCAGTCATTAGGATTGTTGCTGTAAGGTTACTGCACGGTCTGAGCTAACTTCACATACATTACACACCTCACAACAATAAAAATACAAAGAAGAGCTGAACTATATTGAATTCTCACAAAGAGCAAGACACTGGCTAATCCCTATACATGTCCCATCTCACTTAATCCTCACAACAGTCCTAGCCGTCTGTATTATGATTATCTCCATTTAACACATAAAGGAACTGAGATACACAATACATGAACATGGGACTCTAGGAAATTTTTAAGAATGTCTTCTTAGAATGGCCATAATGATAAAATAAATAGGAGTCATACTATATTAACTTTGGAAATTAAGTATAACTGTCCGTAATATAATTCGAAAGGGATTAGATTTTGCCAGTCACAGCATAAGAAAAAGAAAACTAGTGGTAGATGACACACCCAGGTAGAGAATCAGGACCCAAATAGGAATGGGCCCTGGGAAACTGAGTCAGGGGGTTTAGACAACCTGCAAGACACATCAGAAAGATCATGACTTATGTCCTTTCACTTGTGTGGTGCAGGAATACTAGGGCTGCACTATCGAGATATGAAGTCCAGGTCTTCGCCTCTGACATTGATTTCCACATTAAGCAGGTAGGTTAAAAGATCCCACTCCTTAGAGGCTGAGTTTGTGTAAGTACTTAGAATGCCTTTAGGCAATAGGAGGCTAAATACTTAGCTTCCTGCTCTCACTGCTTTCACCCATGAGATGTTTCACAGCCAAACAACTAATTCACTCATGACATTAGCATTTTTTTTTCATATAGACAAAAGTGAATATAGAGGCATTGATATGCACAACTCCATACTAGTCTCCAACAAATACAACTGAATTCCTCCTTGATGGGAAGCCAACACAAGACTGCTCTAACTTTCTCCCTATCCAGAGAAATACACTATAAACAAAAATCCTTTCATGAGGTCAGGCAATGTAGTCTACAGCTCAAGAGAAGAAAGCCCAGACACCAAGGATTCATTTACTAAGAAAATAGAACTATGCCAAGAAAAAGAAGATTTGTGAAAATATTGTCTTGATGTTCTTCACAAGAGTCAGAAAAATATTGTCTCTGTGTTACAGAACAGAACAGAATGCAGCAAGAAAGGGAATGGCTTCCTGGAGATGGAGAACATGTTGTCAGAATCTAAAATCCATATGGTTGCAGGAAAGAGAAAACTTGTCATTGCAATAATTAAAATAATTGAGTGGAAATGGAACATGTAATTCTCTTATACAACAACAAAAATAACTAAAATAAAAGTAAACCATATAATTGAAATGGAGAAAATAATACATTGCTAGATCAAATAATAATAG
>NW_012152829.1:152091-153030 GCF_000956105.1 Propithecus coquereli
CACCCTTAACCTTATATAAAATTTATGCTTAGCTTATCTAAATTTACACTATGACAGTCAAAGCAGTACTATCTATATATATGCATGGCCAAAATTCACAATAGACATGTGGGAGTCTGTTATGAACTTTGTTTCTGTGCCTTCCTAATTGACGTTGTTTCTATTTGTTTCTCTTAAGAACTCTAGTCATCAGATTGCAACAAAATGCACGACACAAGCACAGACACAGCAATCATTCTCAGAATGTAATTATGATATTTTTCTAGTAGCTATATGAATATCATTCTGAATTAAGGAAAAGTTCTTCTTTACATTTTTAGTTCCATTACAGACATAGTAGAAACATTCAGTGGTGCCTCTCCGTCTAAATATAAAATCAGATTACTTTTATCTATCATAAACGTATTCAACAAAGGATCAGGAAACATTTCCAACAATAGGAAATTGAAAATCACTGGGAACAAAGAAAATATAAGAAGCACAGCAAGCACACCAATCAGTCTGTCCGTTCTCCACCTCGCCCAGAGGAAAAGGTTGTGGGAGAATTGTGTTCTCTTAAAGAAGTAGAAAACTAAGCCAGGTGGCAAGCCAGGTAGTCAAGTGATTAATTACTCTCCAAAGCACACCGATAGGGTTTGCTAGTGTTTAAGTGGTATGTAAATGTGAATCTAGTCCCATATACATCATCAAACAGTCACCAACAGCTGACTGATTCTGACGATGGCCTTGCAGGTGAGTATGAAGTCAGCTGAGGAGACATCTGGTTCTTGACCCACTCAGAACAGTTGACGAGTAGAATGAGCACATGCCGTAGCATTCTGATTACAAATTCTGCTCTTGCCAGAATCAAAAAGATTTTATCCTATCTAGTAAACATTTCCTCAGAAAAAAATCTAAATTTTTAATACTTTGTCTCATTAACACATTTGCAATCAAACT
>NW_012152829.1:153080-154410 GCF_000956105.1 Propithecus coquereli
CAACTATGAAGAAGACGAAGAAAGACATCACCATTTTTATGGCCCTCTTATGGGCCTGGGTGCTAACATCCCTGGAGTCCATGCAGCCGAGCTGCAAATTTCTGATATGTCTCATCAAGGACAGAAATAAAAGGACCAGTGAGGTCAGGGACAGAACAAAGGGGACCAAGTAAGTCAAACTGAAAACAATCCCGGTCTTATAATATACAGTTGTACTTACATCTGAAGATAAAGTTGAGTTTCTCTCATGTTTGTTATGGACTTTAACCCAGAAGCCACTTATTGTGTCTGCTAATGCCAAGTTAAAAAGCAGTAAGAACAAAGACAGCAGTTGGAGCACAAGTAGCACTCTGCTAATTCTCCACCTCAGCCAGATGAAGCAGGGGTGGGAGAAACTGGCTATTTTGAAGAAGTAGAACACACTCAGACAGGTGGCAAACCATGTAGCTAAGTGATTGGTCACTGTTGAAAAAAAGGCAAGAGATTTTGTTAGTATACCAATCACATATAGTTGTGGCCATAACACTATTAGAAATGAATCAAACAGTATTGTCCAAAGTTGAATGATTCTGGAGAGAGCAAGGCTGGTGAGGATGCTGTCGGCCAATGAGATCTTTCGACTCTTCACCCAGTCAATGCCGTTAACAAGCACGATGAACACATTCCCCAAGATTCTGATTATGAATTGTCCTATTTCCGCTATGAGAAAAATATTTTGAATTCCAGTTGGCATTTCTATAGAAATCCAGAAAGTGAATACTGTTTCACTGATACTTTTGCTGTCAAAATATTGCAGATAATATTCAACGTAATGCTTCTCATTTCATATTAAAAATGCTGAGAGGACTCAGAAATTTCTGCTATTCAATAACATTTCACTTATCATCATGAAAGATCTTTCTCTTTTCTGTAGCAATGTGAGTCATAGGCCTGAAATATGTGTGCAAGGAGATCCTGTCTCAGGGATCTCAATGAAACACTGTAACATTACTTTCAATCAGCTACAGACTTCCAAAGTAAATAGTAAATGTGCCCCCTCATCATTGGCTCTGCCAGCCATTTCCCGCTTGTGAGGACAACTGCAAGGTAGGCAGGTAAGCAAACATGCAAATAGAAGAGAAATGTCTTTACACTGATTTGTATTTTCCTCTTCAACTGAAACTCAATACCATTTGGATTTGAGTATCTTAATTTTAAAAGAATTCTCTAAAAATAATCTCTATAATATACACATTATTCCCTAGCTGCCTCAAAATCCATCACATTTCAGATTTTGTTTTAGATGAATTAAGTGTAATAAAAAGAAGCAATGTCAGAGCAACTTCCTCAC
>NW_012152829.1:155558-157746 GCF_000956105.1 Propithecus coquereli
AAATATAATTGATATCAGAAAATTTATGAGCATCAATTTCATAATTTGGCAGTATTAAGAACAGCATTTCCCCCAAGGAAGAGTGAGAAAATGTATTCAGCAGTTTATTTTGACCTAATTCAAACAAAACATTGGCGTCTTGAGTGACATTGAGTAATACTTAAATACTAATGAAACACTGCTTATGTGATTGTAAATAAAAGTGATGCTAATGTTAGGGATAAGGCAGAAGAAGAAGGTCAAGTGAGCCTGAGAGCAGGCATTTTGACTGACACCAGACCCTAACCACACTGAACAAGGAAGCCACTGCCAACAAGTGCCCCGCCCGAGACCACCTGAGGATGGATGAATTACTAAGCCAGATGCCTTACAAACTGTGCTTACATTTCTGTGACAACAGTTTATAATCAAGCTTCATGGACTGATGTTAAGACAATACTGGTCATGTAAGGCTGTTTGCCAACCGGGTTTCTGAACATTTAAAACGTTTCCATTCCCCAAAGGGGTTCCCATCCTGCTGGCAAGAGGACCCCTACTCTGTCTGAGGAGTAGGATCTGTTGTCCATCTCTCTCAGCGGACTCTCTGTAGCTAGTTGGCTAGTGCTTGAATTCTTTCCTGCCTCAAGCCAAGAACCCACTTGGCAAGTCCAGAGGGCTTTTCCCCTTCCTTGGGACACTGCCTGCATCATAACAACTGAAGATCTTACGTGCTCATGCCATTAGCATAACCTTTTTTTTTTTTTTGCTTCAATCATAAAAACTTAAATTCTTCCTATTCTCTACCTGTGTATGTGACATCTCCACCGAATAACATACCTGAGATTCACATTTGCTTCTTCCTATTGTTCCTCTACTCCCCTAGCCCATATTCTTGGCGTCCCGATAGTCCCAGAGTAGCCACCAACAAGTGCTCCTGTACCTCCTTGCTTTGTGCTATCAATACCACACTTTCCCACTTATGTGCCACAAAAAAATTACAGTCTCTTGGTCCTGTTTTGAATCGCAACTTGACACTTTTATACATTGAACTTAGCATTACCTCTTTTGATGGTGATTAAATTAAAGTCATGATCTTTGTGTTTTTTCAGTTGAAATAGATGGTCATTGTTTCTTTGGCTGAATCCTAACCCAAGCAGCAACCATCGAGGGCCAAGGCCACAGCCTGGAGGGACAGAGATTTCATCTTTCATATGTGGGGGATATTTACCCAGCTTCATCACTGTCATCCATGCATATACCTTTCATGTTTCACTGTAGATTTTTCCTTCATGAAGTATAACCCTTTCATTTCTAAACTGAGTGATGTAGTTTTTTCCAAAAAATCCTTAGAGGCAAACAACACCAGTGGCTCTTCTTCATGACAAACCTGAGACAAGCCTGATCTAACTTACTAACACCAGTCCCCACGTTGGCAAACATTAGGGTCTTCTGTTCAAACTACGAATAATTGTGCATTTCCTTAGTCTTCTGATGCTATGTTTATTTTGAATTTTTTTGAAAAAAGGAAAATTTGAAAAGCTGTGAAATAGGATTTGGTATACAAGAAGACAAAAAGTGTTGCTTTAATTTATTTCTCAAATTCCCCAAATAAACTTCACAGAACAATATGTTACTCTGAAAATAGGTCTTAGTGTCTGGAGTAAGACAAGGGTTACTAGACAACATATCACCCAGTGTCTGGAATGAGAGAATTGGAAATGGCTGTGTGATGATGCAATCACATATTAGATCATGACCCTGGCTCAGAGGAGATGGCGTCTAATCAATATTTTGCTAGGAGAAGCCACCTACAAGAGATAACAGATGAACCACACGGGAGTTTGAGAAAAGTGACATGTCACTTTTGAGCAGATCACCATAGGACTGGGTTTCTATCTGATGCATACATTCAGTAGGGGTCAGGAAAACATGCTTAGTGCACCTTTTGTATGTTTTATTATATGCCTTCAGAACTAGACCTATAGATCAGATAAACTGATTTCTTTAGTAGAAACAGGTGACTTGTTCCTCCCCTATAAATCACCTGGCTACTTGAATTCAAATAAACAATGATTACACCAGGTTTTTAAATAAACATTTATTTGTCAGAATACATTTATCAACATTTAATTGAAGCTTTTTTTTGTACTCTAACAGAATATAAACAATGTATTAATATCAAAGGTAAACTCTAAAAAGATTTTGTCAT
>NW_012152829.1:168480-169357 GCF_000956105.1 Propithecus coquereli
AATGAACTCAAAAGTCCAGAGTCTCCTTTAAATCAGATTGTGTGAGACTCAAGACAGGAATGATTCATCCTGAGGCAAATTTCCCTTCAGCTATATGTCTGTGGAATCAGGACAAGTTACCTCCTTCTGAAATACAAGGGGGGACAGGTATAGGATGGACGTTCCATGCCAAAAGGGAACAATAGGCAAAAAAAGAGGCATCACTGATCCCAAGTAAGTTGAAAACCCAGCAGGGCAAACAACACTAAATCGTAAGTCTTGAGAATAAACTTTGATTCCACTTCCCATCTAACACACTGGGTTGGAGGAGATGGGGGTTGTCCCCAGGCCTCAGGGAGCCCCACCTGCATGGCTTTGCTGGGCTCAGTGCACTCAGCAGCTCTCACAGGTTGGAGTCTTGTGGCTGCGGCTCTCTCCACTGGTGTTGCGCACGGGTAGCTCTCCAGTTCTGGGCTGTCAGCATGAGCTCCCACCCTGAAGCTACGCATTGTCCTGGTGGGGATTCTCAGCAGTGGCTTTTCCTCTGTGACAAGTCTCTCCCTGGACCCCTAACTGTCACAATATCCATTCAAATCCAGGTGGAGGAATTCATGCCGCCATAGCCCTTACATTCTGCAAGCCTGCAGAATTACTATAATACCATGCATAGTGGGCCACCAGGGTTGATAGCTTGTACCTGAAATGGCAGCCCCAGCAGGACCTGGGCTGGCTTGAGCCACTGTGGGGGTTCCTAAGAAGCACCTCACTGGAATGCAGGGGGTAAGTCCTGAGGCAGCACAGGGCAGGGAAGGCTGGGTCTGAGGATACCATGGTGGGCCTGGCAGACATGGCTCTGCTTTCTGGAAGCTCAGAGTATACTGAAAGAGATAGAGAGACA
>NW_012152829.1:170317-170909 GCF_000956105.1 Propithecus coquereli
CTCCATCTGCCCGACACCCGATGAATGTCACTACTATATGTGCACTTAAGTGTTGATCACTTAATACCAATTTGAGGTGAGTACATGTAGTGCTCATTTTTCCATTCTTGTGATACTTGACATAGTAGAGTGGGTTGCAGCTCTATCCAGGACAATGTAACAGCTGCTAGATCACCATTGTATTTTGTGGCTGAGTAGAACTCCATGGTATACATATATCACATTTTATTAATCCACTCATGTATTGATGGGTACTTGGGTTGTTCCCACACCTTTGCAATTGTGAATTGTACTGCTATAAACATTCGACGGCAGGTGTCTTTTTTATATAATGTCTTTTGTTCCTTTCCACAGATGCCCAGTAATGGCATTTCTGGATAAAATTTTAGTTCTGCCTCTATCTCTTTCTAGTATCTCCATATTGCTTTCCACAGAGGTTGTAGTAGTTTGCAGTCCGATCAGCAGTGTGTGAGTGTTCCTAGCTCTCCGCATCTATGCCAACATTTATCATTTTGGGACTTTTTGATGAGGCCATTCGCACTGGAGATAAAAGAAACCTTATTTTTGTCTGTTCATCTTTATTTGCTTTCAG
>NW_012152829.1:170959-172312 GCF_000956105.1 Propithecus coquereli
AATGAACTCAAAAGTCCAGAGTCTCCTTTAAATCAGATTGTGTGAGACTCAAGACAGGAATGATTCATCCTGAGGCAAATTTCCCTTCAGCTATAAGTCTGTGGAATCAGGACAAGTTACCTCCTTCTGAAATACAAGGGGGGACAGGTATAGGATGGACATTCCATGCCAAAAGGGAACAATAGGCAAAAAAAGAGGCATCACTGATCCCAAGTATGTTGAAAACCCAGCAGGGCAAACAACACTAAATCGTAAGTCTTGAGAATAAACTTTGATTCCACTTCCCATCTAACACACTGGGTTGAAGGAGATGGGGGTTGTCCCCAGGCCTCAGGCAGCCCCACCTGCATGGCTTTGCTGGGCTCAGTGCACTCAGCAGCTCTCACAGGTTGGAGTCTTGTGACTGCGGCTCTCTCCACTGGTGTTGCACACGGGTAGCTCTCCAGTTCTGGGGTGTCACCATGAGCTCCCACCCTGAAGCTACGCATTGCCCTGGTGGGGATTCTCAGCAGTGGCTTTTCCTCTGTGACAACTCTCTACCTGGACCCCTGACTGTCACAACATCCATTCAAATCCAGGTGGAGAAATTCATGCCACCATAGCCCTTACATTCTGCAAGCCTGCAGAATTACTATAATACCATGCATAGTGGGCCACCAGGGTTGATAGCTTATACCTGAAATGGCAGCCCCAGCAGGACCTGGGCTGGCTTGCGCCACTGTGGGGGTTCCTAAGAAGCACCTCACTAGAATGCAGGGGGTAAGTCCTGAGGCAGCACAGGGCAGGGAAGGCTGGGTCTGAGGATACCATGGTGGGCCTGGCAGACATGGCTCTGCTTTCAGGAAGCTCAGAGTGCACTGAAAGAGATAGAGAGACATTAAGCTAGCTTGTAGGTGTAAAGCGAGGAAGTCAAGAAAAGGATGTTGTCTGTAACTAACCTGTAACAGCAACTAACTTTCCAGACAAAGTGAAACTTGAAAGGAAATCCGATAAAGAAAGAGGGTTAAATAGGTAAAGATGGGAAAAACTGATGAAAGTAGAGGGGCTCATCCGAGTATTCAATGGTGGGATGATACAGATTCTTTTGTGGGTTTAAAAGAGGCAGAGAAAGGCAGTAAGTGCTATGTGAGATGAGAATGAAATTCTTTGTCACTGGGAAGACCATATAAGACTGTATAAATAATTGTAGTCTTTAATAAGGAACTGATAAAAAGACTTTAGTGTCACCAAAAAAGTAGGATGATAAGAATTGCATTTTTAATGACTGTAGCTATAGGGCTGAGATTGGTTGCAGGGTAGCCAGAGTGAAAGCAGGGATACCACTCAAAAGGCTGTTGCAACATCCCAAGTAAA
>NW_012152829.1:172362-173365 GCF_000956105.1 Propithecus coquereli
AGTAGGCTGGGTGATTGATTTGGGGGCTCAGAGAAGAAGGGGAGTCAGCAATGACAGGATTTCCTCTGCACCTGATTTCTTGGAGTCCCGCGACTTGAGGGAACCACGGGAGGAAAAGCAGGTGTAGAAGCGAAAAACTAAGAGAAAGAAGCAAGTTGGAAGATCATGAGTTCTGTCTTGAACATTTTGGAGTATCTGTAAGTCATCCAGTGGACAGCTGAAGTAGGCACATGGTATCTGTGACTGTAGCTCAGGATAGGAATTTGGACAATGAGCAGAGATTGGGGGTTGTCAGGTCATTCTTGACTCTGTGAGAGGTGATGAGCTGCAACGGCCCTGAGGAACCCCAGAGGGTGAAGAAACTAAAGGAAAGACTAAGACGCAACAGATGGAACAGGGAAACCAAGATGCAATTAAGAACAAGGAATGATAGAAACAGAGAAATCAATATTTGAAGATGGTAATGACAGGTCATGTACTAAGTGGATTGAGTACCAAGGAGGTGCTTAGGTAACTGAGCAAGAGCAGTTCAACCCAAGAGAAAGCAAACTGCCATGGCTTCAACAGTCATGAGATCCCAATAATGAAGCATTCGAAAACCAATAAATACAATTCAACATATTATCAGATTAAAGGAGAAATTCTACTGCTCCTTATAATAAATATTTCTAAAAAACTGAGAATAGAATGAACTACTCCACTACCTGATGAAAATGAATCAGAAAAAACCTACAGAAAATATTATACCTATCAATGATACATTGAAATCTCTCCCATTGAGTTTGGGATCAAGCCAGTGATAACCATCTTACCATTCTACTTTTTGGAGGTTTTTACCATTACAGTAAGGCAAAAGAAAAAAAAAAGTGAGATAAAGAAAAAAGTTGTAATGCACAAAACTGTCATTATTCACAGATTATGACTGAGATTATGTAGAAAATCTGAATGTATATTTTAATAACTTGCTAGAATTTGACCATTAGCAAAGTTTCTAGATACAAAA
>NW_012152829.1:173415-174673 GCF_000956105.1 Propithecus coquereli
GGATGATACAGATTCTTTTGTGGGTTTAAAAGAGGCAGAGAAAGGCAGTAAGTGCTATGTGAGATGAGAATGAAATTCTTTGTCACTGGGAAGACCATATAAGACTGTATAAATAATTGTAGTCTTTAATAAGGAACTGATGAAAAGACTTTGGTGTCACCAAAAAAGTAGGATGATAAGAATTGCATTTTTAATGACTGTAGCTATAGGGCTGAGATTGGTTGCAGGGTAGCCAGAGTGAAAGCAGGGATACCACTCAAAAGGCTGTTGCAACATCCCAAGTAAAGTGAGCTTATGGCTTTAATCCAATGATGATTCAGATGGAGAAGAGTGAAAGCTTTTCTATCATGGATACCTTTGTTACAGAAAGCCGGGCACTTATCCCCAAGGTGGCATCACAAAGACGAAAACAAGTGGTTTGAGGAGAAGGAAAGAGAAGTTTTATTACTTTGTCAGCGAAAGAGGAGGGTGGAGACTCCTGTCTCAAATGCCATCATCCTCCTAATAAGCAGAAATACAGAGCTTTTAAAGGACTCCTATTCAGCTTCAGGCAATTGCTGTTCAACTACAGTTGATGATTCTGATCTGTCCCATCTAAGGGCAAGATAATCCCGGGACCTCCACCCAGGACCTACCTCAGCCAGGTCACGGATAAGCCTTGTCTTGAACCACAAATAACAAAAGACTTACTCTGCCCCTCCCAACCACTGGCCTGAGGCAGGGATGCAGGCTTTACTTCTCAAAGAGGAGTGGAGGATGATTGAAAGAGACAGAAAATATTTTTGCCATTTTTTCAGACCATTTCCTTTGTTACATATTCCCCACTCTCAATGTGTATCTCCCATGTCTAAGGGAGGAGGGGTGACTACTTTGTTACACCTTTAATTGAACATAATAACAATTTATCACTGGAAACTATGTGAAAGAATGAAGCCAATAATTGCATGCTGTTGTCATTTAAAATGCAACTGAACACTCACAGTAATTTATTTTCTTAATAGTCTTATATATCCACTGTTCTTTATTTCCTGTGTATATTGATGTAATATGGCCAAAAAAAAACATGGAAATCTTTTTTCAGCTGCAAAATATCCTATTCTTTTTTTGTATCTTATGAGAAATACATTTTTACGTATTTTAGTGTTAATTACCCATTTTCAGAACCTAATCATGCCATAAATAAAGAGAAATTCACAGATGGGTACAATTATACATGCACACAGTTCTGTTTCTGTACCACATTAATAGACTAGATGGA
>NW_012152829.1:179027-180893 GCF_000956105.1 Propithecus coquereli
CAATGAACTCGTTAAAATGATCATGAATTTTTAAATCTTATATCTAACAATAGCTGTAGGCAGACCTGGATAGGCAAAGGATATCTCTATGCCCTGCATATGTGACAAACTAAGTAAGAAGACAGTGGGAGCAATCTGTTCCCAATAAGAGGGGTATCACTGACTTACAAGTGTATCCTGATCATGAAAAATGATTGACTTTTTGTCAATTGCATTACTGTTTTAAATTATCTACAAGCAATACATTCCCTTTTTGTTTGTACCTGATACAAACTGCTTTCATCCCTATATGCCCTAGTATTGTGATGCCCTCTTGATCTTACACCTGCCATGTAATTAAAGCTTATTTTCTGTCTTACATTTTACATAAAGGCATCAGTATTGTACATGGCAGTCATTAGGATTGTTGCTGTAAGGTTACTGCAGGTCTGAGCTAACTTCACATACATTACACCCCTCACAGTAATCAAAATACAAAGAAGAGCTGAACTATGTTGAATCCTCACAAAGAGCAAGACACTGTTTAATCCCTATACATGTCCCATTTCACTTAATCATCACAACAGTCCTAGCGGTAGGTATTACCATTATCTCCATTTAACACATAAAGGAACTGAGATACACAGTACATCAACATGGGACTCCAGGAAATTTTTAAGAATGTCTTCTTAAAATGGCCATAATAACAAAACAAATAGGAGTCATACCACATTAATTTGGAAATTAAGCATAACAGTCAGTAATATAATAGGAAATCGATTAGCTTTTGCCAGCCATAACATAAAACAAAAAAAACTAGTGATAGATGGCACACCCAAGTAGAGAATCAGGACCCAAATAGGAATGGGCCCTGGGAAACTGAGTCGGTGGGGTTTAGACAACCTGCAAGACACATCAGAAAGAGCATCACTGACGTCCTTTCACTTGTGTAGTGCAGGAACACTAGGGCTCCCCTATCAAGATATGAAGTCCAGGTCTTCCCCTCTCACATTGATTTCCACATTAGCAGGTAGGTTAAAAGATCCCACTCCTTAGAGTCTGAGTTTGTGTAAGTACTTAGAATGCCTTTAGGCAATAGAAGGCTAAATCCTTAGCTTCCTGCTCTCACTGCTTTCACCCATGAGATGTTTGACAGCAAAACAATTAATTCACTCATGACATTAGCATTTTTTTTCTTACAGAGAAAAGCGAATATAGAGGTATTGATATGTACGACTCCATACTAGTCTCTAACAAATACAGCTCAATTCCTCCTTGATGTGAAGGCAACACAAAAGCGCTCTAACTTTTTCCCTATCCAGAGAAATACACTATAAAAAAAAATCCTTACCAGAGGTCAGACAATGCAGTCTATAGCTCAAGAGAAGAAAGCCCAGATACCAAGGAATCATTTACTAAGAAACTAGAACCATGACAAGAAATAGAAGATTTGTGAAAATATTGTCTTGGTGTTCTTCACAATAGTCAGAAAAATACAGTCTCTGTGTTACAGAACAGCAAGGGATGCAATGAGAAAGGGAATGGTTTCCCGGAGATGAAGAACATGGTGTCAGAATCTAAAATCCATATGGTTGCAGGAAAAAGAAAACTTGTCAAAATAATTGAGTAGAAATGGAACATGTAATTCTCCCATACAACAACAACAAAAATAACTAAAATAAAAGTAAAGCATATAATTGAAATGGAGAAGATAATAGACTGCTAGATCAAATAATAATAGCAATAATATTATCAGTACCAATTTCAATTAGCTCTCACTATTTTCCTAGCACCTACAAGTAGCACATTCAATCTTCACACAGCCCCATTAGTTCAGGTTCTATATTATCAGTGCTTATCCATATACACAAACATATAATAAGTAGA
>NW_012152829.1:180943-182007 GCF_000956105.1 Propithecus coquereli
TCTGGGGTACATAGTTGGTACTCATTGAGAGGTCTTTGATGTGTGCCTTACTGTGCCTGCCCAATCCACGCAAAAACTGTTCTGTGCACAAGTTACAAATCTGTGATTCCTCAGAGACAAGACGGAATTTTTGCCTCGTGCTCTCTGACAATGTATTTCCCATTCAGTCAATTTTGACTCTCGTGGGCAAATAACCTTAGCAATTATTCAATTATCTGGCCAACCACATGAACTCAATGAGAGAAGAAATTGTGTTGTTGTTGTGGTTCATTGGTCTATTTCCAATTCATAGAACAGGAAAGCCTGACAAGCAGTAGGTCCTCAATAACTATTTTTTGAATGAATGAGAGCTAACTTAGTTGAATATCCCACTGAGAGCACAGAGAAACAGAAGATTAGTAAGGATGGATTGTGAAACAAGTACTAGGTGAAGAAAATAAATTAACCCCTTCAAATTTGAGAATATTTACAACTTAATATATCAACTCATGATAGATATCTGCACTAATCCTGAAAAAAAGAATAGTGTTCTGTAATCTTTATGGTTCAATCCATAATTCATACAGAATCAGAAAGAACATGCAGGTCTAGCACCCAAGATGTGGGAACCTCCCCTCAGGGATAGGAACTACTTCTAGTCCAGAGAGTTGGAGATGGCTGGAACATATAAATTTTGTGTCATGAGAAGCAAGAGGGCCTTAGAGTTCACTGATGTTTTGAGAACTGCTCTGAAATTGTTGTTAAATACAAAGGCTATTAAAGAACAAGACTCCATTGGTATGCAGGGTTTAGAAGTGAAAAAATAAAAAGGAAATAAGTCAGTCAAGAGAGTCATTAAAGAACATTTGAGTTCATAGCTACACAGAAGAAGAAATGCAATATAAAAGATGCAAAAAGGTATAAAAATCACAAGTACCATATACTGTGACTTTAATTCAGAGCCTGAGTTAATAATCACATTTGTAAAAATCTGCATAACTACAAGTCCATGTCAGCTCCTGGGTCGAACTGCTTTCATATGCTTCATTCTTCAAATGGTTGTGTGACATGTTATAAAGAATGTT
>NW_012152829.1:182057-183567 GCF_000956105.1 Propithecus coquereli
TATGGCCCTCTTATGGGCCTGGGTGCTAACATCCCTGGAGCCCATGGAGTTGAGCTCCAAATTTCTGATATGTCTCATCAAGGACAGAAATAAAAAGACCAGTGACATCAGGGACAGAAGAAAGGGGATGAAGTGGATCAAACTGAAAACAATCCACATGTTATAATATACAGGTTTACTTACATCTGAAGATAAAGTTGAGTTTCTCTCATGTTTGTTATAGACTTTAACCCAGAAGCCACATAATGTGTCTGCTGATGCCAAGTTGAAAACTAGTAAGAACAAAGACAGCAGCTGGATCACAAGTAGCACTCTGCTAATTCTCCACCTCATCCACCTGAAGCAGGGGTGGGAGAAACTAGCTATTTTGAAGAAGTAGAACACACTCAGACAGGTGGCAAACCACGTAGCTAAGTGATTGGTCACTGTCCAAAAAATGGTAAGAAATTTTGTTAGTTTACTGATGACATATAGCTGTGGCCATAACACTATTAGAAATGAATAAAATAGTATTGTCCAAAGCTGAATGATTCTTGAGAGAGCAAGGCTGGTGAGGATGCTGTCGGCCAATGAGATCTTTCGACTCTTCACCCATTCAATGCCGTTAACAAGCACGATGAACCCATTCGCCAAGATTCCGATTATGAATTGTCCTATTTCCACTATGAGAAAGGTATTTTCAATTCCAGTTGGCATTTCTATAGAAAGAAATGCAGAACGCTAATGCTGTTTCACTGATACTTTTGCTGTAAAAGTATTGCAGGTAATATTCAATGTAATGCTTCTCACTTCATATTAAAAATGCTGACAGGGACTCAGAAACTTCTGCTGTTTAATAACATTTCACTTATCTTCATGAAAGATCTTTCTCTTTTCTATAGCAATGTGAGTCATAGGCCTGAAATATGTGTGCAAGGAGATCCTGTCCCACAGATCTCAATGAAATGCTGTAACATTAGTTTCAATCAGCTACAGACTTCCAAATTAAATACTAACTGTGCCCACTCAACATTGGCTCTGGCAGCCATTTCCTGCTTGTGAGGACATCTGCAAGGTACGCAGGTATGCAAACATGCAAATGGAAGAGAGATTTCTTTACACTGATTTGTATTTTCCTCTTCAACTGAAACTCAAAACCATTTGGATTCGACTATCTTAATTTTAAAAGAATTCTCTACAAATAATCTCTATAATATACACATTATTCCCTAGCTACATCAAAATCCATCATATTTCAGATTCTGTTTTAGATGAATTAAGTGTAATAAAAAGATGGAATGACAGAGCAACTTCCTCACAAATAGGAAACAAAGAACAATACGTAAGCTATGACTATGAAACGTATTAAAATTTGATCAAAATGCAATGATCACTCCAAAGACAGACGATATCACCAAATCTGTTGTCACTAGTTAATTTTTGATGAGGATAGTGACAATTGGCTTGTGTTTTCAAGCTTTCAGGATTTCTAGAGGAAATAGATAAAAGACGAATTGATTTTCCACAATGA
>NW_012152829.1:183617-184135 GCF_000956105.1 Propithecus coquereli
ATTATTGTAATTTATTGTAAATGTCAACCTAGCGCTATACACAGACACACGTCTAAAATGTAAGCATATATGTGATAATCCCTTATAAAATTTCCTTTTGTTTTAATCCCTAATGAATTGGTTGTGTTAGTTTTCTCTCACCAGGGACACTAGTATTCATGGTATGACAAAAATATATCCTTACGCATGCAGACAGACATGCACACACACACAAGCACATAAATTCAGTTTCAAAATGTTATTTTGATTTTTGTAAAGCAGAAATATAAGCAGGATTATGCAGCTACGGGTAATTACTCAATTTCTTTTTAATGAATTTGGTTGATTTTTCTCTTATCTTTCAAATGTAGGATAGCATGAATTTCTAGCTCAATTGTTAATGATAGAATGCTCTTTTTTTTAAGCTATATCTGCTCTTATGAGATTATGTGCTTTGAACATTTTTGGTCAATAATTTAGTTTTTACTTATTAGTTTAAAAATATTTCACCTAGTCAGTTTGGAGGGGATTTTCATTTC
>NW_012152829.1:185620-186374 GCF_000956105.1 Propithecus coquereli
AGAAGAAGAAGGTCAAGTGAGCCTGAGAGCAGGCATTTTGACTGACACCAGACCCTAACCACACTGAACAAGGAAGCCACTGCCAACAAGTGCCCTGCCCGAGACCACCTGAGGATGGATGAATTTCTAAGCCAGATGCCTTACAAACTGTGCTTACATTTCTGTGACAACAGTTTATAATTAACCTTGATGACCTGACCTTAAGACAATACTGGTCGCGTAAGGCTGTTTCCCAACTGGGTTTCTGAACATTTTTAAATGTTTCCATTTCCCATAGGGGTTCCCATCCTGCTGGCGAGAGGACCCCTACTCTGTCTGAGGAGTAGGATCTGTTGTCCATCTCACTCAACAGACTCCATGTAGATAATTGGCTAGTGCTTGAATTCTTTCCCGCCTCAAGCCAAGAACCCACTGGGCAAGTCCAGAGGGCTTTTCCCCTTCCTTCAGACACCGCTGCATCATGACAATGGAATATCTTATGTGCTTCTGCCATTAACAAAACTCTTTTTTTTTTTTTGCTTCTATCATATGATCTTAAATTCTTCCTATTTCCTCCCTATGTATGTGACATGTCCAGTGAATAACATACCTGAGCTTCACATTTATTTCTGCCTATTGTCCCTCTGCTCCCCTAGCCTGTTGCGGCCCGATTGCAAAATGGGGGATGGACACAGAAAGAAACACACAGACACACACAAGACGTACAAGACTGCAGTAGTCAATTCTACCAGTCGTTTTATTTATATACTTTTTC
>NW_012152829.1:188379-189481 GCF_000956105.1 Propithecus coquereli
AACTAAACAGATAGCATATAGTTCACTTTGTTGAACTGAAGGGAAGGGAGAAGTAACAACCCTTTGGCCCATTGTGCTCCAATAACCGGCTTTACAGGAACTTCAGGCATCTGTAAAGAAGGTGGGTCCCTTTAGAGGGCTGGAAACAATAGGTGAAACAGGGAGGATGGAATGAGTCTGCAAAAAGGAATACAATTTGTGTGGCGGGTAATGATTATCAAAGGTTCCAATGTAATCTGCGCAAGCCACCTGCTAAACAGTGGAAAATTTAAAATTAGTTTGAATATCTTTAGAACTTAGATTAGTAACAATTTGATTGGGGCCCATTTCAGAGAGTTGACAACAACGGCGATGTCCTCGGGTAATCAGTTGTGCAAGCTTATCAACGTAAAGTAACAGCCTTTTGTTCTGTTGGTTAGGGAGAAATATCCATTCAAGAATTCCGTGAGATTGTCCCAGACAACCTGAAGGAGAATGACACATGTGAAAGAGAAAGAGTGTAATAGGAAGCGAGGGTTGAAAAAATGTGAAGAAACCAGAGCTCAAACGTTGCTCTACAAACTGCAATTTAGATTCGGCCTGGGGCGTAAGGCAGCGAGGGCTATTAAGGGCAGAGTCATCCTCAAGGATAGCAAACAAGTGTTGTAAGGCATAAGTACGTATACCAAGTGATGGTTGGAGCCAATTAATATCTCCTAATAATTTCTGAAAATCATTAAGTGCTTTTAGATTATCTCTGCATATTTGTAACTTTTGAGGACGTATTTGTGACTCAGAGAGACAATATCCCAAGTAATTAAAGGGTAGATTACGTTGCACTTTCTCAGGGGCAATTATCAAATTATATCGTTTGAGATTTTCCTGAAGATCTATGAAGGCTGCATCACGCATCTCTCGAGAAGGTGCTACAAGAAGAATATCATCCATGTAATAATAAAGCATAATTTGTGGATGCTGCATACGAACAGGATTTAGAGCATGGTCAACAAATTCCTGGCATAAAGTAGGGCTATTTAACATTCCCTGAGGAAGCACCTTCCACTGATAACGTTCAGTAGGACGGCCATTGTTATATTCTGGGATAGTAAAGGCAAAACGTTCA
>NW_012152829.1:191593-192210 GCF_000956105.1 Propithecus coquereli
CAACAGGCCGTGCCCGGGCCTATTGACCTCTGGTGCCAAGGAGAGCACACCCAGTTTCACTGACTCTGGGCTTGAGCCAATTTTTGCCCAGGGATGGTCCCTACACTAGCCCATGTTATTGGCCTCCCAATAGTCCCAGAGTACCCACCAAGTGCTCCTGTACTTCCTTTCTTTGTCCTATCAATACCACACTTTCCCACTTATGTGCCACAAAAAAAATACAGTCTCCTGGTCCTGTTTTGAAACACAACTTGACACTTTTATACGTTGACCTCCTTCGATGGTGATTAAATTAAAGTCGTGATCTTTGTGTTTTTTCAGTTGAAAGAGATGGTCATTATTTCTTTGGCTGAATCCTAACCCGAGCTGCAACCGTTGAAGGCCAGGGCCACAGCTTGAAGGGACAGAGATTTCATCTTTCATATGTGGGGGATATTTGCCAGCTTCATCACTGTCATCCATACATACTCCTTTAATGTTTCATTGTAGATTTTTCTTTCATGTAGTATAACCCTTTCTTTTGTAAACTGAGTGATGTAGTTTTCTCCAAAAAATCCTTAGAGGGAAACAACACCAGTGGCTCTTCTTCATGACAAACCTGAGACAAGCCTGATCTA
>NW_012152829.1:195870-200318 GCF_000956105.1 Propithecus coquereli
CTTGGTTTATGTGTCAACAATCAAATATTAAGTTTTCAGTAAATAGTATTGAAATGTTGCCAGGCAATGACAACAAACAACACAAGAATGAATTTGTTTTAAAAACTTGGCCCTTTTCAATATTGCTGCCAGATTCCCGAATTAAATTCCATGAATTAATTTTGTAAAATGTATATTTCAAGTGCAATATTGTATAAAGAAGCACCGGTATATTGTTAACTATGAACAAAAATAATTTCATTTTGGACAGATGTTTAAAATTATAGTAAGAAGGAAAAAGAGAAACAAAGAGAGAAAAAGAGAAGTGAGGGAGGGAGGAAAGAAATGAGATTATGCGATAGAGGAGGCTGAATGAAAATGAAATTTGGTAGCATTTTAGGGAGGAGAATGATAGCTTTGGTCAAATGAATGTCTAGAGATGCAGGGATATTTGTGGCTATCAGTATTTAAGAGGAAGAATCAGTAGGCTGGGTGATGGATTTGGGGGCTCAGAAAAGAAGGAGGAGTCAGCAATGACAGGATCTCCTTCTCCACCAAAATTCATGGAGTCCTGCGACTCGAGGGAACCATGGGAAGAAAAGCAGGGGTCGAAGCCAAAAAGTAGGAGAAAGAAGAAAGTTGGAAGATGATAAGTTCTGTCTTGAACATTTTGGAGTATCTGTAAGTCATCCACTGGACAGCTGGAGTAGGCACATGGTATCTGTGACTGCAGCTCAGGATAGGAATTTGGACAATGCGCAGAGATTCAGGGTCGTCAGGTCATTCTTGACTCTGTGAGAGGTGATGAGCTGCAATGGCCCTGAGGAACCACAGAGGGTGAAGAAACCAAAGGAAAGACTAAGACACAACAGGTGGAACAGGGAAACCAAGATGCTAGGGTTTCAAAGGAATTAAGAGCAAGGAGTGATGGAAGGAGAGTAATCAATACTTCACGTTATTAAAGAAAAGTCATGTACTAACTGGATTGAGTATCAAGGAGGTCCTTGGGTAACTTAACAGAAGTAGTTCAACTGAGGGGAAAGCAAACTGCCATGGGTTAAAGAGTCAGTGAGATCCCAATAAGGAAGCATTGAAAAACCAAAAAATGTAATTGAACACATTAGCAGACTGAAGGAGAAACATCAGGAGAAATCTACTTCTTATAATAAACATTTTTAGCAAATGGAAATAAAATAATATATTCTTCTTCCAGATGAAAAGTTATCTGAAAAACCTAGAGCAAACATTATACCTGTCAATGATACATTGAAATCTTTCACCTTGAGTTTGGGTTCAAGCCAGTGATAACCATCTCACCATTTTAGTTTTTGGAGGTTTTAACCAATTACAGTAAGGCAAGAAAAAGACATGAAAAAAAAATTGTAGAGCACAAGACTGTCATTATTCACAGATTGTGATGGAGATTATGGAGAAAATCCAAAAATATACTTTAATGTATTGTTAGAATTTGACCCTTTAACAAAGTTTCTGGATACAAAATGAAGCTGCAAAAAATATTTTTATTTCTTCATATCATCAACAAAAGTTAAAATGAAATATCCTTTTTAATGGATAAAATCACCATAGCTTCAACAAATATCACGTACCTAGGAATAAATCACACACACCAAAAAGTGTATAAGACCTCTATGGAGACTATTAAAAAGTCTGAAAAGGTCTTAGCTTTTCTGGCCATATAATTAGCTTATAATTAATACATATTAGATATAATCAAACAATCCAAATTTTTCTTAAATTTAAACCATTATCACATACTCTTTCCAATTTTAGGGATGTTACCCAAGGACATTAAGTTCTGTGTATCTTTAAATATATATTTTTCTGCCTGGTATCCAAATTCCAGACCGTCTCCAGTCTAAAGCAACCACTGATCCAGTATCAGCCATTCCTACCTCCATGAATACCAGCCCTGCTCCTTCCACCTGGTGCAGACAATTGATATTTTCCCTTTTTACCATAGCTATCAGCTGTAATTTTCCATGTCAGGTGATGGGTAACAAGATAGTCTCTCCTTTGCTAATGTGCAAATACAGACTGATATTGTTCCTCTTTTTGCATTTTCTTTGGCTAACTAATTTGCATCTGTGCCTTTTCCTGTGGAAGATCATGGCGAAGAATACACACATTGTGAATTTTGAAATTTATCCTAAATCTCTTTGTCCAAGTATGTGGGAAAATATTGGTTGGATCATGGTCCAGAAGAGGAGAAATAGGATGTGCCGCTTGCCCTGCAGTCTGTCATTGAGCAGTTGTTAACCGTGTACAAACATACCTACTTGAGCTTACCTGTAGCCCTCATTCTCCTCTTTCTCTGCAAGTACTAGGGGAATCTACGTTGGAAGCATCGCTGGAATCAAAGTATAAAATATCTACAATATCCTCTTATCTGTAAGTCTAAGAACTGAACGGCAAAGGAAATTTAGTTTGCCAGAAGTTGCCATTCTTATGGTAGCATAAAGGATGTTTGTTCTAATGAAAATGGTTCTTGTCCAGGTTCTGGTAGAAACTGATATATTATTTATGTCCACTTGTTCAGGTGTCTCTTTTAAAATCTTTTAAAATGATTTTAGAAATGAGCGAAGAAATTTGTTGAGAAGAAACCATAGGATACCTGAGGGGGAATCATAAACAACTTTAGGCATCATCTTCGTCTGCTTCTGCTGCTATAACAGAATACCACCAAAATGGGAAATTTATACAGAAAAATTTATTTCTCATACTTCTGAAGGCTGAGAAATGCAGTATCAGGATGCTGACCTCTGGCAGAGACCTTAGTGCTGCATCATCCCATGGCAGAAGGGCTAAGGCTGGGCGGGGGTGGAGAGAAAAGGGCATCAAACTCACCCTTTCATCAGGAACCTGCTCCTGTGATGATGAACCGACTCCTGCAGGGACAGCGTCAGTCCATGCAGGAGGCTGGTGCTGTCAGGACCTCACACTGGTTAAAGGTCCCACATCTCAACATCTCCACTCCAAGGATCAGGTTATCAAGACACAAGTTTTGAGGGACACATTTGAACCGCAGCATTCTACTCATGGCCCCCAAAATGAATGTCCTTCTCACATGCAAAACACATTCAGTTAATCCCTACAGCCCTAAAGTCTTAATTCATTCCAGGATCAACTCAAAAGTCCACAGTCTCCTCTAAATCAGATTGAGAGAGACTCAAGACAGGAATGATTCATCCTTAGGCAAATTGCCCTCCAGTCATGAGCCTGTGGAATCAGGACAAGTTACCTCCTTCTGAAATACAATGGGAGACAGGTATAGGATAGACGTTCCATTTGCAAAAGGAAACAATAGGCAAGAAAAGAGGGATCACTGATCCCAAAAAAGTTCAAAACCCACAGGGCAAGAGTACTAAATCTTAAGTCCTGACAATAATCTTTGATTCCACTTCCCATCTGATACACTGGGGTGGGGGGTGTGCCCCAGGCCTCAGGAAGCCCCACCTGCATGGCTTTGCTGGGCTCAGTGCACTCAGCAGCTCTCACAAGTTGGAGTCTTGTGGCTGCGGCTCTCTCCACTGGTGCTGCACACGGGTAGCTCTCCAGTTCTGGGATGTCAGCATCAGCTCCCCCCATGAAGCTACGCATTGCCCTGGTGGGGATTCTTGGCAGTGGCTTTTCCCCTGTGACAAGTCTCTGCCTGGACCCCTGACTGTCACAACATCCATTCAAATCCAGGTGGAGGAAGCCATGCCGCCAGAGCCCTTGCATTCTGTGAGCCTGCAGAATTACTATAATACCATGCATAGTGGGCCACCAGGGTTGACAGCTTGTACCTGAAATGGCAGCCCCAGCAGCACCTGGGCTGGCTTGAGCCACTGTGGGGGTTCCTGAGAAGCACCTCACTGGAATGCAGGGGGCCAAATCCTGAGGCAGCACAGGACAGGGAAAGCTGGGACTGAGGATACCATGGTGGGCCTGGCAGACATGGCCCTGCTTTCTGGAAGCTCAGAATGTGGTGAAGGAGACAGACAGGCATTAAACTAGGGAGCAATTATAAAATGATTAATTCAAAGAAAAGGAACAGTTATCTGTAACTGGCCTGTAGTTGCAACCAACTTTCCTGAGGAAGTGATGCTTGAATTGAGATCAGATAGAGATAGGAGTTAAGTAGGTAAACTGAGAAGTTTAGTAGGTAAACTGAGAGTTAAGTAGGTAAAATGAGAAGAAAGGGTCTAGGGAGAGGGACGGGTGCAAATGTTCACTGGCAAAATGAGACAGATTCTTGTGGGTTTGAAAGAGGCCATTGCAGAGAAGGGGAGTAAGTGCTATGTGAGATGAGAATGAAATTCTTTGTCAGTGGCCAGACCATATAAGACTATGTAAATAATTTCATCTTTGTTAAAAAATGGATGAAAGACTTTGGTAGGTTTAAGCAAAAAAGTAGGATGATAAAAATTGCATTTTTAAGTGATGACTATAGCTGTAGGGCTGAGATT
>NW_012152829.1:202763-204998 GCF_000956105.1 Propithecus coquereli
AGAGCTGGATCTCCACATGCAAAAAAAAAAAGAAGCTATACTCTTACTTTGCACCATATACAAAAATAAACTCAAAATGGATCAAAGAACTAAACATAGAGCTAAAATATAAAACTGTTGGAAGAAAACCTAAGGGGAAAAAGCTTCATTACATTGGATTTGAGAATGATTTATTGGATATGACACCAAAAGTGTAAGCAACAAAAGAAAAAAATAAATAAATTGAATTTCATCAAAATTAAAAACTTTTCTGCATCAAAGGACATTATCAATAGAGTAAAAAGGCAACCCCTGGAATGGGAGAAAACTTTTACAAATGACATATTTAATAAGGAATTCATATCCAGAATATAGAAAGAATTCCTACAACTAAAAACAAAAGCAAAAAAAGCAGCTCAATTAAAATGAATGAATGACTTGAATAGACATTTCTCCAAAGAAGAAATACAAGTGGCCAATAAACACATGAAAACATGCATGACATTGCTAATCATTAAGGAAATGCAAGTCCACAATAAGATACCACTTCATACCCAGTAGATGGTTATTATCAAAGAAACAAGGAAAATAACAAGAGTTGGCAAAGATGTGGGGAAATTGAAACTGCTGTGCATTGCTGGTGAGAATGCAAAATAGTAAATGGTGCAGCTGTTGTGGAAAATAGTATGGCAGTTTCTCTAAAAATGAAACAGAATTACTACATGATCCAGCAACTCTACTGCTGGGTATACACTTAAAAGAATTGAAAACAGGGACTCAAACAGATGTTTGTATATCCACGCTCATAGCATCATTGACAACAGCAAAAAGGGGAAGTCTCCATCGACAGATGGAAAGATACACAAAATATGGTACAAACATGTAATGGAATATATTCAATTTTTAAAAGGAAGGGAACTTTGACACATGCTACAACATGGATGAACCTTAAGGACATTACACTGAGTGAAATAAGCCAGTCACTGAAGGACAAACACTATATGATTCCATTTATATGAGGTACCTACAGTAGTCAAATTCATAGAGACAGAAAGTAGAATGGTGGTTGCCAGGGGCTGTGGGAGGGGAGGATGGGGAGTTAGTGTTTAATAAATATAGAATTTCAATTGGGATATGTGAAAAAATTCTGTAGATGGGTGAATGGTTGTGATGGTTGCACAACAATATGAATGTAAGTTTTATATTATGAATATTTAACCAAATAAAAATGCACACAAATTTATTAGTATACAGTTCTCTAGGTTAGAAGTCTAACATAGGTCTCACTCACAGGGCTAAAATCAAGGTGTTGTCAGGGTTGTATTCCTTTCTGGGGGCTCCAGGAGATAATCCTGATTTTTCCCAGCTTTTAGAGGCTGTCCACATTCCTTGGTTCACGGCCTCTTCCATCACCTTCGAAGCCAGCAGCGTAACATCTCTCTAATCCTTCTTCTATCACCACATCTCTTTCTCTGACCATAGCAGGAGAAAGTTCTCTGCTTTTAAGGACTCTGATGAATGGATTGGGCCCACCCAGGTGATCTAGGATAATCTCCCCATCTCAAATTCCATACTGCAAACCCCTTTTTGCCACATAAGGTAACAGATTCTGGAGATTAGGACATGAATGTCTTTGGAGGTCACTATTCTGCGTAACACAGTCGGTTTTCCAAGGGCACAGTGAAGAACGCTGTTGTTCAAAGGCCAGTCTTCTTAGGAATCCCATGCTATGAAGGCCAGGTCTTCTCCCCATCTAGCATGGCGTTGAGCTTTTCCCTCTTTTGTACTGTATCATTCATTTTATTCTGTTCCTCTTTTAGGGACATCCTGAAGCTCTGTCTCCCATTCTTGATGCCTCTATAAAACTATGTTTAGTATTTTTTTATATTCATAGAGCATTTCCTATGTAACAGGGTAAGTACTTCACATATGTTGATCCATTTAGTCCTGCCAACAACCCTATGAAGGAAGTACTATCAATATCCCCATTTTTACATATGTCATAACCGCGATACAGAGAAAAAGTTTCAATAACTTGCCCAGGTGCACACAGCTAGTAAAGAGAAAAGCCAGGATTCGAACTCAGCCAGCCCGATTCCAGAATCTGTGCTCTTACTCACGATACCACACTACGTCTCACTGTTATTTCTGCTATTTCATTCCATCAATTTATATGAGTTATTTTGTCTCATTCTTGGAATTGTGAGGAAGCACAGAAGAGACCTAAACTGATCCAATTGTGATTGTGCCATGAGT
>NW_012152829.1:205048-205929 GCF_000956105.1 Propithecus coquereli
GGGGACTGCAGAGAACGTGAATAATACACAATAGCTTCTTGTTTCTAGTCAGACCAATAGGTTGCAGGTCAGGAGCGCCACCTATTGGCAAGATTTTTTAAAGCACAGGACAGGATTTTAGGGAAAGAAACTCTCCAAGGTTGAATCTGTAAAACTAAATAAATGATGAGATAATCTATCTCACGTATTAAGGAGTCATAATTTGATTTCTAGTTTAAAATTATAACTGAGAAGCAACCCTTGATACAGACTTTCCCCAAGCTTAAGCAAATTTATTTGTAAAGCCACAATAAAATCACAAATTACAAGCATATTGAATATCAACAATACCTTAAAACTACTGAAAAAAATCCAGGAGTTTTATTGATTATGAAACTAAGTCATTGGTTTTAAAATGTAATTTATTGTATACTTAAGAGTTTAGCTCATTAAATAAAAGCTATTTGAAATCAAGTAGAGCACATGTTATTGATTCAGGCATTTAATAAACAAATATTTACTGAGTACCTGCAAAGTGTCCAGAACTATCCTGGTTCCTGGAAGCATCACTAGGCACAAGTCAGATCAGACCCCTGCTCACGTGGAGTTTCTATGCTACTTGATGAATGCAACTAGCATAAAATAAACAACTAAAGAAATAAACTAAAAGTAAACTTTCAGACAGTTATAAGGGCTTTGAAGGAAATAAAGCAGAGTACCTGGATAGACTGATTCTAAAGCCAAAGGACTTTTTATCTAGGGCAATCAGAGAGAATGTGTCCATTAACAGCTATTGCACAACACACCACATAAAAACTTAGCAGCTTAGCACAGTGAACATGTACTACAGTATTGGTGATTTTGTGAGACGGCTGGGCATCTTCATCTAGGCCGGTTCAGCT
>NW_012152829.1:217074-218185 GCF_000956105.1 Propithecus coquereli
GCCTGTAATCCTAGCACTCTGGGAGGCCGAGGCAGGAGGATCGTTTGAGCTCAGGAGTTCGAGACCAGCCTGAGCAAGAGAGAGACCCCGTCTCTACTAAAAATCAAAAGAAATTATCTGGACAACTAAAAATATGTAGAAAAAATTAGCCAGGCCTGGTGGCACATGCCTGTATTCCCAGCTACTTGGGAGGCTGAGGCAGAAGGATCGCTTCGGCCCAGGAGTTTGAGGTTGCTGTGAGCTAGGATGATGCCACGGCACTCTACTCAGGGCAGTAGAGTGAGACTCTGTCTCAAAAAAAAAAAAAGCAAAGAGGACTTTCTCATCACATGGCTCAGGTTGACTGGCTCTATTTAATTGGTTACTGTGAATCTTGCATTTTTTGGAAAAACTGTCCTGTTTGGGGATTTCCCTGTTCTTAAAAGTTTCAGTTTGATTATGTGCCACTTATCATCAGTGACTCCATTTTGGTTTGTTCTGTTGGGGCCTAGCACAGGAGTTTAGTCCAAAACAATGACCTCACATCAAGTAATACCTAACAAAACCACCTGTGTGCTTATCTTTAGATACAGCATTTCCTCTTCTAGGAATTTATCCAGCAACAGAAAATAAATATGAACAAAGTTAATCATTATGGCATTGCTTGTACTCACAAAATGTTGGCAACAGCCTATTAACAACTGCTCATATATATAGGAGAGTAGTTAAATAAGCTACGATATATCCACATAATGACTAAGCAGCTGTAAAAAAAGAATGAGGGCAAGAACTGATGAGGAATGATCCCTGTGATATATTGTTAAAGGAGAAATGCATACATGTCACCATTTTGTAAGATAAGAAGGAAAATAAGAACATATTGATATATCTGCTTATTTTTGCAAAAAAAAAAATAAAAATAAAAAGGACAGCTAAACCAGAAATTAATAAGATTGGTTACCTACAGAAGGTGAATAGGAATAGGATTTTAGGGATTGGGGATCAGGAGAGTAAGAGTTTTTGTATATCTTTGATTTGGGGGTATCATGTTAATATTTCATATACTCAAAAAGCATAAAACCAACAAGGATGGGGAAAGAAACTAAAATAGAATTTTAAAACATACAAAACA
>NW_012152829.1:218750-219572 GCF_000956105.1 Propithecus coquereli
AAAAAAAAAAAAAAAAAGCAAAGAGGACTTTCTTATCACATGGCTCAGGTTGACTGGCTCTATTTAATTGGTTACCGTGAATCTTGCATTTTTTGGAAAAACTGTCCTATTTGGGGATTTCCCTGTTCTTAAAAGTTTCAGTTTGATTATGTGCTACTTATCATCAGTGACTCCATTTTCGTTTGTTCTGTTGGGGCCTAGCACAGGAGTTCAGTCCAAAACAATGACCTCACATCAAGTAATACCTAACAAAACCACCTGTGTGCTTATCTTTAGATACAGTATTTCCTCTTCTAGGAATTTATCCAGCAACAGAAAATAAATATGAACAAAGTTAATCATTATGGCATTGCTTGTACTCACAAAATGTTGGCAACAACCTATTAATAACTGCTCATATATATAGGAGAGTAGTTAAATAAGCTACGATATATCCACATAATGACTAAGCAGCTGTAAAAAAGAATGAGGGCAAGAACTGATGAGGAATGATCCCTGTGATATATTGTTAAAGGAGAAATGCATACATGTCACCATTTTGTAAGAAAAGAAGGAAAATAAGAACATATTGATATATCTGCTTATTTTTGCAAAAAAAAAAAATAAAAATAAAAAGGACAGCTAAACCAGAAATTAATAAGATTGGTTACCTACAGAAGGTGAATGGGAATAGGATTTAAGGGATTGGGGATCAGGAGAGTAAGAGTTTTTGTATATCTTTGATTTGGGGGGTATCATGTTAATATTTCATATACTCAAAAAGCATAAAACCAACAAGGATGGGGAAAGAAACTAAAATAGAATTTTAAAACATACAAAACA
>NW_012152829.1:221022-228401 GCF_000956105.1 Propithecus coquereli
CTGAGAAAGACATATCACTTTTATAGTGTTTTTCCAAAAAAATGCATAACCTGAATTTAATCATGCGGAAACCTCAGACAGACCCAAATCAGGAGACATTTTACAAAATAACTGTCATAGTCTTCAAAAATGTCAAGGTTATGAAAGACAAAGGAAGGCTGAGGAACTGATCCCAGATTTAAGAAAGCTATAGATGCATGACTCTGGTTTGGATCCTGGACTGAGAAAAAATAATTCATCTACAAAGAGCATTATTGGGACAATTAACTAAATTTACATGTGACAACAGATTAGATAATAATAATTTGAAGGGGGACTTTCTATGGAAAATTTCTTGGTTTGGGTCATTGTATGTGGTAATGTAAGAGAATGGCCTTGTTCCAAAATATATACCTTGAAGTATTTGGCAGTAAAGGAGAATCATGTTGCAACTTACTCCCAAATGTTCCAGAAATGGTATGTGAATATGTGTGTGTGAGAGAGAACACAAATGAGAGAGCAAATGGGGCAAAATGTTAACAATTAGTGAACCTGAATAAAGGCTATGCAGCGTTATTTCCACTATTTTTGCAACTTTTCTGCAAATCTGAAATTATATCAAGACCAAAAAAATACCAAAAAGTTGTTTAAACATGACTGATGAAATGTTTGGTATAATGCTTCCCCATTCTATCTCTATGGCTAGGATTCTGATTCCTTTTCCTGGGAGGAATCAATCCAAGTACAACCAGGCAATGCAAGTCTTAGAATGACAGAAATCTCTCTCTTCCTATTTTCTATTGCATGAATTCAATGTGTTAAAGATTGGCATTTATTTTTCTCACTATATAATCCTAAATGACAATGGAGGGTATAGTGTCTAAATATAGTTCGTGCCTCTGTTGTAATCAGTTATAGAAGAGGAGACACTGGCTCAAAGGACCATAATTTGGAAAACTGCCTTCAATTTTAGCAACCATAATTTTTAAGCCTTTATGTGTTATGTTTTATCTTGCCCTGCACTAGCAATTCCAACGGTGGTATTAAAGTATCTCCAAATTCCCTCCCTCGCCCCAACTCTATAGACCAAACAGTTTAATATCAATGAAATACATAACATACATGTAGAAATAAACTAAAAAAAAATTTATTGAAATAACTGATGCTCTAATTTATATAAGTTGACCCACAGAAGAATTCTCAGGGCCCAGGGTGAGAGTTTTAAATCTCAAGTCAAATCCATTTAGCACAATAATCCTCCTCAACTCCCATGGCAGAATAACAACAACAATAACAATAATAAATAGCATGTGCCAGGCACTGTTGTAAGTGGCTTTACAAGTACTAATTAATTCAAATTATTAAATTATTGTATTAATTATTTACTTTATTATTACAATACTTATTTTATAGAAAAGAAAAACCAAGGCACCAAAAGGATTAGGTAAACTGCCTAAGGTCACAAAGTTAGTAAGTTTGGGGCTGGGATTCAAACACAGACCCTCTGGCTTCAAAATCCAGGTTTTTAATACCTATGATATGTCACTTCTCATGTGACGGTTTATTGTTTTGCTATACAAAACTTTTACATTTTTATAAAGCCTACGTATCATTCTTCTGCTTTATAGTTTCTAATTCCATGCCATGCTTGACATTAAATTAATCTGTCATTTATACACTTTTAAGATTCACGTTTTTTAAACTTCAAATTATAAAAATTAAATACAGCTCTGACTATGAAGACAAGGTTAAATGTCTGTTTTTAGTTAGGCTTTCAATTCTATATCAGGTTAGTTAATTTTCTTCTTTTTTCAAATAATGAAACTATAAATGAGGTACTTGGGTTAAAATTATATAGAAAATGGGTAAATGTACTCTCAGTCCATTATTTTTTAACTCCTCAAATTTTTACTAATATGTGGAAAATAGCCCAATATTTTTTATCAGAAACTAATATAGCGGCCCCTTGATATAATTTGTACGACTTAAGATTGAGCCAAATATATTTGCATTTATTTTACATCAGATAAAACATTAACTACACACGAAATTATTATTATTTTTTTAATTTTTTAAGTAGCCATAGGTTGCCATTCTGATGGGCTGGGAAGCAGAGCCTCCAGCCAGAAGCTGGAAACACATGCTTTCAATTTTTTTTAATTACAGAAAGTTAACCATATGGAATTTTGGAAAGATGTGGGCAGTAGAGTTTTATTTTTTAATCTTTTCAAATTCTCACATAAAAATTGACTAAATAACTAGATAGCAAAACCAGAAACCCATGGGCAACATTTACCATGAACTTAAGTGGAAAAATTCTGCAATAACCCAAAATATAAGTGAATGAGAACAAAAAATCCAAGCCCTCTCAAAAACTGCCTGTTCTTGGCCGTGTGTAGGAAGCGGAGGGAAGCAACAGAGAGCACCCAATCAGCCTGAGAGCAAGACATGTCCAAAGGGCCAACCAGGAATCATGAGAACAAGCAGACGGTCAATGTAAGGAAAGCCCCTAAAATGGTGAGGAACTTTGCTGGCTGCGGTGACAGCCAGGAGCAACAGTGTTAAGTGAGTTATGAAGGGGTGGAAGAGTCTGGCCACATGAGCACTTGAAATTGAACCCCACAGGCTCCCACAGTGAGGAGAAATTGCTAGAGTACTCCAAATTGAGCAGAACAGGCACGAAAGGGACAAAGAAAGAAAAGTTCCAGATAAAAATGGAGGACAGAAACATAGGCAAGAAATTTCATAAAATAAGCCATCACACTTTTTAAGACTATAAGAAAACAATAGAAGAGGGAGCTTTATGGAGTTAGAAAAGCTATCCAGATGTATGCCTCCTTACAAAAGTTTAGGTGTATATAAAAGTGATATAAACATTTAAAATTATTACAAAATCTAAATCAAATCTTTCATAAAATTATCATGGAAAAAAAAAGGAGAGTAAAAAGCAGAAAAACAATGCTATAGTCAATGAAAACACTTTAAAAAGATGTCCACAGAAAGGGTATGAAACATAACCTTCTAAAGAAATAAGACAACAGAACTCGGAAAAAAATTAGAAATAAAAGAAAAAAATAATTTCACAGAATCTGAACTACAAGGAACACAAAAATAAATACACACGATGAATAGTGTCTTAAGAGATATGGAAGGTAAAAAGGAAGAAATTTTTTAACATTATAAATGAATGAAGAAAGAGATTAAAAGGATTAAAGAGAAAGTAATATATATATATTAAAAAATAGCTGAAGAAGAGCCACCATACAGTTACTAGGAATCCCTAAAGAAGAAAACCAAAGCAAGGTAATAAAACAAATTCTAAAAACACTAACTCAAAAAAATTTTCCTGAAATTTTCTTTTAACAAGATTTGAAACTAGAAATTGAAAAAACAAACTACTTATCAGAGAATATTGACTCAGAACAACCAACACGAAGCCAATCTTAGTATGGTAACTGAACTTAAAAGAAAAGGAAAAAATTCTTTGGACATCTCTGAAAACTTATGTCATTTACAACAGAAATAAAACTAGATTATGCTAAGAGTTTCAACAATAACACTCTTTCTAAAAGAAAATGGTATAACATTGAATCTGCAGAAAGAAAAAGAATTAGATTTTCTATCTGCAAAACTGACTTACAAATAAAAGGGAATAAACAAACTATTGTTAACTAAAGAAATGCTGTTCTCAAAAGCTCTTCCTGAAGAATTTACCATAGAGTGAGTTTCAGATAACCGAAATACCTAGAAAGACATCAATGTAAGTATTGGTGGAGCAGTAAACATACAGTTACTTGTAGAACTAAGACTGAGTGAAGATTAAGAGAAAAAATATAGTATGTGATAGTTCTATGATCTGACAATTTAGATAAGGGAAAACCATTTAACAAACAGGATAGAATAGGGAAAGCATATGCAAAAAAATAAAATTTAACTGCTCTCAGAAATTACATTGTTGATGGTAGTATTAATATTCTGAGACTGTTGTTTACATAATGCGAGGATATTCTGTGATCCTGTATGTCACTTTAATTTGTCAAATCAAGAGTCCATATATTCTCAGGCATTAAGAAAAAAACTCACATGCAAAGCACTGAAACTAAGATGGCAACATCTAATGTTGGGTAATATTTCTTTGAGTAGAGAACAAAGGGGTAATAGAAGAACCCTTCGAGTAACCTGTAGGTCCTCTGATGTTCTGAAATTTCCACCTCATTGCTTGTTTTAAAAGCATGATTTTTACTCTCCAGTTTCCACCAGGCCCCAAAGACACTACAGTTGTTGTTACATGGTTTAAGGTAAGGACCTTAATATGTAGGATGTGCCATCGGGTATCTGCTTCTGTTGGCCTGACATACCTGCCAATTCTGCCTTTCAACCAAATACCTAAGCCTTATCTAATGTCATCTTTCCCAACAAGGAAGTTTCACGCCTTGGAAACACCCTTGTTTTTATGGTTGACTGTAACCATTATTGGCAGAATGACTTTCCTTTGATGCTTCAACATTTAAACTTCACCTCAGCTGGCATGTCCAAGCTTTAGGTATAAAGTATATTTCTGTTCTCAATTCTACAGCTAAAATATTGGATACTGTATGCACTATTTTATATAAGATCCGTATTTTAAAGAAATTTAGAATCTGATATAGGAGTCTCTAAAAAAATTATTTTCCATACCCTTCTCTTCATTGGTGCTTTCCTATAAATCATAAGGAAACAAATCCGCTCAGTAAACTCTGTCGAAGCTTCAGTTCCCTTCCTGAATCTTCTGACGTCACTTACTATCTTCTTAGGAATATTAAAAATTTTGGTTAGGAGTCCTTTGCTGTTGTCTTGCACCATCCACTTAACAGTCACTAAAGCAGCAATGACCTCTGAGTTTATATATATATATATATATATATATATATATATATACACACACACACACATACATATATATATATAAATTATGTGTTAGTTCCAAACAATTTTTCAAGACTTCTGATTATGTCTGCAAAACAATTGCCTTCATCTCTAGGTGCGTAATTTTAGGTATCTAGTCACTAGGCACTCCTACTAGGAATAAGGACAGAAAACTCACACTCATCATTTTAACGTGGTTGGGGAGACAGAGCGTTGAAGACCTAAATTCTCAAACATGTAGTTTATCTCAATTATTCATCATGCCACTTTCTACAAGGCTACCTCCTGCTCCTGATGTTCACGGAACTCTGAGCTTGAAACAGACCCATTCACACCTCCATAGCTGTCTTCTCCTGTGTGTGCTTTCAGTTATGTTTCCTTCCATTGTGTTTCTCTGTTAACCTATATCCTATGCTTTTATTTTTAGGAATTCTTTATAAATTTCTAATCTACAGTTAATGCTTTCTGTTATTTTCCAGAAATACTATGAATTCATTCATTTAAAAGTACTTTCTATCATTTCAGAGAGTTTGGGTCAAAAGGCAGTGTAAACACATGGGTTCAATTTCTTTTCTTGATCAAATCTCATGCACAATGATTTTTTAATGGTTATATTAAATGATTGAAGAAAATTTAGGTTGTTTTCAATATTTCATTATTAAAAAAACTCTTAAAGGAAATTATAAGCATATATATTTTTGTTATGATGTCTATACATTAAATACTTCTGCTCCTACAGAATATTTTATTATCAGAAAAATGATAGCTTTGTAAAAATAGAAGTGATTTTTTTCTATGTTGCAGAACAGCTCAAATAGTATAATAATTGCCTATTTCTTCAAGATTTAAAAAATTAACACTTAAAACTATGTGAACTTGTCCTTTCTAACAGAGGCGATTTTTTTTTAACAATTTTCTCAATTGCATCCATGGATATTGATCTATTCACATACATCATATTTTCTTGACCCAATTATGTGAATTTATATTAATGTTTTATTAGTAGTTTACTTTATTCAGAATTTGAAATTAATTGGCCTAGAGTTGTGCTATATATTTTTTAAATCCATTTCATTGCATCTATCACGAACTTCTTTCTTAATTAGGTTAGCTTACTGTTTTATTTACAGTTGACCCTTGAACAACACAGGTTTGAACTGCATAGGTCCTCTTATATGTGGATTTTCTTCCACCTGTGCTACCCCTGAGACTGCAAGACCAACCCCTCTTCTTCCTTCTCCTCCTCAGCCTACTCAATGTAAAAACAACAAAAATGAAGACCTTTATGATGATCCACTTCCACTTAATGAATGACATGTATTTTTCTCTCCCTTAAGATTTTCTTAATATTAAATAACATTTTCTTTTCTCTTGCTTACTTTATGGCAAGAATATAGTATATACTACATATAACATACAAAACGTGTTAATCGACTGTTTATGTTCTTGGTAAGGCTTCTGGTCAATAGTCGGCTATTATTATAGTAAAGTTTTGGGGGAGTTAAAAGTTACAGGTGAATTTCTGACTATACATAGGGTTGGAACCCCTAACTTCTGCATTGTTCAAGGTTCAACTGTATTTATTTATTACGAAAAATTGCCTTGGATTTGTTTAAAATCCTGTTTTTATTTTTATTCTGATTTTTGTCTATTTTATTGAGTTTACTTTGCTGTTCTTTTGCTAGTTTCTTGAATTTAATATCAATTTCACTTATTTTTCTAGTATCTTGTTTGTAATAAAAGTATTTAAGTCCACAAATTTTTATGAGTAAAATGTTGGATAAATCCTGAATCCATGGGTTTTAACACAGAGAGTTTCCACTTCTATAAATTTCTAAGTAGTCTGTGTTTTCACATTTGACTTTTTTTAACCCAAGATTTTCTTTGAAATGTTTTCTGTTTCATTTTCTAGTTCCCAGAAGGATTTGTTGATAGTTATTACTAAGTTCTATGTTGTGTTTTATGGTGAACAAAAAAGCAACTTACCAATTTTCTTTGTTAGAATTTTTTGAGTTTTTCTTGGTAGTCTAATTGTGTAGTTCTCTAATTTTAAAGTATATCAAAATCACCTGGGTATTTGTTTAAAATGAAGTTTCCAGAGCTCTAAATCCATAGATATTGAGTTAGTTTGTCTCTAACGGAAATTGGAAATTTGTATTTTTAACAAATATCTCAAATGATTCTGATACAGATGATCCACAAAAAAAAGTTTTAAGAAATATTGTAATAAATGGTCAATATTGGTAATTATTTCATAGATGCTGGAGAAAATGGTTCAATTTCTTTAGGGAATATTATTGGATACATTACCTAACATAAGTGGTGCAGTCTTGTTTGTTACATAGGTCATCTATAGCCTGTCATGTCTATAGCATCTGTTAAGAAAAAACTGGCAATGTATATAAAGCTAGTGTGATATTATTAATATAATGTTTCTGCTCATTTCTTCCAATAATTTTTGCCTAAATATAATATTTCATTGCCTCCAATATATA
>NW_012152829.1:231416-240687 GCF_000956105.1 Propithecus coquereli
ATTTATTTAATTATATAATTAATAAGTATTTAAAATGCATTTGGTTAGATTGTGTTCAAAGACATAATAATATAGTTGTATATGCTCAGATATATTTTATGTGTTATGTTAGGAAAAGCAAATATTCAGAATTAATGGGCATTTAAGTCTTCATCAACAGGACTGCCCTCTGCTGAAGTTCTTAAATACTGTGCTCAGTACATTGCCTCTTACTAACCACAGAAAAGGTTTTAGTTTAAAATTCTGCTCCTATGCCTGATAGAAACCCCTAAAAATCAATTATTGAAGGATAAATCCTCAAAATAATAAAGAGTATGTCAACAAATTTCTAATATTCCAGATGAAAAAGCAAAAAGACTGAATTCTCACAAATGAATAGTATAAGGGCTTGAAGCTAGACAGCTGGGGGGTCTTAAGCTTATGCTGTGCCCAGCTACAAATTATTGTTCTCTACTTTCCCTGGACCTTGACCTTCATTCTTGGCAAGAAGCTCATATCACTCTTCCTTGGGTGATAAAGTTTCTGATATTTATTCTGTTATGGTCCGTTGATAACTTCTGCTAACCACCATTGTTGAAAAGTGCCTGGGCTAAATGACACTTTTACAATAGGTGCAATAAAATCATATTAAAAAAGAAAACTGCACATTGATGTTTATGACCTCAAGTAGGAAAAGAAAACATGGATTTCATCTAGATCTTCTTCTAACCTGAAATAGCACAGAATGATGAGAATCTACCCAGGTGACTCTCTATGATGGCACAGAGCCCCTTCAGGAACATCTCTGGGAGACTGGCAAATCTCGTGTAGTGGGAGGACAGGAGCTGAGGAACATTCCTTCAGAGTCAGATTCATGCTCGACTCCAGTGGTATAGTCGCTATACTTCGGTTAATGAACGCCAAGGTTGATTTTATTTTCTAACCTAACGGCTCACATTATTATTGTAACTTGTATTGGGCTAGCAATGAATTGAAAATAAGTAGATTTTGTTTAAACTGCTATTTGAGTAGTTAATTTTTAATCTAATAGAAAACTTCATACATGGTTGATTATAGCTTTGAACTGAGAGCATTTCAAATCCTGATTTTGGTATCTATCAAATTTAATAAAATTTTCAGCTTTATGTTCTCAAATGGATAAATATATTCTCTATTCTCAAAATTAGTTATCAGCTGGGCAGAGTGGCTCACACCTGTAATCTTAGCACTCTGGAAGGCCAAGGCAGGAGGATCACTTGAGGCCAGGAGTTCGAGACCAGCCTGAGCAAAAGTGAGACCCAGTCTCTATCAAAAATAGAAAAAATTAGCCAGGCATGGTGATGTGGCCTATAGTGCCAGCTGAGGCTGAGGAAGGAGGATCGCTTGACCCCAGGAGTTTGAGGTTGCTGTGAGCTAGGCTGACGCCACAGCGCTCTAGCCTAGGCAACAGAGCGAGACACTGTCCCCCATCGAAAAAAATTTTGTTATATACATAATTTAATTTTGGCAAGTCTTGAAATTATCACAAACCCTAGTCATTACAGTTATCTTTGCTAAATCATTTATTTAATAAACACTTCTAAAATATTATATGACTCACAGCCATTTATTTATTCAAATGTCTGTACTTTGTTTTCATTTATCACTTCATATATATTAGGAGTTGTGCATATTGCTAAGGATACAGAGACAAAATTTAGACACCTCCCCAATAACTCAGTCTAGTGGGAAAAAAAATGACCCCCACACACAGTGTGATATACTCTACAACAGATACCCATATTTGGTGTTATTAAATAGTCATCAAGAATTTATCTATGTTAACTTTATACTTTTTAAAAATCTGAAGTGTCAACTGTGTATATGATTTCTTCCTCTTATAATAGACATCATATTACATAAAATGTAATCTATCAGTGTTAAATCTCCTGAGTTTGATACCTATGCTATACTTACACAAGAGAATATTCTTGTTCTTAGGCAATACTCGCTAAAATATTAAAAGGTAAAAGGGCCATGATGTATTCAGCTTGAACTCAAATTGATTAGAAAAAATGTATATATGTGTGTGTGAGGAAGGAATTTAAAAAGTAAATGTGGCAAATTATTAAAAATTTATGAATCTAAGTAAAGGGTAAAAAAATGAGAGTTCCTTGTACTCGCAAATTTCTGTAAGTTTGAAATTATTTCAGATTTTAAGATTTAAAATTTAAAATTCTTAATGCCCAAACCACACTTCATTCCAATTAAATCAGAACCTCTGGGGATGCAATGCAGGCATAAGGTTTTTATATATTTCCAAGGTGATACTAATGTGAAGCTCAATTTAAAAAATGGAGTACTAAAAATACCCATAAGCATAAGAAATAGTTAACTCTATCCCATCATACCACATCTCTACTATTCTACCTCTAAATAAATATTCCTTGTCTATGAAAGAAAAAGAGGCTCTCAAACTCTTGTTGCAACCAATCCCCCAGCTTTAGGAAGTTCAAATTTATGGAATTTGACAGCATAACCCCTACTTGTCTCATAAAACGCGTGCTGCTCTCTTACTGAGGAAAGTCCAACACTTGATTCTGGCAGAAACACGTCAAAATTTATGTTTTGCAATCAGCACTTTTTTCCCACCAGCATCATCTTGGTTCCAAGTGAAAGAGATCCAACTAAAATTAGCTTACGCAAAAAATAAAAATTGATGACACAAATAACTGGGACTTCAAATATGACTGGATCCAGTGTGCTCAAACATGTTATCAGAAAGCTTTAATCAGTCTCTCAACTCTCTGCATCCGGCCGCCAGACTGACTGCCTGCATTCCCCCATTTGCGTCTTCTCATCTTAGCAGCTCATCCATACCGCAAACACCTGGACAGCACTGACCGGATCCACTTTAATCACATGGCAATTCCTCAACCAATCTCTACGGTAAGGGCTGGCTGCTATGATTGGCCCAGCCTGGATCACACACCAACTCCAGAGGCTGGAGGTTTGTGCAACTATGATCAGAAGTTCTACTGGACCACAAGGAATGAAGTAGTTTCCCTCCAAGAAAAGGATGCTGGCAGGCTGGCCAACAGATCAACGCCTTTCCTATGGCTTCAACATAGAGCTCATCATCAGAGTGTGGGATCATCCCGCCTTCACATTCTTTTCTTTTCCTTTCTTTTATGTTATTTTATTCAATTTTGGTTGAGGCAGGTGTTCTAAAAGCTTGCCCTTATCCTCCCATGCTCCTAGAACTTCCTTGTCTCAAATACTTCTGATTTTAAGATAGCATCTGCAAATTCCCTAGATGCCATCGGGCTGACTCTGGGAACATGAATATATTTGAAGTTTCCTGGGGTTTTCCTACTACCTTATTACACATTTTGGATTTTGAGGGGTTTTTTTTTAATGTTTTTCTACACATCACAAATGATGTCCACTTGATGGAGAATATTTGCAATGGAAAGGAATTGTAAGCTGCATATCCTCTTCCTGGATTGGCAACATCTACGTAGGTAACAACAATGCAAAATGACCTCTTGTGTAGGGACTGTAATAATATAAGCCAGGCTCAGGAAATGGGAATGTTTTCCTCCACACAAGAGTTGTTTCTTGGAGTTTCTTGCAAGAGTTATTATTTTGAAAAGGGCAAGATACTAACAGGAGGTGATTAGCAGCTTAAAATAACAAACATCAATTACTTCACAGTTTCTATGGGTCAGGCATCCAGGAGTGAATTGCCTGAGTGGTTCTGGCTCACAGACTCTCTTAAAGTTGCAGTCAAGCTGTCAGCCAGGGGTACAGTCATCTCGATGCTCAACAGAGTTATTTCCGAGCTCATTCATGGTGGTTGGTGGTCGGCCTCAGTTCCTCACCATCTGGACATCTTCATAGCTGAGTGTCCTCCCAACATGTCAACAAGGTTCACTCTCCCCAACATGCCCTCTGACGTGGCAGCTGGCTTCCCCCAGAGGAAGTTGTGATTCAAGAAAGGGCAAGAGAGCACACCCACGATGGAAATCACAGTCTTTTTGTAACCTAATATCAGAAATGACATCTCATCACGTCTGCCATATTCTAGTCACTTGAAGCAAGTCAAGTCCACCTTCAAGGACAGGGTAATTAAGCTCCACCACTTGAGAGGAGGAATATCAAATAATTTATGGACATATCTTTAAAAGCATTACAGGAGCACTAACTTTCCTCATGTGAAGTTACACCGTGTGTCTCTGATAAAGATTAATACTTGCCTTGGTCTCATCTGCTTTCTAGATTCTTTTTAAGTGACGATTTAGCCATGACTTCTATGAGGAGAGATGAATTCTCTGAAGGGGAAAGAGTGAAGACCACATGATAAAGGCAAGCGAGGATAAAGTAACTGACATTGAGGAGAAAGATAGAAAATGTTCTTCTTGTCAGACACTTTCTTTACAAAGACCTAAGACTTCCCACTAAGTTAAAATTATAATCTCTACACCTCCCATGTACACCATTGTCCTTTAGAAGGCTTTCTGATTTAAAGAACTATATGTTCCTCCCTAATAATCTATTTATGTGGTCTTTAATATAATGGGGTCACAGAAGATATTCAGGGAAGAAAGAGCAAATATACCAAGCTATCCTGCATGGACTCTGGTGTGAACAGGCTAGAAATAAAAATATTATAGATTGTTGGAAGTTGGACATTAAGAAGAGAGGAGAACAAACATGAAGGCAGTATAGAGAATAATACTAAAATTTCTGAATGCCTCTCAGGGAGCAGCAAATGATATCTTTCAAGACACACACACACGCACACACACACAAAAAAGGCCTATCAAACCAGGTCACATTATTCAGTTGTAGAAGGTAGAATTGGTGACCCCCCAATCCCTATCTATCAAAGACACACTTGATCAAAAGAATCAAGAGTTTCATCAGAGCTAGCATAATTTTCAACAAAATCACAGTAGAAATCTCATGTGGCTCTATTAAGATGCTGTCAGTTCTCCAGAAGAGTAAGAAAGAGCCCAGCGATCCTTAGCTCATGGTTTCCTTAGATCATGGTTTCCAAATAACAGGGCTGGACACCTGTTTATAGGGGTAAATGTTCCTTTTTTTTTTTTTTTTTTAAAGACAAGGTTTCATTCTGTCACCCAAGCCGGAGTGTAGTGGTGTCATCACAGCTCACTGCAACCTCGCACTCCTGGGCTCAAGTGATCCTCCCACCTCAGCCTCCTGAGTCGCTGGGACTACAGGTGTCTGTCACCATGCCTCCTCTTCATCCTCTGACTCAGGGGATGCTTCTTTAATTCTTCTAAGAACTTCATGGATACTGCATGTGAGAGGGCCTATGTCAGGCAGAAGTGTGAATGATTCCCTCAACACCTCCTTGTGTACCTTCTTCAGTTTTACCCCTTTTCTTATCTGTGCCAATATATTACATTATTACTATCATCTTCATCACGAAAAGAAGGCAGAGTTCGCTGTTCAACTTTTTCAGATGAAAACTACCACGCTTCAAGGAAGCTAGCACCTCATCCATGAGTGAGCTCACCCTCCTCCTTTGCAAACCTTCAGCTGTCCTTCACTGAAGCTGGCTGCTATCTAACAGGTGTGCTGAAGGGGCACTGGCAGACTTTGGGATCCTCTTCACGTTCCCCTCCTTTCTAGGCAGATCTTTCTCCAGTGTCTCTAGAGCATTGTCCTTAGCAACGGGAAGAGGTGGGGATTGGAGGGGGAGGAGGAGGGTGGTGGGAGAGGAGGTGATGTTGGAGGAAGAGGTGGTGGGAGCAGATCTATGGTAACAGAACATGGTTCAAGGTTGTTATTTACAAGCGGAAGAGATACAGTGGGAGGCAGTTCAGAGGTAACACCACTGAGAGGTAATGAAGTGGCTTCAGGTTGTGCTAATGAAATGTCTTCAAGTTGTACAAGGCTCCGGGGTTTTGTTGTCTGTGGCAGCCCAAGCTTGCTTCTTCCTTCTCCCACCTTGTCAGCTTTCTCTTCTACTCGTGACACTCCTGGTAGAGGGTCACACTGATCCTCTTGGGGAACAGGACTTACTACACTTTTTTTTCTTGCATGAGGCAGGCATAATCTGGCTGATTTAAGTACATCTTGCCCAGGATACCTCTGTTTAAACATTCAAAGTGTATCCAGCGTTCTCTGTCTCTCTTGGCTAACCCAGGCGCTTTTTCTTTCTTCTTCATTATGTAATTTTTCTCTCTTTAGTTGTACTGTGTAATGGGTTCATATTCATCTTCACTCCAAGTGCACTGTTGGAATTTTTCATTGTGTTTTGCAATATAAATTTCCTTTTTATATCTGAGCTATGCTTTTTTTAGCTGAAACCCGTCCACGTCTTGGTTCCAGCTGGCATGCTTTCTGCTGAAGTTTCTGTGGCTCTTCTCTCTGGAAGTATACAGACGCTGCCATCTCTTCCTTCTCAAGCATTGCCTCCATACTTTTGTGTCATAGTACATCGCTCCATCTCTCTTTCCCGATAATAAGTCTTTTGATGGTTTCTAGTAGCGCCGTCAATAGTAGCTCTTCACAATTCAAGATTTCAAACTGCAGTTCATACAACTGAAGCTGCGGATCATAATAATCAGCTTCTAACTGATCCAATCGGTCTATGGCTTCTGTACCACCCGGCAAACACTGAATCTCTTCCTTCAGTGCATGTTTCCTCTGTTCCAAGCACATCTCTTTAGCTCTCATCATCTGCAAAGTCTCCTTAGAAACTGCATACTGGAGTTTTTCCATACGTTCAGCAGCTGCTGCCCATCGTGCTTTACAAATTTCTTCTGATCTGCTTGCATTCGATCACACACAGCTTTTTGAGCTTCAGCTGTTATTTCAAAATATTAATATTTGACAGTAAGATCTCGAACGGACAGTACAGCTATGTGAGCTTTCCACTGTCAATCAGCATCTTCTTTTTGTAGACTCTCAATTCTTTGGGGTCCCAGATAATCTTCTCCACGGAAATCTTGATCTGCTGTCTTCATAGCAGGGCAAGTTCTCTCACGTCTCGGAATGGCTGTAGTAAATACTGTTGGAGTTCAGTTGTGGCTTCTGCGAGGCTGCCGTAGGCTTCATCCTCCACCTAATACAAGTCCAAAAGCTCCACCCTGCTCTGTATTCTTGTGCTTCACCAAGAGTTCCTGGATGCTCTTCCTAGCTGGCCGATGCACTTTTTCGTAGCCCTCTGCCTCAGCTCGCTGAGGCTTTCATAATACTCCCCGGGATCAGTGGTCTCTGTGAAGGGCACCTGGGAAAGGATTTCCAGCTGCAGATGTCCAGGCCGTGGCCCGTGTAGACCCGGAGCTGGTAACACAAGGTGTCGATCTCCTGCTCAGTCATCCCGGGGAGCACCCGAACAGCACGGGCCACATGCCCGAGTGTTCCCCGGGGAACCCAGCAGGCCTGGCTCCAGCCGCGAGCTCACGGAGCACAGCTGCTGGTGCGGGCGCGCCGGTCCTCGAAGCAGGAGTCAGGCCCAGGTGCCCTCTCCGGCGGGAGACTCCAGCTAGGCGGCTGCTCCACGTCCGCCAGGGTGCCTCGTCCTTCTTCGCCATTTCCAGCACCTCGGTCTCCGCTCACTGCCCGCGCGGAGGACACGGAAGCCTCTCTGGGTGCCGGCCGGGCTGCATCCCTGGCTTCGGGTGCCCTCCGGACCGGGCTGGGCTTGGCCCGCACTGGGCTTCTGAAAGACCTCTCTGCGCCTTTGCCACCCGAGTCCGCAGCAGCGGGTCTCCCTGAAGGCTTCGCGTTCTCCGCGGAGAGCCGCCCTCTGCCCAGGCGGGGCCCGGGCTCCTGGCCGGAGTCGCAGGGGCAGTGGCCTCGGCCGGCCCTTGCCCGCCCGGCTGCCCCTCGCGCCCCGCCCGCTCCCGGGAGCCGCGCCCCCGCCTCTGGGCCGTCGGCTGCGGCAGGTTGTGGCGAACTTGCCCTCAATCTCGTCCCAGGCCACAGTAAAGACCAACTTGTGCTTCTCGCGCTCGTCGAGCACGTGGAGCCGCACAGCCACCCCGTCCGACTGGAGCGTCTCCTCCAGCGCGAACCACAGGGTGGCTCCGGCTTGGGGTCCCGGGGGAGGGCCGGCCCTGCCCGCCCGAGGACTGCCCTGCTGGCTGCGCCGCCACGCGGCACACCCTGGCCCGGCGCCTTCAGCCTCCTAACGCGCCGGCCGGCGTTCCCCGCTCCCTCCCTGCTGCCTCCGCGCTCCGACCGCTGGGCTCCTTTGTGGGGCTGCGTATGGGCACTCCGGAGGCGAGGCGCGCTCCCGGGTCCTGCTCTGGAGGGTCCGGCCCGCGGTGTGCGCATCACCCTCTCTGCAGCTCTATCCGGCGATCTCCCGGACCCCGCCCCTCCTCCTACCGAATGCCCAGACCGGCCTGAGGGATCTCACTGTGTTTTTAACTTGCATTTGCATAATTAATGATGTTGCGCACTTTTTCGTGTTTGTGGACCATTTGTCTATCTTCTTTTGAGAAAGATCCGTTCATGTCTTTTGCCCACTTTTTGATGGGGTTGTTTTCTTGCTGATTTGTTTGGGTTCTTTGCACATTCTGGACATTAGCCCCTTGTTGGATGTATAGTTCACGAATATTTTCTCCCATTCTGTAGGTTGTTTGTTTACTCTGTTAAATATAAGGCCTAAAACCATAAAAATGCTAGAAGAAAATGTAGGAAAAATTCTCCTAGACGTTGGCTTAGGCAAAGAATTTATGAGTAAGACCCCAAAAGCAAATACAGCAACAAGAAGAATAAATAAATAGGACATAATTAAACTAAAAAGCCTCTCACTTTCTTGTAAATAAACAAATATATATAAGTAAATAGCGGGAAAGTGTTAGGGAGGTCTTGAATCTCCCAATTTTCTAAAAACAGCTAGAGATCAGTCTGGAGCTCTCCCTACCCTTTGCTGCTAGTTTCTCTCCCAAGCTAGCAGGCTACCTGCTGAGACTCTGTTTTCACAAACACCTGAAAAGAAGCCCAGAGAGGAAATGCAAATCTTTCTCTTTACTTTCCCCTGTTAACAGCTTTTACAATTTGTTTCTATAGCATAAAAGTGTTCCTGAGAAGCTCCCAGACCAGACATCCAGGCATAAACTCCAGGCCTTCCTTTCCTGCCCAAAACCCTATCTCAGAGGCAAAAATCACATCCCTTGTGATAGGCCTGACTACGTCTCAGAGATAACTAAGTCTCCAGGAACCGAAGAAACAAGAAAGACAGACAACTTGATGTCTCACAACTGCCTGCTAATTACTGCACAACAATTACTATTTTTCTCTTTGTCCCCATAAAAGCAGCAAGCCA
>NW_012152829.1:254822-257015 GCF_000956105.1 Propithecus coquereli
TCTTGAGAAAGCATGTTAATATAAGCAAAGTAATTAGAGAAGAAAGAGAGCAGAAGAATACTAAAACATCACATTGAAATACCCAGAGCAATCACTCTAAACTAGCACTAGGTTTGAGAAATCCTGGGGAGGACAAAGATGCCTTTTCTATTTTGACTTTGTGGTTGACACTCTGCACAGTGACAACCCTGCCACCTCCTCACGACCTCTTCCCTTTCCAGGATCACCACACACGGGGTAGGGGAGTTCACTTAGGGGATACATGAAATAAGGACAGAAGTCTCCTATCCTCATAAAACACTTGAGAGCCCTGATAGATTTGGGATGTGACTTTAATTGCAACCTGTGCTTGTTTTCCTAGATGTCCAGTCTGAAGAGTCTCCTCTGGTATCATCAGGTAAATTCCAATAATCCTGAATAAACTCTCCATTCCTAGTTTCCCTTAGGATTTGCCAGCTCTCCAGGGTTGTCTCACCATCATCTCCTCACCAGGAATCCATTACTGTTAGTGCTCCTATAGACACAGGCAAATCTCACCCAACTGTGACTCTGGGGACCATGAGCAGTGCCACCTGGAGGGACAGATCCCCTGGCTTAGATGAGAACAGGTCTTGCCTAATAGCCCAGGCCAGGACTGACTGCTGAGAGAGGGTAGAGGAAGGGGAATTGCCTTCACTGTGCATCCTCCATCCTCCTGAGAACCTCAGCCGCTTCTTTCTGCCCCAGCGTACTTCTCCTGATTCTATGGCTTCAGGGAGAAATACAAATAAATCGGTGTCTGGTTCCCTTTTCTCTGTGTGGACACACTTACCTGTGTCCCTGCTGAAAATATGCAACACCTATCCAATAAATCAGTTTGGGACACCACCTTGTCTTTCTCTTCTGTTTCTTTACTTGAATCTTGGAACCTGGGAACCAGCCCTAGTTCTCCCCATTGGGATCAGGTGCCCAGAGTTGGACTCACAATTAGCACGTCATTACAGCAGCCTGAAACATAACTGGCAACCGATATTCAGGATCACTTTCCTTCTCTTCTGACCTTGGCAACATCCTCTCGGGATTCTAAGATCTGCAAGACCTACTTTTGTGCCAATTTTAAGGGCCCATGCTTATCCCACAAGCAAAAAAGACAGAGAGAGATTCATATCAAGTGTGCAAATTAAGAGGAGATCTACATAAGGAAACAGTGGGCACGAGGCAGGGTGGCCGTTGAGAGGCAGGTTGTGGGGAAAAGGGGCTGTGTGATAGGGTTAGACAAGTGAAAAGAGAGGAGAATCTTTCATCACTGAGCTGAGCTATTCTTGCGTATTACTTTTACAGTAATACACAAGGAAACCAAGCCAGAAGTCAGACGAATCCGAGGGACCACCTTCTTCTGGTGGTCCTCCACAGAAACCACCGGCACCAGGACGAGAACAACGCCCTCCTCCTCCCCCACCTCCTTCTGGAGAGCCCCAGGGACAATCTCTACGTTCCTCTCGAGGGCCCCCGGGAAAACGACCACAGCCTTTCGGAGTGCTCCAAGGAAAACAACCACCTCCTTCTGGAGCACCCTGGGGATCACCACCACCACATCCAGAGAAACCTACCCAAGACCAGCCATCTCAGTAATCTAAAATTTAGTGACAGGTATGATTCTAGTTCATTTTTCATCAAAGACCCGAATGGCTATATTTCTCAAACTGTATCGTGTCAGTGAATCAACTGTAAACATGTTCAAACTGTATAGTCCTAGATCCCATTGCTAAAGATTTCTGTTTGATATTCTGAGACAGGGTAACAAGACCCTGTATTCATAACAAACTCTCCAAGACAATTCTGATTTTGAGAAATACTGTCCCAAAACTGCTTTCCATTCAATCAATACCTGTCAAAAATTGGGCTGGTAGTGAGGAAGTACAGCCATATTCTCCTTCTGGTCCTCTGCCTCCTGTGCTTAGCGTCAATGACTTGCCCTCTCAGGTTTCCACCTGAGCACTCTTCACTCAGTCCTGCCGCACAACAAGCCTCTCAGGTGCAGTATTTCAGCTCAATTAGTCTTCAAGTTGATGCTGCTAAACGTTATCTAGCTTTTTGTACACTTCCTTTTCAATTAATTCATGATCAACAGAAAGGCATTAGGCTAAATATTAAAGGCATATCTCATCCTAGCTCCCTACCCTCTCCCTAAAAGCCAAGACCGTTCACCCTTTG
>NW_012152829.1:268480-270299 GCF_000956105.1 Propithecus coquereli
AAGTTAGTCACTACAAATAGAATGAAATAGTATAATACATCTAGGCAGACACGTTGACCAACCCTCCACCATAATTCACTCCCTACCACTCCTGTGCTCAGTAGTGTAGTTTGGGGAGGTGCTTAGAGCTTGCAGAAAATTTCATATCAGCAGTCAGGTGTGAGGGAGGAAAACTTGCCTAGTAGGCTTCTACAGAAACTTAGCCAGGTCATCGGAAGGCCCCAATTAAGCTTCCTCGCTGCTATTCCAGAAGACAGCCATGCCGCCTTCCCTCTGATTTAACAGATTAAGTAAAGAAATTCTCACAAAATCTGTAACCAAAAAAAACCTAGATATAAGAGGAAAAATAAACACAAGATTGATTGATTCAGAAGATGAAATATCAACACATGAGTTTCAGAAGGACACTGGGGAGGAATGAGTATCGGAATATTCCAGAGAACATCCCCTGTTGAGGAACAATTTGAGAAAACACATAACATAGAAACTGACCGGAAAAGAGAAAATCACCACAATGCATTTGAGACTTTGAAGCGACAATCAGACAACCTACCTGGAGAATATAATTATCAATGGTGGCGATTAAAACCATTTCCTAGAAGAAATAAGGCCTTCACCGAATCTTATAGAACATTCTAGAAAAGGGGAAGAGCATGGAAGAAGTTTTAAAGACATGGAATAGCATGGCTCATTCAAGGGACTGTGTCCTCATTTTGTTCACCTGTGAAAATTCCATGGTGGTTTGCATGCCCACTTTTGCTTTAACAAGTCCTGAAGGTATTAATAAACCTAGAATACTTTAGGACGCCGATGGCCTACAACACCAAGTCTTCCCTGGTTGGACGCAGATCCACAGAGCCTTCGACAATTCTTGAGGGCCTGAGCATGGTGATATGGTCTGGATATTTGTCCTCTCCAAATGTCATGTTCCAATTTCATCCCAGAGTCGAATGTGGGGCCTGGTGGGAGGTGTTTGGGTCATGGCGGTGAATCCCTCATGAAGGTCTCAGTGCCCTCCCAGGGATAATGAGTGAGTTCTCATTTTACGAGTTCACACAAAAACTGGTTGTAGAATGGGGCCTGGAATCACCTCCTCATTCTCTTGCTCCGGCTCTTCCTGTGTCACACGCCTGGTCCCCGTTTGCCTTCTGCCTTGATTGGAAGCTCCCTGAAGGGCTCACTAGATGCAGATGTTGGCACCATGCTCCTTACACACATTCTGCTGAACCATGAGCCACATAAACCTCTTTCTTTATAAATTACAAAGCCTCAGGTATTCCGTCATAGCAAGGCAAAACAGACTAACTCACAGGTGAGGGTCAAACATCTCTCATCCATGCATACTCAAATAGATGTTGTCCTCACACATCTCACAGTTAAACAGAAATGATCCCTATGGCCTCAACAAATTTAGCTAAATATCATACACATATGTACATAAACACCATGAGTCATGGAGTTTGGGCTATAACAGTAGCCAGAGATATTGACCATGTTCACTTGTGCCTATAGCATCGCTGTTGACACACACATACACCTAAACAGAGACACACTCACACAGCACAACACGGTGGAAGGACTCAGTAATAATCCCACCAAACAGCCTGGAAATCAAACAATGACAACTTCAATTCTAATGTCTGTGCTGATTGCTGGGATTCGGTTCCTTCAAAAGCTTTCCCAAGTCGCAAGTTGTACCTTTTAGAAAGGAAACATTTGACCCACCCCATCCTGCTTGGCTAAAGTCCCAGGGAGAAATAAAGGATGCCGTTCACTTGATGTGAGCAAAGAAACCCAGGCTGTTAGATAGTAAGGTCCA
>NW_012152829.1:270349-270649 GCF_000956105.1 Propithecus coquereli
GGCTGGAATCTGAGGACCATGAATACAATTTAAAAACATCCAGGAACCCTTCCCACTGATGCTGCCAGCAAGCTCCCCTCCTCCTTTATCCTGATTGAGCCACTGCCAGGGGAAAAAGTTCCATTATTCCATCCCTTCCCTGCCTTCTGTAGCACACATGCTAATTTCTTATTATGTTTACCTCTTTAACTGATACTCTAGTAGTTTCCAGGAAATAAGGAGAATATAACAAATGTCAGGAAGCTTCAGAGACTGAGAAAATTCTTAAAATTTTCAAATTAATTGATACTGGTTTCTAGG
>NW_012152829.1:270699-272339 GCF_000956105.1 Propithecus coquereli
CTATCATAATACTTGCCATTGTGAGTTACCCAGCACCCAAGATTCCTACCTCCTGGGATGCCCACCCTCATGTACTCCCTACAACATTTTATTAGGATAGTTCCCTGTGACCAACAGAATGCGGCAGAAATGGTACTATGTCACCTCTGAGATGAAGTTATAAAAGAAACTGTGGCTTCATCTTTTATTCTTCAATTTCTCCCTTCATCTCCTGCGTTCTCTCCCTCCATCCCCATCGCCCGCTGTCTCATCACTTGCTTTGGGAAAAGCTAACTGCCACATCGAGTTGCCCTATGAGAGGCCATCCTTTCCAAGCATTCTTCAAGAGTCTCCCTTGTTTGTTGTCATAGACAGAAAACACCCAGAGAGGCAGAGAAAGAAAAGTCTCCCAACTCTAATCCTTCCCTGTCCACCTGATCTCTTTAACAACCTCACTCTTCCCAAAATGTTGCTAGCATCAACACAGGTATGGGGTGAATGATGGGAATGGGTCTGCTCCCTCCCAGTAACTCCTGCTAGGAAGTGAGGTGTCCATCTCCACGTAATGAAGACACTTACGTAGTGATTTTCTCATTAGAATACGAAAGTGTTTTTTGCCATTTCTTTATACTTGTATCCACAATCACCAGCATTAATGCTGGGAGTTAGCTACTCTCCCAGCAAAACAGGTCCCAGGCAGGATCCTTACAAGAGATTTGGAAATAACACAGAGAGACAAATAAGAAAGCAGAGACAAAGTGCAGTTTGAAGTGATGGGGGAGTCATGGGGGAGTCAGGGGTCCTCCAGCATGCCCATGAGCTGCAATTCCCTGTGGAAATTCCACATCAGTATTCATTTTTACGGCAAGCACTTTTCCTTGGTTAGAGAATATGTGTACAGCTCATTCGTTGAGGTTTCAACGCTCCCCAAAGGTCTCAAGGGACCCTTACCTAATTATGTCTACAAGAATAGATGCTTACAAAAGTTTCCTAAGATAAACATGGTAAGCCCTATGTTAAAAATATACCTAGCTGAGCATACAAATTAAAGATAATAATGTATAAAGCAGGAATACTGAGTCTGTAAACTAATCTAATGTATTTCTCTAAATACAGAGACATGTGGTCAGGAGTGAAGCAGGAATACCCTGGAGGTTTAAGATAGTTCCACCTTCACATTCTCTGCTGGGCAGGAATTTTCATCAGCTTCTCAGCCTTGGGCCCAAACTGAGCTCTGCCTTGCGATAAGCTCCAGGAAATAGCTTGCTTCGAAGAAACGTTGCTTTGCACATGTCCTCTGACAATGCCTCCCTTTGACGCTAAACATCTTCTAGTCCGTCAACTAACGTACCCACAGATTCCTTCAAGGCAAAGCCCTGCAAAACTCCTGAAACCTCTCCTGTCTCTTAGCCCTATTTACTAACACATTAACATTACTCTCCACCTAAATTCATCTCTTAATTCCACTTACGATTCTTCCTTGCAAAACATTTTTATTTTTCATGTAGTTAATAATTACCTCCTTAACTTCACTTCTTTGCTCTTCTGTAAACATCCAAGTCTTCCTGAAACCCCAAAACATCTCTAAAATCCCTCTGAATACAATTTTCATCACTCTGATACACGTCAAATAATCTACCTCTCTACTGGAAATTCCCTTT
>NW_012152829.1:272389-279296 GCF_000956105.1 Propithecus coquereli
AACTGCCTGCTAATTACTGCACAACAATTACTATTTTTCTCTTTGTCCCCATAAAAGCAGCAAGCCATTTGGCTTCACTGCTGGCTTCCCCTTCTCTTTCTTTGGGATGCCACACCTTCTCCCTGCTCTCTTCCCTCCACCCTGCTTCTTTCTCTCTCTTTCTCTCTCTCTCTCTCTCTCATTCTCTCTGTCCTTCTAAAGGGTAAAATAAACTTTTTAACTTTTTACATGTTAATCTCTGTGTGAGAATTCTTTCTATACCCATGCCATGAGCACCTACTAAGTTTTCCACCCTAACAGAAAGCATTGCAACACAGTATGCAAGAACATTGGCTCTGTAGACTGCCTGCCATCTATACCACTTGCTATGTTGATAACAACCATGGCTTGTGCCTTAATCATCTCATCTATAAAACTGAGATGATAATAATAATCATACCTAATTAATAAGATGGTCCTAAGGATTAAATGGCATGTAGTAAATGCTTAATTAATGTTTCCTATTATAAACAGTCTAAGCTGGGAAAGGTCGATAGAATGTATAAAAGGAAGAATAATTGTGGAATGTATATTTATGGGGCCAACATCAAATTAAATTACTTGGATCAGCATCATCATAGTATAGCCAGAATTTTTAGGAAAATCTAAGCAAAGTTTAATTCTCAGAGACAACTGATTTTTTTTTTTACTTTTATTTTTAGTTCATACATAATATTCATACATATTTACAGGATACAGTGATATTTCAATACCTATATACAATGTTTAATGATCAAATTGCTAATTAGCATATCGATCAGCTCATATATTTATCATTTGTGTTGCGAACATTCAAAATCCTCTTTTCTAGCAACAGTTGTGTTTATTTGCTAACTATATCTTTGTAATGCTTAGTTAATTCAGTGGACACAATTCTTCCAAAGCACATGCAGGCCCCCCCAGACCACAGGGACCCAGTACAATTCACTCACTCTCACCACAAGTTTCACACTCTGTCAAAGTTGTGAACTAAAATAAAATCTTAAGGCTCCCCTCCACCAGCTGACTGAATGGACCCCCTCTTGGACAAGGGGATACCTTAAAACTGAGTTACTGGCCATGAAATGGGAGGTCAGACAGGCCTCATCTTGCCACCTCCCTTCTTGAGATATTCTTTGTAACTGTTAACAGGCCTAAGGCTATGCAAACCAAACCTGCAGGTCCTTGATTTACATAACAAATCACTGAGTCTGGGTATCTGTTTTGTTGCTTGTCTCTGATTAACAGACTTCCTTATCTTATCTTAAAACATTCCAAGCCTTTAGACAAAGCTTCATTTCTTTAACCAATTACAAATTGAAGAGTCTTTAAACCCACCTATAACCTGTAAGCCACTCCCTATCCCAGCTTGGAGATGGCCCACCTTTTCGGGCCAAACCAATGGATGCCTCCCATGTATTGATTTATGACTTTACCTGTAATCCCTGTCTCCCTGAAATGTATAAAACCAAACTGTAACCCACCCACAGCAAGTCCACTTGCTCAAGGCTTTGAGGACCAAACTCTGAACTTTTTCTTTTGCTCAAATTCCTTTCTAAAGGGGCCTGATGAGTCATGCCTGCAAATGATTAAATCTCACTAAGCAGGTTTTGTTAACCCAGTATAATGTGGTTTACTTCCCAACCTGATTCCGGTATAGCATCACATAAACAATAGAAGATCCTTGTCTTAACTCAAGCAGTCCGTTCTGCAGACTCCTGGTCTTTTAGACAAAGCCTTACTCTTTCAGCCAATTGTCAAATAAGAATCTCTAAACCCACCTATGACTTGGAAGCCCCCAATTCAAGATGTCCTGACTTTTTGAGCCAAACCAATGTATGCCTTCCAAGTACTGATTTATGACTTTACTTGTAATTCATGTCTCCCTGAAATGTATAAAACCAAACTGTAACCCAACCAGAGGAGTCCACCTGCTCAAGGCTTCTTGGACGTGGCTCTGGGCCGTGGTCCTCAAATGTGGCTCAGAACAAACCTCCTTAAATTATTTCACAGAGTTTGGCTCCTTTTCCATTGACAAAGTTCATCTTTCCTGATAAAACCCCCTTTAGTGTTCCAGGCAAACTAGTGCTTGGAAACTTGAAGAATGTTCTGCTTTCTGTCCCACTAAGAGAGCTTCCCATTCTTCGAGAAAGAGAGAGACATGTGGTGGTGGAAAGAGCAAAGGTATGAAATTTATATCTTACTACAAGTGCAGTGGGAAAACCGCACCGAGGATTTAAAGCAAAAGAGTGACATGATCTGATTTCCGTTTTTAAAAGATCATTCTGGCTGTTGTGAGAATTGACATGTGATGTGAGAATATTACCAAGAATAATCAGAGACTGTGAAGGTCCTCTGAGGAGACAATTATGGCCTGAACCAGGGCCCTGTGTAGAGATTATGTAGTGGTCATACTTAGGAAGTATTTTGAAAGTAGAGCCAACTGGATTTGCTAACGACAGGGCCTGGGGAGAGGGAAAGGTAAAAGTGACTCCTATATTTTCAAACAACTGGGCAAAACAACAGTCATTAACTGAGAAAAGATTGGCAGGTGTTATGGGCTGAAGTGTGTCCCCCCAATTCATATGCTGAAGCCCTAACCTCTAGTGTTTGGGGACATGGCCTTTAAAGAGCTGTTGAAGTTAAAATGAGGCTGTTAGGTTGGCCCCTAGTCCAATCTGATGGGTGTCTCTGTGTAGAGAGAACATTTGGACACAAAGAGACACACCAGGGGGCATGCACACAAGAGAAACTCCGCGTGAGGACACAGCAAGAAATCGGCCAACGCCAAGACAAGGAGAGAGGCCTCAGAAGACACTGAACCTGCTGACACCTTGATCTTGGACTTCAAGGTTCCGGACTGTAAGAAAATCAGTTTCTATGGTTTAAAATCCAGTCTGTGGCATTCTGTAAGGGCACCTATAGCAAACTAATATATGATAGAGCAGGTTTTAGGATGTGGAAATCAAGAATCCTGTTTGGGACATGCTAAGTTTAACATCCTTGTTGGAAGGCAGTGGATGGCTTGAGGGCTCCAACTCACCCAAAGGAGCCTCGGCTCCTGATACAATCCTGCAACTCATTCTCACCCCAACTACCGCACTGACAGCGTCTCTTTCAATGTTCTATAACTTCTGTTTTGCTTTCTCTGATGACTTCACACCTGATATTTATTCTTTCCTGATTCACTAATCTCTCTCACTTATTTCTGACATTGGAGAAGGTCAGGGAAATGGTCTGCACTGAGTGACATTTGAAGCATCACCTGTTCTCTTCCTGTACTCAGCAAGCCAAGGTAAGCCTGCCTTCCACCAGGACTGACGCCTCTGTAGCCACTCACACAGGTGAGGCAAGTCTGCCTGGCAGTGCCCTCTGCTCCTTCTCTCTGATCCTCCTTTCCCACCTGAATATCTACCATAAGCCACCTGGGCAGGACCACTCACGTTCAGTTCTCATTTAAAAGAGTGTCCAGTGAAAGTGGAGACAGTCATCCCAATTAAAGGTGGGACCTGCTAGGCCCAAGCAGCTACTCCCTGCCTCCCATAAAGCACAGAAAGCCCAGCTAGAACTGTTCTGCTTTCTCACATAGCCAGAGAAGACTTAAAAACTGCTAATATATACCTCTTTCAGGATATATCCATTGTTGTGCCAGGAGGAAAAAAACAATCACCTGGTACAAGGGCAAAAGTTATCTAGAACAATCCACCTTGTATTACCAAGATTTGCTGTCATATTACCTGCAACCTTTGGGAAGGGCCAAAAGGAGACCCTCATGTGCACAGCATAGCTTCCACTGATGCACGCTGCTCAAGGGACCTGTTTTAGAAATTCCCATCACATGACCTTTCCTGCCATATCTCTAAACAAGCTATCCTCAAATAACCACTAATCCTGAACAAACACTGAATAATTACACAAGTCATAAAAAGGTCGGAAATGGTAAGTGGCAGCTGGTGATATGACTCATCTAGATCGCTGATAAATCGATGAGCACTCAACTATTAGATATAACAGAAGAAACATCAGGTGAAAAGAGAGTTACCAGTTCAGGTATTCTAAAAATAGACATTTCAGAAGAATACTACCTTGTTGTCAAAGTTAAAAAATAAAAATAAAACTAGGGAAGAATACAATGCACTCTGATTTAACAGATTAAGTAAAGAAATTCCTCTAAAATCTGTAATGAAAAAAGGCTAGATATAAGAGGAAAAATAAACACAAGATTCATTGATTGAGAAGATAAAATATCAACACATGAGTTTCAGAAGGAGACTGGGGAGGAATGAGTATCAGAATATTCCAGAGAATATCCTCTGTTGAGGAGCAATTTGAGAAAACACATAACATAGAAACTGACCGAAAAAGAGAAAGTCACCACAATGCATTTGAGACTTTGAAGCGACAATCAGACAACCTACCTGGAGAATATAATTATCAATGGTGGCGATTAAAACCATTTCCTAGAAGAAATAAGGCCTTCGCCGAATCTTATAGAACATTCTAGAAAAGGGGAAGAGCATGGAAGAAGTTTTAAAGACATGGAATAGCATGGCTCATTCAAGGAACTGTGTCCTCATTTTGTTCACCTGTAGAAATCCCATGGTGGTTTGCAAGGCCACTTTTGCTTTAACAAGTCCTGAAGATATTAATAAACATGGAATACTTTAGGCCGCCGATGGCCTACAACACCAAGTCTTCCCTGGTTGGACGCAGATCCACAGAGCTTTGGACAATTCTTGAGGGCCTGAGCACGGTGATATGGTCTAGATATTTGTCCCCTCCAAATTTCATGTTCCAATTTGATCCCACTGTCAAATGTGGGGCCTGGTGGGAGGTGTTTGGGTCATGGCAGTGAATCGGTCAGGAATGTCTCACTGCCCTCCCAGGGATAATGACTGAGTTCTCATTTTATGAGTTCACACAAAAACTGGTTGTGGAAAGGGGCCTGGAATCACCTCCTCATTCTCTTGCTCCAGCTCTTGGTGTGTCACACGCCTAGTCTCTGTTTGACTTCTGCCTTGATTGGAAGCTCCCTGAAGCGCTCACTAGACGCAGATGCTGGCACCATGCTCCTTACACACATTCTGCTGAACCATGAGCCACATAAACCTCTTTCTTTATAAATTACACAGCCTCAGGTATTCCGTCATAGCAAGGCAAAACAGACTAACTCACAGGTGAGGGTCAAACTTCTATCATCCATGCATACCCAAATAGATGTTGTCCTCACACATCTCACAGTTAAACAGAAACGATTCCTACGTCCTCAAAAAATTTAGCTAAATATCATACACATATGTACATACACGCCATGAGTGATGGCGTTTGGGCTATAACAGTAGCCAGAGCTATTGACCATGTTCACTTCTGCCTATAGGATCGCTGTTCACACACATACACGTAAACAAAGACACACTCACACAGCACAACACCGTGGGAGGACTCAGTAATAGTCCCACCAAACAGCCTGGAAATCAAACAATGACAACTTCAATTCTAATATCTGTGCTGATTGCTGGGATTCGGTTCCTTCAAAAGCTTTCCCAAGTCGCAAGTTGTACCTTTTAGAAATGAAACATTCGACCCACCCCATCCTGCTTGGCTAAAGTCCCAGGGAGAAATAAAGGATGCCGTTCACTTGATGTGAGCAAAGAAACCCAGGCTGTTAGATAGTAAGGTCCATCCAGGAGGGAGCTCAAAGGTGCCATTGTTCTGGTCGTCTTCATAAAGGGAGCCGCCACATTACTCCCAGCACACAATTGGGGGAGCAAACTGTGAGCCTCCTCCAACATGCTGCTGGTCCTGATCTCAGTGGCCTTGCTGGCCTTGAGCACAGCTCAGAAGGTGAATGAAGGTAAAGCAAACGGGAGAGAAGGTGCTATCGCTGTGCTTGGGGCTTAGGAGTTCTCAGTGGCCATGCTGGCCCTGACCTCAGCTCAGAGCACAGAGAATGGTGAAAAAGAGAAAAAAAGTGGGAGGTAGGGAGTAGGGGAGGCACTGTGACTCGGCTTGGGGCTTAGGAGACCACACTGCAGAGGGGGAGGAGGGCAAGAGGGCAGGGGGATGGGAAGGGGCTACAGTGTTGTCATGTCAAAGATAAGACCTGTTATGTCCTCAATCTATGCCAAGCACTTATACTTTCTTTAAAGTACATTGGAGTCCAATGGGGAACATGGCCAAAGGAATGACAAGGTGAGATTTGCATTTCTAGAAAGATCTCTGTGAAGGATGGAGTGGAGGATGGAAAGACTGATCCAGGGAAGCCCTGTTGTGACGTTACCATAGTGATCAAACTCGACAGTGGAGACGGTGGCCTTGCTGTACACTGGCTGCAGGATCGATGAAGAGATGGACACACATCCAAGCTAGATCAGAGATGGACATTCAGATAATGAATTTGTCTCTCTCTACATAGAGAAACACAAATATCACGGCCTGATATTGTCAGTTTTCTCCTACTCACATTTAATATTCCAATGTGCTGTGAACAATGTGTGTAATATATCGAAATATCTACTCCCTGCTTGCCTTCTTGAGAAAGCATGTTAATATAAGCAAAGTAATTAGACAAGAAAGAGAGCAGAAGGATACTAAAATATCACATTGAAATACCCAGAGCAATCACTCTAAACTAGCACTAGGTTTGAGAGATCCTGGGGAGGACAAAAATGGCTTTTCTATTTTGAGTTTGTGGTTGACACTCTGCACAGTGACAACACTGCCGCCTCCTCACGACCTCTTCCCTTTCCAGGATCACCACACACAGGGTAGGGGAGTTCACTTAGGGGATACATGGACTAAGGACAGAAGTCTCCTGTCCTTATAAAACACTTGAGAGCCCTGATAGATTTGCGATGTGACTTTAATTGCATCCTGTGCTTGTGTTCCT
>NW_012152829.1:282231-282776 GCF_000956105.1 Propithecus coquereli
GTAGTAGCTCCCACCTGTAATTCCAGCTCTTTGAAAGGCCAAGGCAGGAGAGTTGCTTGAGGCCAGGAGGTCGACTCCATTCTCGACAACATAGTGAGACCCCTTCTCCACAAAAATTAAGAAAAATGTGCTGGGCGTGGTGGCACATGCCTACAGGCCTGTAGTGCCAGCTACTCGGGAGGCTGAGACAGAAGGATTCCTTGAGCTCCTCAGTTCACGGCTTCAGTTAGCTATGATTGTATTTTTGCACTGCAACCTGGGCAACAGAGGAAGACCCTGTGCCTGAAAAAAAAAAAAAAAAAAAGAAAGAAAGAAGGAAAGAAAAAACAGAAAACAAAGCAAACTTCAGACAGGAGAAGGGGACATTTATCATAGATACATGGATTTTTGAAAGAGTAGTGTAATATAACATAAAATTCTATTCCAATGTAAAATATTCAATGAAATTTTCATTATTGTCAGGTAATATAAATTACTAAATTTGACTCAGGATTGTTAGGACAAGTTGAGTAGAAAATAGCCTTGAAAGAAATGGAACAAGTTGA
>NW_012152829.1:282841-283992 GCF_000956105.1 Propithecus coquereli
AAGAGAAAAACAGGCCAGATGTAGTAGCTCCCACCTGTAATTCCAGCTCTTTGAAAGGCCAAGGCAGGAGAGTTGCTTGAGGCCAGGAGGTCGACACCATTCTGGACAACATAGTGAGACCATTTCTTGACACAAATTAAGAAAAATTTGTTGGGCATGGTGGCACAGGCCTACAGGCCTGTAGTGCCAGCTACTTGGGAGGCTGAGACAGGAGGATTCCTTGAGCTCCTCAGTTCAAGGCTTCAGTTAGCTGTGATTGTATTTTTGCACTCCAACCTGGGCAACAGAGGAAGACCCTGTCCCTGAAAAAAAAAAAAGAAAGAAAGAAAGAAGGAAAGAAAAAACAGAAAACAAAGCAAACTTCAGACAGGAGAAGGGGACATTTATCATAGATACATGGATTTTTAAAAGAGTAGTGTAATATAACGTAAAATTCTATTCCAATGTAAAATATTCAGTGAAATTGACATTATTGTAAGGTGATATAAATTACTAAATTTTACTCAGGATTGTTAGGACAAGTTGAATAGAAAATAGCCTTGAAAGAAATGGAACAAGTTGACAGGAAACTGTCTCCAACCACATCTCATTATCACCAACATCAATGGACACAGCAAGTTTTAATATCTAATTTTATATGTGAGTAAAAAAAACATAATTCTTATACTATTTAAATTTTTCTAAAATATAGGAAAGATTAACAAGTTTCTGAATTTATTCTATGAGGTTCATTAAACAAATTAAATAGTCATGCCACGATATTCCATTAGGGAAAATACTCATTAGTACATAAACAAGTCAACACGGCGATAAAAAATAATGTTAATATACCATGTTGAAAGAGGATGGCAAGTATGGCTCAATATTAGTAAATTTCCACCCACACACACACCAACATCCTCAGAAATGTCACTGAGAAGGTCAAAGAAACAAGAAGACAGCAATCTCACTGTCAATACCACGAAAGGGGCCAACCCGCATACACCCCAGCCTGTTCCCTGGCTTTTCTTCTGCCATCAGAGGTGAAGCTTCCTTGCTCCCATCTTTTACCTTCACGCTGAATCCCACACCACATCGCCTAATCAAGGATATTCCTTCCGTAACTATGTCCCTTTTCTCCCCTACATCTTCAGTGTGTCCTTCTTTATGAG
>NW_012152829.1:284350-288160 GCF_000956105.1 Propithecus coquereli
ATTGAGTCTGTAAACTAATCTAATGTATTTCTCTAAATACAGAGACATGTGGTCAGGAGTGAAGCAGGAATAGCCTTGAAGTTTAAGATAGTTCCGGCGTCATATTGTCTGCTGGGCAGGAATTTCCATCAGCTTCTCAGCCTTGGGACCAAACTGAGCTCTGCCTTGCAATAAGTTCTAGGCGATAGCTTGCAGCTTCGAAGAAACGTTGCTTTGCACAAGTCCTCTGACAATGCCTCCCTTGGTCACTAAACATCTTCTAGTCTGTCAACTAATGTACCCACAGATTCTTCCAAGGCAAAGCCCTGCAAAACTCCTGAAACCTCTCCTGTCTCTTAGCCCTGTTTACCAACACATTAACATTACTCTCCACCTAAACTCATCTGTTAATTCCACTTATGATTCTTCCTTGCAAAACATTTTTATTTTTCATGCAGTTAATAATTACCTCATTAACTTCACTTCTTTGCTCACTTCTAAACATCCAAGTCTTCCTGAAACCCCAATGCACCTCTAAAATCCCTCTGAATACAATTTTCATCACTCTGATACACATCAAATAATCTACCTCTCTACTGGAAATTCCCTTTCCTACTGTTAAATAGGATGCTGCATATCTCCTGACTTAGTGCCTTCTTCTTTCTTGGTATTCTTTGGTGAAACACATCCCACCATAGCTTCTTGGAAATGAGTGCATGAGGCAAAATATTTCAAGATCTTTCATGCCTGAGAATGTATTTAGTCTAGCCCCATACTCGACTGATAATCTGACTGAATACAGGAGTCGAGGATAGATATAATTTTACTCACAATCTTTAAGACACTGTTCCACTGTCTTCTGACTTTCAATGTTCCAATGCTCCTCTATCATTCTAATTCTAAATCCTTTGTATATAACTTTTTGTTGTCACTAGAATATTCAGAATCTTCTTTTTATCCCTAAAATTTCTTTACATAAATTCATGGGGGTTTGTTTCCCGTTTACTGTGCTAGGCACTCAGTATTACAAGAGGGGACCCTATGCTGGGCAGTGCAACCTACAAGGGCCTGCACACCAACACCAAAACAAAAGCCATGGTTTATTCTTTTTAATCTCAGTAAATATATTTTAAAAGGCCGGGCGCAGTAGCTCACACCTGTAATACTAGCACACTGTGAGACGGAAGCAGGAGGATCGCTTGAGCTGAGGAGATCGAGACCGGCCTGGGCAAGCATGAGCCCCTGTCTGTACTAAAAATAGAAAAAAATAGCTCAGCAAATAAATATAGAAAAAAAAATAAGCCAGGGATGGTGGTATGTGCCTATAGTCCCAGCTACTCAGGAAGCTGAAGCAGGAGCATTGCTTGAGCCCAGGAGTTTGAGGTTACTGTGAGCTAGGCTATTCCATCACAACCAGTTACAGATTCTTTTGTTCTCCACAACTTCACTGGACCAGCATAGAAAAAAATAAAAAAGAAACAAAACAAAAAGTTAGTCACTACAAATAGAATGAAATAGTATAATACATCTAGGCAGACACGTTGACCAACCCTCCACCGTAAATCACTCCCTACCACTCCTGTGCTCAGTAGTGTAGTTTGGGGAGGTGCTTAGAGCTTGCAGAAAATTTCATATCAGCAGTCAGGTGTGAGGGAGGAAAACTTGCCTAGTAGGCTTCTACAGAAACTTGGCCAGGTCATCGGAAGGCCCCAATTAAGCTTCCTCGCTGCTATTCCAGAGGACAGCCATGCCCCCTTCTCTCTGATTTAACGGATTAAGTAAAGAAATTCTTGCAAAATGTGTAACCAAAAAAAACCGTTTGCCTTCTGCCTCGATTGGAAGCTCCCTGAAGCGCCCACTAGATGCAGATGCTGGCACCATGCTCCTTACACACATTCTGCTGAACCATGAGCCACACAAACCTCTTTCTTTATAAATTACAAAGCCTCAGGTATTCCGTCATAGCAAGGCAAAACAGACTAACTCACAGGTGAGGGTCAAACTTCTGTCATCCATGCATACCCAAATAGATGTTGTCCTCACACATCTCACAGTTAAACAGAAATGATCCCTACGGCCTCAAAAAATTTAGCTAAATATCATACACATATGTACATACACGCCATGAGTGATGGCGTTTGGGCTATAATAATAGCCAGAGATATTGAGCATGTTCACTTGTGCCTATAGCATCGCTGTTGACACACACATACACCTAAACAGAGACATACTCACACAGCACAACACGGTGGGATGACTCAGTAATAATCCCACCAAACAGCCTGGAAATCAAACAATGACCACTTCAATTCTAATGTCTGTGCTGATTGCTGGGATTCGGTGCCTTCAAAAGCTTTCCCAAGTTGCAAGTTGTACCTTTTAGAAAGGAAACATTCGACCCACCCATCCTGCTTGGCTAAAGTCCCAGGGAGAAATAAAGGATGCCGTTGACTTGATGTGAGCAAAGAAACCCAGGCTGTTAGATAGTAAGGTCCACCCAGGAGGGAGCTGAACGGTCCCATTGTTCTGGTCGTCTTCATAAAGGGAGCCACCACATTTCTCCCAGCACACAGTTGGGGGAGCAAACCCTGAGCCTCCTCCAACATGCTGCTGGTCCTGCTCTCAGTGGCCTTGCTGGCCCTGAGTACAGCTCAGAAGGTGAACGAAGGTAAAGCAAACGGGAGAGAAGGTGCTATCGCTGTGCTTGGGGCTTAGGAGTTCTCAGTGGCCGTGCTGGACCTGACTTCAGCTCAGAGCACAAAAAATGGTGAAAAAGAGAAAAAAAGTGGGAGGTAGGGAGTAGGGGAGGCACTGTGACTCGGCCGGGGCTTAGGAGACCACACTGCAGAGGGGAAGGAGGGCAAGAGGGCAGGGGGATGGGAAGGGGCTACAGTGTTGTCACGTCAAAGATAAGACCTGTTATGTCCTCAATCTATGCCAAGCACTTATACTTTCTTTAAAGTACATTGGAGTCCAATGGGAAACATTCACCAAAGCAATGACAAGGTGAGATTTGCATTTCTAGAAAGATCTCTGTGAAGGATGGAATGGAGGATAGAAAGACTGATCCAGGGAAGCCCCGTTGTGAAGTTACCATAGTGATCAAACTCGACAGTGGGGACGGTGGCCTTGCTGTACACTGGCTGCAGGATCGATGAAGAGATGAACGCACATCTAAGCTAGATCAGAGATGGACATTCAGATAATGAATTTGTCTCTCTCTACATAGAGAAACACAAATATCACGGCCTGATATTGTCAGTTTTCTCCTACTCATGTTTAATCTTTCAATGTGCCATGAGCAGTGTGCGTAATATCATATCCAAATATCTACTCCCTGCTTGCCTTCTTGAGAAAGCATGTTAATATAAGCAAAGCAATTAGACAAGAAAGAGAGCAGAAGGATACTAAAATATCACACTGAAATACCCAGAGCAATCACTCTAAACTAGCACTAGGTTTGAGAGATCCTGGGGAGGACAAAAATGGCTTTTCTATTTTGAGTTTGTGGTTGACACTCTGCACAGTGACAACACTGCTGCCTCCTCACGACCTCTTCCCTTTCCAGGATCACCACACACGGGGTAGGGGAGTTCACTTAGGGGATACATGGACTAAGGACAGAAGTCTCCTGTCCTTATAAAACACTTGAGAGCCCTGATAGATTTGCAATGTGACTTTAATTGCATCCTGTGCTTGTTTTTCTAGATGTCCAGTCTGAGGAGTCTCCTCTCGTATCATCAGGTAAATTCCAATAATCCTGAATAAACTCTCCATTCCTAGTTTCCCTTAGGATTTGCCAGCTCTCCAGGGTTGTCTCACCATCATCTC
>NW_012152829.1:299510-300127 GCF_000956105.1 Propithecus coquereli
GGAAAGATTAACATGTTTCTGAATTTATTCTATGAGGTTCATTAAACAGATTATATAGTCTTGCCAAGATATTCCATTAGGAAAAAGACTCATTAGTACATAAACAAGTCAATACTATGATAAAAAATATTAATATACCATGTTGAAAGAGGATGGCAAGGATAGTTCAATATTAGTAAATTTCCACCCCCCCACACACTAATGTCCTCAGAAATTTCACTGAGAAGTTCAAAGAAACCAGAAAAGAGCAATCTCACTGTCACCACCACGAAGGGGGCCAACCCACAACACCCAGCCTGTTCCCTGGCTTTTCTTCTCCCATTAGAGGTGAAGCTTCCTTGCTCCTGTCTTTTACCTTCACGCTGAATCCCACACCACATCGCCTAATCAAGGATATTCCTTCCATAACTATGTCCCTTTTCTTCCCTACAACTTCAGTGTGTGCTTCTTTATGAGATTGAACCAATCACCACAAACCTCCTGGAGTAACTCCCATTTTTACAAAGCTCTCTTTACACCCTCAATGCCTCTCTGTCTAAGATACTATTTGTCTGCCATCCTCATTGCACAAGTCCTTGAAAAGAATGTCTATACTTATTGCTCCCACCTCCTCACCT
>NW_012152829.1:300177-302877 GCF_000956105.1 Propithecus coquereli
GTCCTTATAAAACACTTGAGAGCCCTGATAGATTTGCAATGTGACTTTAATTGCATCCTGTGCTTGTTTTTCTAGATGTCCAGTCTGAGGAGTCTCCTCTCGTATCATCAGGTAAATTCCAATAATCCTGAATAAACTCTCCATTCCTAGTTTCCCTTAGGATTTGCCAGCTCTCCAGGGTTGTCTCACCATCATCTCACCAGGAATCGATTACTGTTAGTGCTCTTCCCAACGCAGGCAAACCTCACCCAACCGTGACTCTGGGTACCATGAGCGGGACCACCACCCTGAGTGACAGATCCCCTGGCTGAGATAACAACAGGTCTTGCCTAATAGCCCAGGCCAGGACTGACTGCTGAGAGAGGGTAGAGGAAGGCGAAGTGCCCTCACTGTGCATCCTCCATCCTCCTGAGAACCTCAGCGGCTTCTTCTTCCCCAGCGTTCCTCTCCTGGTTCTATGGCTTCAGGGAGAAATGCAAATGAATCAGTGTCTGGTTCCCTTTTCTCTGTGTGGACACACTTACCTGTGTCCCTGCTGAAAATGTGCCACACCTATCAAGTGAATCGGTTTGGGCCACCACCTTGTCTTTCTCTTCTCTGTTTCTTTACCTAAATCTTGGAACCTGGGAACCAGCTCTAGTTCTCCCCATCGGGCTCAGGTGCCCAGAGTTGGAGTCACAATTAGCACGTCATTACAGCAGCCTGAAACATAACTGGCTACTGATATTCGTGATCACTTTGCTTCTCTTCTGACCTTGGCAACATCCTCTGGGGATTCTAAGTTGTGCAAGACCTACTTTTGTGCCAATTTTAAGGGCCCATGCTTGTCCCACAAGCAAAAGAGAGAGAGAGAGATTCAATATCAAGTGTACAAATTAAGAGGAGATCTGCATAAGGAAACAGTGGGCAGGAGGGAGGGTGGCCGTTGAGAGGCAGGTAGTGGGGAAAAGGAGCTGTGTGATAGGGTCAGACAAGTGAAAAGACAGGGGAGTCTTTCATCACTGAGCTCTGCTATTCTTGTGCATTACTTTTACAGATGTAAGGAAACCAAGCCAGAAGTCAGACGAACCCCAGGGACAACTTCCCTCTGGTGGTCCTCCGCAGAAACCACCCCGACCAGGAGGCAACCGACCCCCTCCTCCTCCCCCACCTCCTTCTGGAGAGCCCCAGGGACAATCTCTACGTTCTTCTCGAGGGCCCCCGGGAAAACGACCACGTCCTTTCGGAGTGCTCCAAGGAAAACAACCACCTCCCTCTGGAGCGCCCCCAGGATCACCACCACCACATCCAGAGAAACCTGCCCAAGACCAGCCATCTCAGTAATCTAAAATTTAGTGACAGGTATGATTCTAGTTCATTTTTCATCAAAGACCCTAACGGCTATATTTCTCAAACTGTATCGTGTCAGTGAATCAACTGTAAACATGTTCAAATTGTATAGTCCTAGATCCCATTGCTAAGGATTTCTGTTTGATATTCTGAGATAGGGTAGCAAGACCCTGTATTCACAACAAGCTCTCCAAGACAATTCTGATTTTGAGAAATACTGTCCCAAAACTGCTTTCCGTTCAATCATTACCTGTCTAAAATTGGGTTGGTAGTGAGAAAGTACAACCATATTCTCCTTGTGGTCCTCTGCTTCCTGTGCTTAGGGTCAATTACTTGCACTCTCAGGTTTCCACCTGAGCACTCTTAGCTCAGTCCTGCTGCACAACAAGCCTCTCAGGTGCAGTATTTCAGCTCAATTAGTCTTCAATTTCATGCTGCTAAACGTTATCTAGCTTTTCGTACACTTCCTTTTCAATTAATTCATGATCAACAGAAAGGCATGAAGCTCAATATTAAAGGCATATCTCATCCTAGCTCCCTACCCTCTCCCTAAAAGCCAACACTGTTATCCCTTAACTTCGGGACATCTTCTTGGAAATATGTATATAAACATATATAACTTTTTTTCCACAATTATATCATACTTTATATGCAGATCTGTATGTTGCTCACTTCAAATCGTATTTCATAGAAAATTTACATATCAGTTCGTAGAGATATATAGATCTCTTCCGTGTTTTGACATTTTTATTGTTTGTTTCGTTTGCTTTGACTTTTTTTTTTACAATTTTATACTAGTCCATTGTATACTCGTTCCATGATTTCTTTAATCAACCCCTGTCCGTGGACATTGACACTGGTGTCAGTTTCTCACCATCACTGGCTATGTTGCAGCGACCATCTGTATATCAGTGAACGTACTCACCAGCAACCAAAACATAAACACCCTAAGAATAATGTTTTCTCTTCATCTGGTAAGCAACAATTTAGTGCACATTATCTGCTAGGTGAATAAACAGAGTGAACGAAGAGAAATTAGGAAGAAAAGGGGAGAGGAAGAAGAGAAAGGGGGGGGGCTCTCACCTACCACACTACCGTGATACCACCAAGGGAGTGGACACTTCCTGGCATGATATTTCTCCTCATAAACTTTCTGGTTTGTTTTTTGTTTGTTTGTTTCATAGAGTGAATAAGAAGACAACAATCTTTCAAGAAGCTGTGACACGAGAACAATGTGATCAGAACTCTAACGTGGATATACCAATAAAATAATCAGCATGCCATTTCTGATTGCCGTATTCATTTCTGGGTGTTTGTGAGGCTGGAATCTGAGGACCATGAATACAATTTAAAAACATCCAGGAACCCTTC
>NW_012152829.1:304787-306169 GCF_000956105.1 Propithecus coquereli
AATGCCTCTCTGTCTAAGATACTATTTGTCTGCCATCCTCATTGCACAAGTCCTTGAAAAGAATGTCTATACTTATTGCTCCCACCTCCTCACCTCCCATTTTCTCTTCCAAAAACTCTATAGAGCCTTTTGTACTCCCCCTCTCATTGCTTTCATTCCAGAAGAACAAAATCCAAATTTGTTACTATGGCCAAAACTCTACATAATTGGGCCATACCTGTCTCTGAACTTATTGCCCTTTCTATACCTAATTGACTCCACTCTAGCCACACTGGCTGTCTTCATACTCCTCCAATACACCAAGATTATTCCTACCTTTATCCAGAATGCTTTGCCACTTTATTCAACTCTGCTCAAAAGTCACCACCTTGAACCTTCTTTACGTACACAAAAGGCCTCAATCTCCTTAACCTGCTTTAATTCCTATCATAATACTTGCCATTGTGAGTTACCCAGCACCCAAGATTCCTACCTCCTGGGATGCCCACCCTCATGTACTCCCTACAACATTTTATTAGGATAGTTCCCTGTGACCAACAGAATGCGGCAGAAATGGTACTATGTCACCTCTGAGATGAAGTTATAAAAGAAACTGTGGCTTCATCTTTTATTCTTCAATTTCTCCCTTCATCTCCTGCGTTCTCTCCCTCCATCCCTATCTCCCTCTCTCTCTCTCATCACTTGCTTTGGGAAAAGCTAACTGCCACATCGAGTTGCCCTATGAGAGGCCATCCTTTCCAAGCATTCTTCAAGAGTCTCCCTTGTTTGTTGTCATAGACAGAAAACACCCAGAGAGGCAGAGAAAGAAAAGTCTCCCAACTCTAATCCTTCCCTGTCCACCTGACCTCTTTAACAACCTCACTCTTCCCAAATTGTTTCTAGCATCAACGCAGGTGTGGGATGAATGATGGGAATGGGTCTGCTCCCTCCCAGTAACTCCTGCTAGGAAGTGAGGTGTCCATCTCCAAGTAATGAAGACACTTATGTAGTGATTTTCTCATTAGAATACAAAAGTGTTTTTTGCCATTTCTTTATACTTGCATCCTACAATCACCAGCACTAATGCCGGGAGTTAGCTACTCTCCCAGCAAAAGAGGTCCCAGGCAGGATCCTTACAAGAGATTTGGAAATAATACAGAGAGACAAATAAGAAAGACAGAGACAAAGCACAGTTTCACGTGATGGGGGAGTCAGGGGTCCTCCAGCATACCCGTGAGCTGTGACACCCTGAGGGAAATCCCACATCAGTATTTATTGTTACAGCAAGCACTTTTCCTTGGTTAGAGAATATGTGTACAGCTCATTCGTTGAGGTTTCAACGCTCCCCAAAGGTCTCAAGGGACCCTTACCTAATTCTGTGTACAAGAATAGATGGTTACAAA
>NW_012152829.1:306219-306722 GCF_000956105.1 Propithecus coquereli
GATGAATGATGGGAATGGGTCTGCTCCCTCCCAGTAACTCCTGCTAGGAAGTGAGGTGTCCATCTCCAAGTAATGAAGACACTTACGTAGTGATTTTCTCATTAGAATACAAAAGTGTTTTTTGCCATTTCTTTATACTTGTATCCTACAATCACCAGCACTAATGCCGGGAGTTAGCTACTCTCCCAGCAAAACAGGTCCCAGGCAGGATCCTTACAAGAGATTTGGAAATAATACACAGAGACAAATAAGAAAGACAGAGACAAAGCACAGTTTGAAGTGATGGGGGAGTCAGGGGTCCTCCAGCATACTCGTGAGCTGTGATACCCTGAGGGAAATCCCACATCAGTATTTATTGTTACAGCAAGCACTTTTCCTTGGTTAGAGAACATGTGTACAGCTCATTCCTTGAGGTTTCAACGCTCCCCAAAGGTCTCAAGGGACCCTTACCTAATTCTGTGTACAAGAATAGATGGTTACAAAGTTTCCTAAGATAAACATGT
>NW_012152829.1:306772-308080 GCF_000956105.1 Propithecus coquereli
CACAACAAGCCTCTCAGGTGCAGTATTTCAGCTCAATTAGTCTTCAAGTTGATGCTGCTAAACGTTATCTAGCTTTTTGTACACTTCCTTTTCAATTAATTCATGATCAACAGAAAGGCATTAGGCTAAATATTAAAGGCATATCTCATCCTAGCTCCCTACCCTCTCCCTAAAAGCCAAGACCGTTCACCCTTTGCTTCAGGGCATGCTCTTGGAAATATGTATATAAACATGTATAACTCTTTTTTTCCACAATGATATCATACTTTATATGCAGATCTGTATGTTGCTCACTTCAAATCGTATTTCTTAGAAAACTTACATATCAGTTCATAGAGATATATAGATCTCTTCCATGTTTTGACATTTTTATTGTTTGTTTCATTTGCTTTGACTTTTTTGATTACAATTATATACGAGTCCATTTTATACTCGTTCCATGATTTCTTTAATCAACCCCTGTCCCTGGACATTGATGCTGGTGTCAGTTTCTCACCATCACTGGCTATGTTACAGTGACAATCTGTATATCACTGAACATGCTCACCAGCAACCAAAACATAAACACCCCAAGAATAATGTTTTCTCTTCATCTTGTAAGCAACAATTTAGTGCCCATTATCTGCTAGGTGAATAAACAGAGTGAATGAAAAGACATTAGGAAGGAAAGGGGAGAGGAAGAAGAGAAAGAGAGAGAGAGGGCAGGCTCTCACCTACCACACTACCGCGATACCAGCAAGCGAGTGGACACTTCCTGCCATGATATGTCTTCTCCATAAACTTTCTGGTTTGTTTTTTGTTTGTTTGTTTCATAGAGTGCATAAGAAGACAACAATCTTTCAAGAAGCTCTGACACTAGAACAATGTGATGAGAACTCTAACGTGGATATACCAATAAAATAATCAGCATGCCATTTCTGATTGCCGTATTCATTTCTGGGTGTTTGTGAGGCTGGAATTTGAGGACCATGAATACAATTTAAAAACATCCAGGAACCCTTCCCACCGATGCTGCCAGCAAGCTCCCCTCCTCCTTTATCCTGATCGAGCCACTGCCAGGGGAAAAATTCCATTATTCCGTCCCTTCCCTGGCTTCTGTAGTACACATGCTAATTTCTTACTATGTTTACCTCTTTAACTGATACGCTAGTAGTTTCCAGGAAATATGGAGAATATAACAAATGTCAGGAAGCTTCAGAGACTGAGGAAATTCTTAAAATTTTCAAATTAATTGATACTGGTTTCTAGGGAAATCAATGTGGTTCCAGGCCTCTTCTCTCTAGAATCCACTGGACCCCTTGCCCCTTT
>NW_012152829.1:309525-310040 GCF_000956105.1 Propithecus coquereli
TGTTAATATACCATGTTGAAAGAGGATGGCAAGTATGGCTCAATATTAGTAAATTTCCACCCACACACACACCAACGTCCTCAGAAATGTCACTGAGAAGGTCAAAGAAACGAGAAGAGAGCAATCTCACTGTTAACACCACGAAAGGGGCCAACCCGCATACACCCCAGCCTGTTCCCTGGCTTTTCTTCTGCCATCAGAGGTGAAGCTTCCTTGCTCTCGTGTTTTACCTTCACGCTGAATCCCACACCACATCGCCTAATCAAGGATATTCCTTCCGTAACTATGTCCCTTTTCTCTCCTACATCTTCAGTTTGTGCTTCTTTATAAGATTGAAATGATCACCACAAACCTGCTAGAGTATCTCCCATTTTTACAAAGCTCTCTCTACACCCTTAATGTCTCTCTGTCTAAGATACGATTTGTCTGCCATCCTCATTGCACAAGTCCTTGAAAAGAATGTCTATACTTATTGCTCCCACCTCCTCACCTCCCATTTTCTCTTCCAAAAACTC
>NW_012152829.1:310090-316590 GCF_000956105.1 Propithecus coquereli
CTTGGGCCCAAACTGAGCTCCACCTTGCAATAAGCTCTAGGCAATAGTTTGCAGCTTTGAAGAAACGTTGCTTTGCAGACGTCCTCTGACAATGCCTCCCTTTGTTGCTAAACAGCTTCTAGTCTGTCAACTAAGACGCCCACAGATTCTTTCAAGGCAAAGCCCTGCAAAACTCCTGAAACCTCTCCTGTCTCTTAGCCCTATTTACCAACACATTAACATTACTCTCCACCTAAATTCAACTGTTAATTCCACTTACATTTCTTCCTTGAAAAACATTTTTGTTTTTCATGCAGTTAATAATTACCTCCTTAACTTCACTTCTTTGCTCTTCTGTAAACATCCAAGTCTTCCTGAAACTTCCAACACACCTCTAAAATCCCTCTGAGTACAATTTTCATCACTCTCACACATGTCAAATAATCTACCTCTCTACTGGAAATTCCCTTTCCTACTGTTAAATAGGATGCTGCATATCTCCTGACTTAGTGCCTTCTTCTTTCTTGGTATTCTTTGGTGAAACACATCCTACCATAGCTTCTTGGAAATGAGCGCATGAGGCAAAATATTTCAAGATCTTTCATGCCTGAGAATATATTTAATCTAGCCCCATACTCGATTGATAATCTCACTGAGTACAGGACTCAAGGATGGATATAATTTCACTCACAATCTTTAAGACACTGTTCCACTGTCTTCTGACTTTCAATGTTCCAATGTTCCTCTATCATTCTAATTCTCAATCCTTTGTATATAACTTTTTTTCTCACTAGAATATTCAGAATCTTCTTTTTATCCTTAAAATTTCATTAGATAAATTCATGAGGGGTTGTTTCCCATCTATTGTGTTAGGCACTCAGTATTACAAGAGGGGACCCTATGCTGGGCAGTGCACCCTACAAGGGCCTGCACACCAATACCAAAACCAAAGCCGTGGTTTATTCTTTTTAATCTCAGTAAATTCGTTTTTAAAGACCAGGTGCAGTAGCTCACGCCTGTAATACCAGCACTCTGGGAGGTAGAGGCAGGAGGATCACTTAAGCTCAGGAGATCGAGACTGGCCTGGACCATCACAAGACCCCTGTCTTTACTGAAAATAGAAAAAATTAGCTATCAAACTAAATATAGGAAAAAAAAATTAGCGAGGCATGGCGATACACTCCTGTAGTCCCAGGTCCTCAGGAGGTTGAGGCAGGAGGATTGCCTGAGCTCAGGATTTTGAGGTTGCTGTGACCTAGGCTGTTGCCATGCCACTCTAGCCAGAGTGACAGAGTGAGACTCTGTCTCAAAAAAAAACTAAAATTTCAGCAACTAAATACAAAACACAATTGTAGGAGAGGGACACAGGCTTAACTTGTGGCCCTCTAGGCCTAGGGATATAGGATTGAGAATGTACAAAGAGAACAAATTAACAGCTTGTGCTCTTGGGCACCAGAGGAAAAATGAATGCTACTGCTTAAAGTTATTCATTGCTGGATGGATAACTGTTTAAAGTTATTCATTGCATAGTGTTTCATTGATAATTTCTTTCCCTGTTTGCTTTGTCTGAAATTGATGTTAGTTCAATTTTTTTTCTCACCTAAGAATACCATCTCTTTGCCTTTTTGCCCTATTTCATGGAGGACTTCCTTAACTTCAAATTTCATTGAACTTGTCCTCAACTGAATTTACAATTGCCAATATTCCTTTTTTTTTTTCTGGTCAATCTTTTATTTAATAGCACCATCTTCTGTATCAAGGTGGCAGTACCTATTCTTATCTCTCAGAATATATTAGTTACCATCTCTTAAAGTTTCTACTGCTCCTTGTCTGGTCTCTGTTTCCTCTAAAGTCTCGTTCTTTCTGTTTCTTTTTCTGTTTTGTTCAATGAAGTTTTTCTACTGAGCCTTTGATTTCTGTTCATTCTTAAGAGTTAGAAACTAAGATGATCAGAAAGCTCTATGTGCATTGCAAGGGTTTTGTAGACTCATGTGCCTCACAGTAGTGGGCTTCAATGCCCTGGTAGCTGTTTTGTGAAGACCTACGGATGCTGTCTCTGAAACAGCACTGATCCTTCAGGAAAATCCTCCTGTGTCCTGACCTGCCGACAAAATCATCACTGCCAGCACTTTGGAGCTGGCCAGGGTAAGAGGCAGGGCCTCCTCACATTCATTTTACAGGCTTTGACTTGACTGCCCTGTTTTCAGAATAGACTTTTACTCGTGGCCTCTTCAGTGACCCTAATGGTCCCCACCTCCAGCGGCTCTCTGGTTCAGTTTTTCTAAGCAAAACTACTCTCTCTCGCCGGAACAAAGGAGAACATGAACCCATCACTTTCCCACCACCTGTCACACCACCGTCACCACCCTGCCCCCTCCCACATCATGTTCGGAACTCCTGGTGTCTGCAGTCCGTGAGCCTGGCCAGGGCGCCATGAGACCAATCAACGCCCAATTCTGTGGTGCCACTTCCTTCCCAACAGATCCTCACAGATACTTGGTGGTTACCTTTCTCGTTTCTGCTTTGCCATGGACCATTCTTCTGCCTGTTTTCAGTAGTGCATTTTTGTTTCTTGTTGGTTTTGTTTGGGGATGGTCTTTGAGAAGAAAGGGGTTAAGAAACGCCTTTACTACTAAAACTATGACACCCTTGGCTATATTTTAGGAAAGCAATTGCCTATATGCTAAGGAATCAAGCTAAAAGTTGGCCAAAAGCTTATCAACCAAGGCTTCTTTACCCAACATTCCCCTTGCATGGCTCACCTGAGTGTAACCAATGACTGCCAGCTTGCTAAAATCAGTGCATATTTTTCAGTGTTTCTCTTAACTGACTTCTCAGAAGCGATGGACATTGTTTACAATGTCTTACTTAAAATACTCTTCTTGTTTTGGTTCCATAACACTATAAGTACTTGTTTTATATTCTCCCTCTCTGGTTGCTCCACTCATTACTTACAGTGCCCTCGCTATGCAAGGAATTTTATTAGGAGTTTAGGATGCAACAGTCCCCACTATTCGGACACTAACACCTTGTGGGTCCTTTGCAGATGCAGCTGCTTCCATCTAGCCATAAAGTTATGAAAGTCCTCTCATGTTACCTTGGTCTCTTACCTCTTCTCACTAAATTGTATTTCCTTACAAAAACTTATCCTTGCCCATGGCTTCAATTATCATCTATGCGCCAAAGGCACAAAGTTACATCTCTTGCCAAGACGTCTACCCCAAGCTTGAGATCTAGATCTATTTGACATCTCCATTTGAATATTTTAAAGGTACCACTCAATATTTCCCAAACAAATATAATTCTGATAACTCTAACCCTAGTGATCATCACCCAACCATCCGTGCAATACAAAATCTATAGCTGTGGCTCTGTCTTATTCCACATACAAAGTCTACCACCGATTTCTGTCCCCTATCCTGTGAGATAATGAATTCATGTCCATTTAAGCCACTAAGTTTGTGGTAATGTGTCATTGCAGCAATAAGAAAACTAATACACTTTCCAAAGATTCATCTCATGCTTCCCTGTGACTCCTATAAAGGGTTGATGTCTGTTTATAAAGCATCAACGAGGAATAAAATTATGATGGACATCAACACAAGGCAAGTAAGCCATCTCTTCCCTCATAAATAAAAACCACTCTCAGCATTCAATTCAAAAGAACATTTATTGAGCCCATATTAAATGGAGCACAGCTATGAAATTCCCCACCTCCATTTGTGTATGATTCACACCACCCAGCCAGGACCAATGCCTGTTGCCCCCCAGCTGGTCACATCCTATGTTTCTCTTGTTCTCTATGATTATATAATCTTCTATAGTGTAGTGGTAGGCTTGTTCAAAAGCTCACAATCTTCTTAGAAAGCGATGGATAGCACAGTGATAGTCACAGCTAATGGAGAATTTGCTTCATTTTCTAAAATAAAAAAATAACAAACAGAATTCCAGGAGTTACCAAGAGAAACAAGAGAACCCAGTGTTCTAAACATCAGGCCCATCTTTTCTCACTTATCATTGTGACCCTGGATATTGTGCTTAATTAATTTCTTTAAGGTCTAATTCTTTATCCTCCCTCCATCTCCTTGTGCCTTACGTGAGATACACACACTGTCTAGGCATCAATTTTACTGCATGAAGAAACCACTGTAGGGACGTCCACAAATGCCAAGAGTAAGGTGCAGTATTAAAATTGGGCACTCTTGATTCAGAGCTCTTAGGCATTAGGGTTTTTGGCAGGATTATATTATGTTCTACACATCAGAAAACCTGCTGCCCTCCCTTTCTCATGCTCTCCATTAGAGAAGACTCCATGAGCTGGACTGGAACCATATGCTAGAGAGACAGAGGGAAAGAATCTTGGAAGACTCAAGGCAAGATGTTTTGTTTATCCTATGTCTATTAGGTTACTAAAAATCTAGTCAGTTGGACTTGAAAGATAATCCTCGGAGAGGAAAGAACTTGTCTTTAACCTCCTTGTTAGATTTTATAGCTGATACCACCGTTTGGAAAATGTTAAGTTTGGAACTCTTTTCCAGTGGATTAAAAACAGCATTGAAAATGGTATTAGGTCATTCCTAAGACACCAGGACCGAGAGAGAAGAAACTTACAAGCACGGACTGAGTTGTGCTAAACGCTTGCTGTTCCGGTCACGGGATGATCTGCAATTAAGCAAAGAAATGTTTTTCTTTCACTGTGAATCTAGCATTCTGTTAACAGTCTCCATTTAGTGTTAGTAAAATGTAGAATTCCACTAGGTCTGTGACACCAAATCTTTCTTCTCCTAATTGGCAAGACACACTGCCAGGGCTGAAACCCTACCAATGGAAATGGAATGCAAATGCACTACATGAGAAGGATTTGGTTAAAGGTCTGGTCTCCATTCACACTCAGAAGTTCCTAAAAGTAGCAGGTGAACTGGACCTATGTTCACATGCTAGTACCATACTCTCTCTTCTCCCAAGAGTGGAACCAGCTAAGCAGACATGGTGCCAGGTGAGAAGGGTACAAATGGGGAGAGAGTACCAGAGACCACTTCTTGAGTCTGTCCTGGAATCCCTCCCAAGAACAATCACTCAAAGACCAGGAGTAAATACAAAATACAGAAATTTATGGCCTTACCTGTTGTTCCAGTTATGGGCCCTTCAGAATGAACAGCAGTGACAGCTTCCAGAAATAAGAGAATAAATCTCTCAATTTAAAAGGCTAAACCATCAGAGGAATCATCCTTCCTATTACAAACCAGAGATTCTCAGTGTGTCGGTAATTGCCACAGTCGGAAACCTTCTCTTGACAGGCAGGAGTGGAAACAGGTAGGGGCCTGTCCTCTAGCAGAAACAACAGAGGGGTCTGGGCCATGAGGCTGCCTCTTGCTCTTCAGTCAAACATGAGAATTGTCCTGACAGCCCATGGGTTGTAAAGGAAGGACGGGCATAGCTAACTTCGACCTTTTACTGCAGGCTGGGAAGCTGGAACACTACGAATTCTGAGGGCCAGCACCATTCTGCGGGGGAGGTGTACCCAGCAAAGCAGACAACTAGAGGCAGAGCAAGAATTCAGAGTCACCCGGCTATTCCCATTCTAACAGGCCCTTCAGCCTCCACTAAAATACGATGTCTAAGTTCCTCCAGCTACTACCGCAATTCCCCAATACGCTTAGAGTAATGCTGGAATACAGTTATTATTTATAGACATAATCAGATTAAGAAATTTACTTTTGTAGACAAGGTCCAAGGCTTAATTTTAGCAAAATCTGTGGCTCTCCTCAAACTATTGAGGTTTGTTTATGAGGGAAGAAGGCACTGAAATCTTTAGACCCCTTAACTGATAGATAGAAAAACAAAAAACAACTTGGACGCTTGGCATAGGCAGTGGGCAGAGATAAAACCACTACTCAGTTCATGAAGGCTTTTAAATCCTTTTTTTCTGTTCAGTCTAAATTCACTTAACATTTTGCACTTACGCAAATCCGCTCTCCTGACGCTCCGTGCCAGAGCTGTACTGTCATCAGCTGAGAAAGAAAAGGCAGTTATTAACCCCATTCTTGTCACCACGTCCTGGAACCCCATGGAGACACCAAGGAGCTGTCCTCTTTAGACAAGCCCAGAGGTTGGTCCCAGAGGTCAGGTCGGGGCAGACCTCAGGGCTGGAGCCATGTTAGTATTCAGATTTCATTCTTGAAAATGCTCTGGGAAAATTCTTAACATCTGCCTCAAGTTTCAAAGAACTTTTGGCAAAAGTTTACTCCACCTCAAAGAACAAGGCAGCCAAAGTATCCCTGAATGTATAAATTACCATAGGACATTCCTAAGCAATGAGATGTAGGCAAGGAAAGGGAGGCAGGGAGAAATTTCTGCACGTCTGAAGACAGGAATCCTTACCTGTGGCCAGGGTGTCTCCTTCCACAAAGGAAGTGGCTGCCTCCACGTCAGCAGCGAATGCTGGGAAGACAAGGTGGAAGACAGGTGTGGTCACGGGTAGCGGAGGGAATCAGGTACACTGGAGGAGAGCAGGCCTCCTC
>NW_012152829.1:316640-317432 GCF_000956105.1 Propithecus coquereli
ACTTTGTCTATAGTTTTATCATTTTCTATCTTACCAGACTAAAATTGCAAGGAATTAAATGCTTCCAAATTAAAATTTTTAAGATAGCTCTGTCAAAAGGTCTAATTACAATATTCCCTGATGATACTTCTTCCAGATGTTAAAAAGAAAAAAAGAGGCATCACTTTGTCTATAGTTTTATCATTTTCTATCTTACCAGTCTTCTTAAATTTTTTTCTACACTTCTTGTTAGCATTTTTTAAAAAGTGGGTAACTGTTATTTTGTTGTGTATGCTGATAAACATAATATGGATGTTTAAAGGCATGAAATTTTGAATTTGAAATGGAAAGTCATCTTAAACTTCTACCAGATCAGGTATGAGTTAGTTAGTTCATAGAGTAACGTAATACATGATGTCAAAGTTTGTCAGTCTACCACTCAAATTAGAATAAACTATCTTGGATGAGAAAACAGAGAAACAACCAAATTTATAAAAGATTAATAGCTGATTCTTAGACTATCGTAAAAGAAGCAAGCTTATTCTAATTCGAATCAAGAGAAAAATATGCCAGATGCAGTAGCCCCTACCTGTAATTCCAGCTCTGTGAAAGGCCAAGGCAGGAGAGTTGCTTGAGGCCAGGAGGTCGACTCCATTCTTGACAACATAGTGAGACCCCTTCTCCACAAAAATTAAGAAAAATTTGCTGGGCATGGTGACACATGCCTACAGGCCTGTAGTGCCAGCTACTTGGGAGGCTGAGACAGGAGGATTGCTTTAGCTCTGGAGTTCAAGGCTGTAGTGAGCTATGATT
>NW_012152829.1:317482-332951 GCF_000956105.1 Propithecus coquereli
TGAATTCAGGAAGCGCTAGAAAAGCTCTTGGGTGAAAGCTTCACGAAGGCAGCTATTTCCTTCCTTCTCAACACGACTCCCAAGTTTCCATTCCAGACCCTCTGATTGCTATTGCCCGGGACCGAGCCGGCTGCTAACGCCCAATGTACTGCGCTCCACCGTAACAGGAGGGTGCCCCTAGAACTCTTCAACCTGAGATTAATACAGTAACATCTCTTTAGCACTCAACAGGGAACGGACCCCACAGGAAAACCTCAGAAGTTCTCTAATCAAGTACCCTAATCCCGTCTGGCCCACCCTGTTACCTTTATGAAGTCAATACGAACATATTCCAAAGCTTATTTTAGCCACTCAACCACTCGAGCCCTAAAAGCTCAGTGGCCCTTCCCACCTTCAGACCAAGCTGATATAAATCTTACCCAATGCCGCTTCACAACTTTTAGAGCGGGTCTCGCTCTCTCCCTGCCAAGTGCGCGCGCACACACACACACACACACACACACACACACACATTCACGCCCAGTGCAAGGATTTTAGTCTCCGTTTTCAAATGCCTTCCAAAGGTCCACTTACCAGGAGGTACTGAGGGAAAAGTCACAGCCAGGGCACACAGGGCAGCGAAGATCACGGCCTTGCTGAGCATGGTGCTGGCCAGGAGGGCAGGAGGCTGGGCGGCTGGGCGGGCCCTGGAGTGTGCTCACCTAGAACCTGCCTGGGCTTTTATAGAACCGCCAGTCCCCTGTCCCTGAAGGAGGCATTCCCAGGTGCCTGTTAAAGAAAAAAACAAAAGCCTCGCCCACACCAGGAGAATGCCCCTGGAGGAAACGGGAACTGAGCAGAGACGGAGCAAGGAGCAGTCTGGAGGAGAATTCTGATAAGGTGCTTTTCAAATGGGGTTGCATCGCCCCATTGCCATCAGAACCTTTTATCTGCCTCTGTAAGGGACAGGGGAGAAATTCTCATTCCATCAAATTGCTGAGCTGACCCCCGCCTCCTGGCCCAAAATTGCAAGATTGTCATGTAGGCTGGAACCAAATATTGGCTTTACTGAGCACCCAAATTGCCACTTTGTGTTGGAGGACAGGACCAAGGACCACAGTCGGAGCCTGCGGGCTAGTGTGTCTCTAGGGGAGCGCCCTAATGCAAACAGAATCCTGCGCTTGACAGAGCCCTGAGAGAGAATTGTATATGATGCTATTAACTACTGCGTAGTAATAATGAGAGAAATATCTGAAATTACACGATATTCCACACGTGCTACTACCTCCTGTGGTTCTCTCCAGGCTCCTGCGCAGGAGGTATTACTATCCCCATTTTTCTGGTGAGGAAGCTTGAGGCTGAGAGATTAAATGATTCCGGATTCATCTAAAGATATTCACGCTCCTCAGAAGGTCATTAGCATTGAGTATCTTTTGGCCGTGTGGACCTGGCTCCTGCTGGTGACTTTCTCAGTCCTCCCGGGGCCAGTGTTAAGCTGAGATGTGTCCCTCGCTGCAGCTCTGACTCTCTAACCCTGACCGTGGAGATGCAAAACATGAGAAAACGCAGGGGCAAGGCACCAGCCTCTCGCTCAACTAAAAGTCACCGTTTGTGCCTGGAAAAGTCATTAACTGATATGCATGAATCCCGTCACAGGGTCAAACTCCCGTGAGGCTTTTACACCTCTTGAAGTTCACGACTGCCCCATAATCCTCAGAAACCTCAGGGGTGACAATATCCCCTCGGGAGGAAACTCTCAGTAATAATAGTAACAGCTAACATTTATCAAGTGCTTAACTATGTGCAATAGGCATGTATTACTTTATCCTAATACCAACCCTATGATAATCTTATTATTCCCCTTTTGTAGATAAGGAAATCATGGCACAGAGAGGTTAGTTAACTTAAGAAAGATCACACAGTGAATGTTATACAGTCAGGAGGCAAACCCACTGGCAGTTCAAAGCTACAGCTGGCTTTGTCTTGTGAAGTGTGGTACTACATCAGACATCACCATAAAGGAAGGGAACACACACACACACACACACGGGAGAATATTTTGTTTTTCTGGAAACTCAGTTTCCTTGGCAAGCCCTATGCAATGAAGTGTAACCCAAACACTATAGTTAGGAACTTGAGAAGCAAGAAACTCATGAACAAATTGCAGGCAAAGAACACCAGCAAACAGCAGGACGCAAATGAGGCAACAATGCAATAAGTCACAGGCCAGTAGAAGAAGGAGGAATTTTATTTGCGTCAGGCGTAATATGCGACTATGTCCTACCACTGAAAAGTACAAGAATTGACTTTCAGGCCAGGCAAGGTGGCTCTCGCCTATAATCCCAGCAATCTGGGAGGCTGAGGTGGGAGCATCGATTGAGGCCAGGAGTTCAAGGCCAGCCTCACCAAGAGTGAGACCCCTTCTCTACAAAAAATAGAAAAATTGGCCAGGCATGGTGGCACACATCTGTACTCCCAGCTACTCAGGAAGCTGAGGCAGGAGGGTCGCTTAAGCCCAGAAGTTTCTGGTTGCTGTGAGCTATGATGATGCTACTGCACTCTAGCCTGGGCGACAGAGTGAGACTCTGTTTCATAAAAAAAAAAAATAGAATTAACTTTCAAATGTGCAAAGTAGAATCTCTGAAGTCCTTGAGGAGAGCTAGACAAGCAGTTAAAAAGATATGGAAGGGGCAGGAGTGACCTAAGTCATCTAGAAACTCTGACTTGTTCCTGATCGTTTAAAATGATGAATGCTGCTTTAGATATCCTTCCAAAGGTCATGACACCGTGTTATTGCCTTGGTTTCCACCAGAGTCAGAGAAAGAGTGGCCACCTGCTGCCCACTGTGTTGAGACATGGCTGCAATTTGCTCTCCCCTTGCGTAGATGTTAAGTAATTGACATAGTGAGTCCAAGAGAAGAACCAGGGCTCTGCTAAGGAGAGAGCTAATTAAATTATAAGGTTTTCCTTATAGGATTTTTAAAAATGGGATTGTAGTTCTGTTGTTGTATTGATATAATATTTTGACTTCTTTGGCTTTTACATATGCTATCAAACGTTATGAATCATGTAATCTCAAGGTTTGAGGGTACCTTAAATTGCGTCCAGCTCAGCAGACATCAAAGGTCTTTTTGTTAAATAGAAGATCATTTTTCCCTCATGTAGCCACCCCTGGTGATGGGAAACTCAGCACCTTGAGGAGAATAATTCATTCTTGGACAATTATTTTTTTCTAATAGCTGAAATGTGCCTTCCTGTAATTTCCATCTTTTTGCCCCACTTCTATTCTTGGGGGTCATATATATAAAATTAGGCCCTTCCCTGCTCTTCAGATGTCAAGGCAGTTATCACCTCATTTTCTAATTTCTTCATCATTCTAAAAAAAAGTATAATTTGCTCCTAGCTTTTCCCCTGAAGTTTTCTCACTACCTAGCACAGTGTCTTGCACATAGGATGAGAAAAATATATTTATTAATAAACTAATGACTAAACATCTCCTGGTCACTGGTCTGTGATCTTATTTTTCCATGGTCTTCTAAAAATGAAGCACTCAAATTAAAAGAAATTATCACAGGTTTGATCCAATTAGAGCAGGAAAAAAATAAACCTACCAGCATCCTTCTATCTGGAAAATATGTGGTATTAATTTGGTTGTATTAAATTGATTTGTATATTAATACCAAAAGGTAGGCCTCACAGAAAGTGTGGAAGGTTTTTTGACAGCACTCAAAAACTCAAAAGCCTTTGCATCCGCCTCCTCCAGAGTGTGATGAGTTTCTGGGAAGTGAATTGGGCTGGGGTGATGTCCTGCAGCTGTCTCCCTGCGCTTCCCTACCTCCCACACCTAAGGGAACCAAGCTCTGAAGCACCTGGGAGCGTGCAGGCCGGCACATGGCCCAGGGCAAGGTGCTTCCTTCACTCCAAACCTCCAGTTACCCACCCCTCTCCTTAGGGAGCCCTTTTCATAGACTAAGACTCAAATTTCTCCCCTGGCGAGTAGGGATCCCAGAATGGGGTAAAAATGCTGTGATTTGGGACCTCTGACTCCCAAACGGGATTAGATATGGATAAAGATTAGCCCAGTGTCCTAGCCATCAAATCAAGCATTTTTCCAGTATCTGCTCAGTGACACAATGACACTCAGTATCTTGGACAATTCAAAAGAAGCCTCGAAATTGACTCCTTCTTTAAAGTTATAACCATGGAGTAAGTCAGAATATCTATACCACAAAGGCAGTTGATAATAAGATACTAAGAAATCTAATCATGCACTTATAGTACCAGAAAAGTTTATTTTTTGAAGAAATTCGTACAGAGTGGCTGCGAAGTGTCATGACAGGGGCAGAAGAGGCTCTGGGCAGGGAGGGGCCCCTCATAGACCCTGGGTCCCACCGCCTGGCTGTGAATCCGGCTCTGCTAAGGACAGGTAGGTGGCTGGGCAAGTTACGTAACTCACAGGACCTCAGTTTTCTCTTTCATGTAATGGAGGTGAAAGTAAGTTTTACTCTGTTGGGTTGTTGTGAGGATTAAATGAATGTATTACTATAAAATGCCTAGAATAAAAAAAAATGCACAACAAACATCAGCTGTTTTTATTAAGAGTCAATGATGAAAAAGGCTCAGGTCCCCAGTGAGTTGATAATATTGTTTTATGATGGGAACAGGAAAGAGCATTATCCTGGAAATTTCCATGGGGAAGATGTAACAAGTCGAAATTAGAGTAAGATTTACTTGAATTCAATAAACATATCTCCAGGGTATAGACAGGCAGAAAGGCCTCTAGGCAAAGGCAACTAACGATTCCTTGAAGGACTGGAAAATGTGCATGAATAGCAATGGTCCTTAGGACATGAATTCCCAGAGCTAAAACCGCCATGCTAAAAATGAAGACAGAAACAGAAGAGGAAGACAAGAGAATGAGAGTTCCTAAGATTTGGCTGGAAGGCTTGCCTGGGAGTGAATGAACCAGGAAGAAAGCACACTGTGGTACACCAGGAACGGATTTCAGTGGGTTCAGCTGAAGTTTGAGGCCCCATGTTTTCTCTGGCACTAGCACAAATCCCTCTTGGAAATTTCGACACCGACTATAACTCAAGATCAGATCCTTTTAGCTGATTACAGTAGGATGGTCGGGGGAGGGGGGTCCCATCAGCTAACTGATAAGAAACAAAATAATTATAACAATAAGATATCCCCTCACAGTAGATTGGCGGTTGCCAGAGGCTATGGGGAGGAGAGATTGTCTTATAAGATAGAAAATTTCTAGAGATTTGTTGCAATGGGAATACATATTTTTCTTTTTCTTTCTTTCTTTTTTTTTTTTTTTTGCAGAGACAGAGTCTCACTCTGTTGCCCAGGCTAGAGTACAGTGGCATCAGCCTAGCTCACAGCAACCTCAAACTCCTGGGCTCAAGCCATCCTCCTGCCTTGGCCTCCCAGAGTGCTAGGATTACAGGTGTGAGCCACTGTGCCTGGCCAGCAGTGAGAATATATTTAACACTATGCAACTGTATGCTTGAAAAGGCTAAGTGGTAAATTTAATGTTATATGTTTTTTACTACATTAAAAAATTATTTTTAAACATTTATAATAGCTAATAATGAAGAAATGGCAATTACTATGTCCCAGGCACTTTCTAAATATTTTACAAATTCTGAGTACTTTACAAATATTTAATCATTTTAATCCTCACAACAATTCTAAGAGGCATGTAAATTATTATTACACCATCCAATTTACATACGAGGAAACTGAGGCAGAAAGAAATTATGTGACTTGCCCAAAGTTACAGAGCTAGTAAGAGGCAGCGGCAGGATTCAACACAGGCTCATCTCTACTCATCATCTCAGTGTTAATAGTAATGACTACCATAGTTTGAGATTAGTCCCTTCCTATGTCTCTACAACTATATTGAAAGCTTCAAGGGCAGGGGACAGACTTATACAACTTTATGACATCATGTTCTCTGACAGCAGCCAGCTAGATGCCTTGGCCATCATCCTTGAACGGAACTAGCTCATACATTTGAAAAACAGACATTGACCCTAACAGAATCCCATCCATGTAAGATTTGAACCAGGAGATTTCACCTACTTGCCTGGCTGACCCATTTCTAAATAGCTGCTTCTTCCTTATCACTGGGTTGGGATAGGGACCATGGTGAGAGGTGGGAGATGGGGAATGAGAACAATTTCAGTTTCCCTTATCACATTTTGTGCCATATAGGGAAATGTCAGGAAAAGGTTTAAGTATATTTTGCTGACCTCACCAAGAGGTTTAATAGAAATGCATTTTGTAGTTTTATCCACCGCTATTTTCCTTACAAATGAGCCTCCCCCAACCACCCCAACACTCATTTAGTAAAGTTGAATGCAAGTTCAAGGATCGATAAAGGGATCTACGGAAGAGCCCATTAGATTTGATAACCCCCCAGGGTGATCCTACACAGAAACATCACAAAATCTTTTATATACAAAATTTCTTTTCTCCCTTGATCACTGGAATTTTGTCCAGCAGTAGGGTCTTCTACACTTTCCTAAAACAAGCATATTAAGAGAATCTCTCTTAAGAACATGAGTATCACTGGTCCCTTAGGAACAGCCTAAAACAGTGGCTATTCCCAATAGTGTTACAGTCCACTTGATGGCCCACTTGTCTCCCACCCCTTCCTAGAGAATCACCACCCCTAATGCTACCCAACGATTCTGTTAAACCAACATTTAATTGAGTGAATATTAAGTGAGAGAAAATGTACTTGGCATTCAGAGTTTAATAGACCCTGTCTGCCTCCAAGAAACATACAATCTACATAATCTAGTGGTGGAGGGTGGTGGAGAGGTTAGAAAATATAATCTCAGGAGAAAAATTAAAACTTAGCACCACTTCTAACATTTGAGCAACTTACTCTTTACACTTCCCTACTTTTGAACCTCCTGGAGTTGCCGGACACTAGCAACGCAAAGGCAAATAAGTTACTGTCTCTGACTCTAAAGGTATTGATGATAATGGAAGTTCAGAGAAGCCTTCATAAAGGATGCTGCATTTTAATTGCCTCTTAGAAATGGATAAGATTTCTTCAGGGTAAAATGGGTGGGAGGGGGGGATATCAAGAAAAAAGAATAGTGAAGCAAATACATATAAAGTAGAGATAGGACCGTGCAGGACACATTCGGGGAACAGCAATCAGTCTAACATGTCTTAAGGGGATATCGTGGAGGTCTCAGCAAGTTGAGGTCATATTATGGAAAACCCACCTTGAAATAGTAGATCAAAGAGAATTGGTTCATTGATAGATTATGGCCTGTTTTTGAAGAGCTTTTAGTAAATTAAGCTGATCCAAGTCGTATTTATGAAGACGGGTGGTGAGCAAAATTTTAAAGGAAAGAAAGAAGAGGGATAGCATCACAGCACTGTCAGAACACGGAGCAGCGGGACTACCACGATGGCAGCAAGCATGATGATCGCAGTTTATGTTTCCATGTGTGGTACAGAGAGTCAGGGTCCAGGGAAGGAAAACAATGACTCCAGGTTATGAAGCCTGAATTATTCCAATGACGTAAGCAGGGAATCAAACCAAGAGCCGATTTCTGAGTGGTATTGTGAGGAGCCGAGCTTGGTGGGGAGGAAATTTGCATAAGGCGTGGGCAAGACGAGTTTGGCCCTGGAAACATAAGGTGCCTTAAGAGAATCTTCGTGGAAATGCCCTGTAGGCAGCAGAAAACGTGAGGCTGAAGTCCAGGAGATTTTGGTTTATGATCGTGATTTTGCTTTATGTATAGACATGTATGAGTCATTTGCTTACAAGTGCTAACTGTCCCCAAAGCAGTGGATGTGATACCAAGAGAGATGTAGAAAGACAGGAGGGGCAGGCCTTACCTGAACCAGGCAAAACCCTGGTCTAGGGAAATTCTTACATTTAGGGATATGGAGGAAAAATATGCAAAGGAATCAAGTTGAAGAAGTAGGAAAACCAAGCCAGGCTCAATGGCGCACACCTGTAGTCCCAGGTACTTGGGAGGCTGATGTGGGAGATCGTTTGAGCCCAGAAGTTCAAGTTCCACCTGGGCAACATAGTGAGACACTGTCTCAAAGAAAAAAAAAATCCATTACTCATTGACACTTCTTTATTTTCTCCCCCCTTTTGGGAAGGGACCAAGGGTTGCTCACGTTGGCATCCCAGATTGCTTGCTGTGCCTATTGCCCATCTCCTTCTCTCTCAGAGAAACAGGATCTCTGATGTTTAGCGGGACACACAATTCCCCAGGATCAAGACTGCATCTCCCATCATCCAGGGGATTTGAGCAGAACTAATATGTGCCACCTCTAGGTTTTGTACTTAAAGGGAAGAGGCATACCCTTTACTTCCACTTTCCTCCTTTTCTGCTCTATGGGACACGGATAGGCTGGCAAGTCATTCTGAACCATTTGAATGAGGGTAACACTGTAGGGACAGCAGAGGACATCTAAGGATCCTGTGCTCCTCTCAAAGATGCAGAACAAAGCCATCGCACCAGGTCAGAGAAATAAACCTCTATCCTGTTTAAGACACTGTTAGTATAGCGTTAGTGTTAGTGTGGGATATTGCTAGTGTTTCCCAACTAGCGCAAACTAATCCACACCCCAGCACCTCACATAGCTCCTAGGAGTCATGCCCCGGAGAAGGGGAGGATGGAAAAGATCTCCAAGGACTGTACCAGTAAAGAGACACTTTAGATGATGGCAGGTCTGCAGGAATCAAACAAAGAAATTTTGCTTTGAATAAATCACACAGGTTTGGTCCCTTGTGTTTCTTTGTACCAAGTCAAGCTTGCTATGACAAAAGTCTCCAATTTGATCTTGCTGCACTTTGCCATAATTTCATGAAAGGCTTTTTTATTATAAGTTCAGTTTTAACCGAGGCAAGAAATTCCCTCTTTGATTTGCAGTTCTGAGATGCAAGGCATTTATAAACGTTTCAAAGGGCTTTAAATCTGAATTTATTCTGATACCAATTCTGAGAGATTGGCAGAGCACACACCACTATCATTCTGTAAGTGAGCACCCGGCACATTGCCACCTCCGTAAGTAGGTAAACATTGAATGCTAAATAAGCAAATGGAAATCCAGGATGGCAACTGACTTGCCCAAGGTCCCAGCTAGTTAGTGCAACATCAAGACCTTCAGAATTCTCTCCACGTCTCAACTGTCAAAAGGCAGAACTACAGCAATTTAGTTTAAAGATCTAAACTGGCTTTATTCGTACTTCTAGAACAGAGTACACTTTATTCCATACAACAAAGTAGATATTTCAATGAACCAAGCAGAGGAGGTGGGTTTAATAGACAGAAAAGAGCGGAAGAAAGCAGAAATAAAGAACAAAAAGCGACGGGTTATTTCAAAGTTACTTTCCTTGTAAGGTGGGAAAAGGGAAGTAGAACAACAGAGAAATAACTGGTTGGTTAACAACAGGTTACTTCGGGCTATTTTTTTCTTTCTTTTTCTTTTTTCTCCCCGGCTCCCCCTTGGTAAGGATTAAATCAGAGGGAACTTCATTATCCTGCCAATTGAAACTGGCCTGTTCAGGGAAATTAGGCTGTTATCTCTCCTGATTTCTCGGAAGGTTGAATAACAACTCAGTTTCGATCCGATGACATGGCACCTCAGATGGTAACTCCATTCTGGTTTTTAGTCTGGTCTATTGGGCCTAGCGCAGGAGTTTAGTCCAAAACAATGGCCTCCTGTAGTTTTGATTTGACACAACGTACCAGGCTTGATAAACAATACCTTCTGGAGCACCTCGGTTGACACAGGGTTTGCTGTCAGTAAGGTTTCTCTGGAAATTCCTCATCTCTTCTACTCGAAACCCAGTATGTTTCCTAATTGACATTTTTTCCCTGATCACTTATAGGCAAAAACATACAAACATATTTTCCTAATTTATTTTATATGGACAGTGGGAAATGTGGAAAGGCAAAGAAAATTCTAATTTGGTTCCAGGTAACTAAGATCAATACATTCGCAACTTATCCCAATCTTTGCTTTCGTAAAAAGCAGCTTATCCACATAGAAGCAAACACCCCGTTTGCCTTCCTTCTCTGTTTTCAGTAGGAAGTCCCCCTGCAAGCATGGAAGCTTACAAGTTCTCTTACTTAAGGCACAAATACTTGACATTTAACTCATAAAAATACTTTTTAAGAACAACATCAAGAATCAATGAATGCTTAATCACGAGAATTCCTGGGAAGACAGAAAGACAGGCTTTGTTATGATGGTGGGTTTGTTTTTTGGTTTCTGTTTTTGTTTTTGCCTTCCAGGGCTTTGTGATTTTGATTAAGATACCTCAACCTGGTGGCTTTATGTGAACAGTTACTCAATATCAGCAATAAAGAAAATTTTCTGTGTTCCCTGTGACCTCCTAACACCACCAGGTAGCTGCATCGTACAAATCCCACTGTGCCCAAGGGCTACAATGAAATCACTAAATTGCTGGGTGCAGTTCAGGTGCCTGTCATCCTAGCTACTCCGGAGGCTGAGGTGGGAGGATCACTCCAGCTCAGGAGTTCGAGGCTGTAGTGAGATATGATCATGCCTGTGAATAGCCACTGCACTGCAGCCTGGGTAACTTGGTGAAACCCCGACTCTAAAAAAAATAGAGAAAAAGAATTCAGCACGATGTTTCCAAATCTTCTTTTCAGTCCTCAAAATCCTGACCCACTTCTCCTCCCTTCCATAGAAGTTCCCTGATCTTTCCTGTAGCAATCTGATCTGGGTATGTTTGCTCTTGGGCCCCTTCCAGTTCTCCCACTCCATCACCCCTCCCTCACCTCCACCGTATCTGATGTTGAATGATGCGTAGATCACTAACATCATTTCTATTTTCAGTCCAGTCACATCATCCAACAAACATTGATGGCACACCTGCTAGGTTTCAACCCTCTGGTCACTCCAGGTGTTTTGCGGTGCATGACTTCTGTGGTTAACCTTTTCCTCCTGGACTAGTTACAAAGCTGGGCCTATGTGTGATATTTCTTTTTCCCTTGGGAAAAGTACCAACCTTACTCAGGTGAGGTTTTCCTCACCTTCCCCACTGCCCTGGGGGTTCCTGGAGCCTGGCTGGGTGAAGAGCAGGAGTAGGGACCAGGATCTACAACCCTTTGTCAATTCTCTCATGCAGCGCTCTTCATGCTGGCTGGAATCTTACTCAGTGAGATCAATCCCTCTTTCTCCATTTCTATTTGAATTCTCCATATAATGGGAGATCAATAAACTACTCACTGAATAAATAAGTCAATAAATGAAGAAATCAAAGAAATGAATCTTTTTAAGCCAACTTTTAGATATTCTCTGTTCTCAATTCAGTGGGCCATCCTATGACAGTCATTCTGTGCGATCCTGTTCCTGAAAATTCAGTACTTGTCCCCGAGCCTGAAACAGAGAATGAAGAATGAGCACAAGTGGTTTGAGGAAATTGCCGACAGATGAGGAGGACATCAGACTAGCATCTCAAAAGACCACCATTCTGCCTTTAAGCAGAAATACTGTGTGGCTTTGGGCTATTGTTGTTTAACTACAGTTGGTGGTTTCAGTGGACCTCATCTCTGGTGAGAACAATTCTGTTCAGCCATCTCCTGTGTTTCTCCTAGAAAACAAACAGCAAAGAGCATGTTCTGCCCCTTTGATCACTGGCCTCGGAGAAGGAATGCAAGTTTTAATTCCCAGAAAGGGTTGGCGGTTTTATAGAGACAACTCTGAAAACATTTCCTTGCCCATTCCCTGACCTTTATCTCTGTTACAATCCAGCAACAAATGTCCCAAAACAAGAACACTGCGTGTAACACAACCCTGTGTGTTTCACTGTGTGTAACACAAAGATCCAGAAAGCCAGAGAAGGGAGTCCAGGAAATTCAGGAATGTGTTCTGCTTTTCCATGCAAGAAAATAAAGATGCGTGATAAGGACAGGGAAGAGAAGCCTGGAATAGAGCAGAATTCAAAGGCGCAGCTCAAGCAGTATTTTAGGCAAAACCAGAAAGAATTTTGCTCTGCCTAGATTTTTTATTTTTAACCAGGTAGGAAAATTTAATGGAAAATGTAATATCATGGTGCACCTAAGAACTCTGGATAGTGACCAACCATCCTAGGACTTTGTTTATAGAGGTTGTTGTGTTCTTGACTCTAGAAAAGCTGGAGCAAAGATGAGAATATTGTCAGGTTTCGGTCTGAAATGTTGGTTCTTGGTGAGCTCATGGCCAAAGAATGACCAGATGCACCAAAGTAAGGCAAGCATAAAAATGAAGTTTATTGAGGAGAGAAAGATAAGATTACAGAGCAAGGGCAAGATGTAGGTTTACAGAGCATGGTACACCCGCCACAGATGATGACTGGACCCACTGTTACAGCAAAAGGGAGACCAAAAGGAAGGGTGCAAAAAAAAGGGGGTTGGTTATGGTCTGCATCTTGTTTTATAGTGCCTGGGTTGGGACCTCCCTAGTGGCTCAGATGTCACCATAGAACCACTTTGATTGGACAGTTGGGAGTTGCATGACCTGAGCCTAACTGTACATGCATGTTGTTCTAGGTCAATTTCCAGACTCTATGGTACCTATGCAGCTTGGTCCGTGGGCTAGAGAGTCCCCTGCATTCCTTTGCAGGTGGCATGCTAAGTTCTGATTGGCAGATTCGTAGGGTGTTCCCTCCTTCCCCAGGTATGGCAGTAGCTCAGGGCAGGATCAAGGTGGGCCAGGACCAAGATGGGGGCCTGAGGTCCACCCTTGTCCTTCTTCCCAGGTGGGGCAATTGTATCAAGGCAAAGCACCCACTTTTGTCCCTAGGAGACCGAGAATCCCCTGCTAACAACGTAACAGGTGTCTTCCCTTTAATTAGCACAGGCACCAGCCAGAGCAGGAAAAACATCTCTTTGGGCTTCCTGGTGCAATCTGCATAGCAATCAAATAGCCCCCCAGTTCTTCATGGTGAATCAGTGTTACAAGACATTGCCAATAATTACTGGCTTTTATACAGAATTTGGCAAGTTTCAGGACAATTCCCAAGCATTGTCTTATTTGAGCCTCACAGCAGCTCAGAGGGGTAATTCTCTATTTTATTGAATAGCTTCAGGATTTGATACTGGTTATTTAGAGGTGAGAAAAAATGGGTCAATTCAGGCTTCTCTTGTTCCATAACACCTTCCTACTCCAAAAAACAAAAGCAAAAAAACAAGGAAAATGGGGAGTCAGAAAAGAAAGTTTCTGCAGTCCTGATAAAGGCAGCTCCCAGGGCACCCAGCCTTATTGTCATAATTACTACATGAAACCAAACATCCTAAGTACATGGTGGCATCCTCAACTATAAAACCTCACAGACTCATAGGGTTTGAGAATAGAAATAAGTAGAGATTACAACCTTAGAGATCAATAAACTTAAGATCGTTAGAATAGAAACAAACTTAGAGATCAGCCCAATACCTTCATTTTAGTGAAAATGAAGTTCAGAAAGATTGGGCAAGATTGTCTGGGCTCCAATTCCAACACTATCTCTTAGCAAATTTCTTAACATCTCTATGCCTCATTTTCTCCATATGTGGTATGAGAATAATAATATCTACCTCAGAGGGTTGGAATGAAGACTAGGAGAGTCCCTGTAGTTAGTAAGTACTGAGTACTTACACATTCTCAATAAATGGCTGATATTAAAATCATTGTCATTATCTACAAAGCACACATGGAAAAGTTGGAACTAAAATTTGACTCTGAGTCCAGTATTCTTGCCATCACAGGACATTATCAACGTATGTGAGAGGAGCTTTTCTGTTCTCTTTGAGTTGCCTGAGGCATTAAAAGTAAATTCTTGCTCTCCACACCTGAATGCATAACAGGAAGTATATTCAGATCAACCCTAAGGCAATGGGTGTCTAAAAATGTGGTATCAGGAAGTCATTCCTTGGCCCTAAATAAAGGCACAATCAGTTTATCTGGAATCTTTCTTTATTAGTCAGGGAGTTTCAGACAATGAGCAATGGGAAAAAAAATGGTAATTAGAGTGATAAGGTCAAAGAATGTATAATTCTTCCACTTTGCTTCAGTAGCTGTTATCCCAATGTTCTGTATGTGAAAAGGGAGGGGGAAGGAGTAGAGAAAAAAACTCAGAAAGTCTAACATCTGAGAGTTACTGCAAATGACAAAAAATAAACTCATAGGTAAAAGTATAGTATTGGCTGATTCCATCTTAAAGCCAGATCTCTCTGGAATAATACATATAGTAAGATATAGCTATTTCACTTGAAGGGCACCAGAACAGCTAGACCCATTACTAAAGAGAGTCTCAGAGGAGAAATCAGTCATGACACTCCAGAAATACTTTGCTACAAAAGCATGTGGAATAGAATCATAGTATGTTAGACTATTGTCAACAGAAAAGAAGCCAAATTCTATAAAATAATTTAAAGAGGTTTATTCTGAGCCAAATTTGAGGACCATGACCTGGAGCCACCATGTCCAAGAAGTCTTGAGCAAGTGGACTCGCTGTGGTTGGGTTACAGTTTGGTTTTATACATTTCAGGCAGACAGGGATTACAGGTAAAGTCATAAATCAATACATGGAAGACATACATTGGTTTGGCCAGAAAAGGTGGGCCATCTCCAAGGGTAGGGGGCAGTTACAAGTTATAGGTGAATTTAAAGATCCCTTGACTTGTAATTGGTTAAAGACATGAAGCTTGTCTAAAAGCTTGGGATTTTTTTTTATTTCAGCATATTCTGGGGGTACAAATGTTTAGATTGCTTATATTGCCCTTGCCCCCTTCCCCAGTCAGAGCTTCAAGCGTGTCCATCCCCCAGATGGTGCGCATCACATTCATTATGTATATACCCATTCCCTTCTCCCCGCTCCCATCTGCCTGACACCCGATGAATGTTATTCCTATGTGTGCACTTAGGTGTTGATCAGTTAAAACCAATTTGATGGTGAGTACATGTGGTGCTTACTTTTCCCTTCTTGGGATACTTCACTTAGTAGGATGGGTTCCAGCTCTATCCAGGATAATACAAGAGGTGCTATATCACCATTGTTTCTTGTAGCTGAATCATGGAATACATATATCACATTTTATTAATCCACCCATGTATTGATGGGCACTTGGGTTGTTTCCACATCTTTGCAATTGTGAATTTTGCCGCTATAAACATTCGAGTGCAGATGTCTTTTTTATAGAATGTCTTTTTTTCTTTTGGGTAAAAGCCCACTAATGGGATTTCTGGATCAAATGGTAGATCTACTTGTATCTCTTTGAGGTATCTCCATATTGCTTTCCACAGAGGTTGCACTAGTTTGCAGTCCCACCAGCAGTGTATGAGTGTTCCTATCTCTCCGCATCCATGCCAATACGTATTGTTTTGGGACTTTTTGAAAGAGGCCATTCTCACTGGGGAGAAGTAGTATTTCATTGTGGTTTTGATTTGCATTTCCCTGATGATTAGAGATGTTGAGCATTTTTTCATATGTTTGTTGGCCATTATT
>NW_012152829.1:335461-341128 GCF_000956105.1 Propithecus coquereli
CTATCCCGAGGCAGGAGAGGGGACAGCATACCTACAATTCTTAGTTGTCTCCACAGTGATGGAAACGCTCTATATCTGCACTATTCAATACCATAGCCAATACTCACATGTGGTTATTGAGCACTCAAATTATTAATTTCAGTTAGTTGTTTTAGTTTTTTGTTTTATTCTGTTTTTTAGAGATAGGGCCTCACTTGCTGAGGCCTGTCTCAAACTCCTGGACTCAAGGGATCCTCCTGCCTGCTGAGTAGCTGGAACTATAGGTGCACTCCACTGCACCTGGCTTAATTTTATTTAATTTTAATTATTTTGATTTAGATAGTTATTTATTGCTAGTGGACAACACAGCTTTTATTACATTCCTCATGTAATAGGGAGAATTAACTTTTCTATATTATGGAATAGATGCCTTTTACATGCTACCTGTCCAGTCTAATTTCTGTCAGGAATGAGAATTTTCTCAGAATAAAAGAAAACATTTAGAAATAACTGAGATGTTTGGGCCTTCATTAGCACAAACACTGTCTGAATCACTCCCATAAAACCATTTTTATGGTCCTGTTCTGTCTACAGACCAAATTAATTACCATTATCCTAATTTATTCTTATTACTATTGATATTAAAAAATAATACTATGGGAATAATCATTCCTAGTACTGGTATAGAACATTTCATGGCACAGAATTTTGTTCTGTTTTCAGATACTTTCGTATTGCCATCTCATTTAGAGAAACTGTTATTCATTTAAGAAATACCTATTCAGGGAGGCTGACAGCTAAGTGATGTACCCAAGCAAGCTAAAGAAGAATGTGTACTCAGGCTCATTTTCTCTTTATCTCTCCTTGATTTAGGAGTCCTTGATAATGCCCACAACAGGTTTGCATCTATTATCACCGCTGGCCCTGCCTCTCTCAGTTCTCCTCCACTCACCCAAGGGCAGAGGTCAGAGACTCTCATCAGCTAGGCAGTCGGGAACTCGACAACAATCAGAATAAATTCAGGACTTGGACTTCATTCTAGATTTTTCCACTTACTGTGACTTTAAGCTAGTTTCCTCCAGGAGAAAAGAAGCATAATAACATTTTCCCCTAAAGAATTGTCACCCTGATTTCTATGGGGAAGAAAAAATGCAAATGTAACTTATTGTTGTTATTATTCTTCAGGGTCACAAACAGCCTAAGTCTGCTGTAGTTTGGAAGGCAAACAATACCCTCACCGCTTCCCCTGCCATGACCCTACTGCAAAGACCAGACAATTTCAATGGCAAATTTAAAGATAATATTTCCTAATCGAGTTATCCCTACACTTCTTCCAAAACTTTTCTCTGTAACTCACCCACATGACCCTGGCGGGCTTTATTTAATCCAAGTCTGTGTCTAACACATTATGGATGCTCAGAAAACATCTCTGTTGAGAACAAATCAATGGCGTGGGAAACAGATCAGAAAGCTCAGCCAGACCAAGGTGCAATGGGATTCACAGAGACCCATTAGGGTTCAGGCGAGTGAGGAAGCCAGCACTCAGGAACCTGGGCTGGCCCTGTGAGCATTACTGAAATGTTTAAGAGGCATAATAAGCTGGCTGGCACAGAGGGAACAGCAAGAAGGCGGGGTTTACAGGACCCAGAGAGCAACCGAGTTACCTTGGTTTGGTAGTAGACTCTCTTGGGGCAGGCATAAGAGAGCCCAGGGTGCCTTCCTCAAGTCTTCTGTCCCCAATGGGAAATGTGCTGAGAAACAAAGCAGGGAAGCATCCAGAGAGCAGCTGTGCTAACATAAGGCAAGAACCAAGCCATGGCCCTTCCTCCACTTTCAAGTCTCCTTGTGGGAGGAAGAGAATCAGTAGATGATCCACTAAATTTCACTGGGACAGTCACCAGTGGGGCTGGACAGGTAGAAGTCATTGCATATAAGAAGTCAAATCATAGATTTCAAAGCAAGTTAAGAATAAAGAAAGGTAAAAGGAGGAAGATTATAAATTGGAAATGACTTGGAATAACATTAAATACAGGCATCACTATAAAAAAATGGGCCAGGTTTGGTGGCTCACACCCGTAATCCTCGCACTCTGGGAGGCCAAAGTGAGAGGATGGTTTGAGGTCAGGAGATGAAAACCAGCCTCAGCAAGAGGGAGACCCCATCGCTATTTAAAAAAAAAAAAAAAATGTTGAGCACCTGCTGGGATTAAGCAGCGATAACCGATTTTGTAATTCAAGGGAAAGATTTGTAAGAAAAGGCAAGTACTAAACATCAGAGACCAATCCAGGATCGTTCTGACCATGACCTTGAATTGAAATTATCAGAATAAAGAAAACTGAAAGAACAATGAGACTTGGAAGAAGAAAAAATCTACAGATACAGAAAAATACAAAATGTATTCTGTAGCTACAAAGCATACTCTAGAAATACATGGGTGCTGGCAAAACCCAGTTAGCTGTTCAGGTTATGTTTTGGCTTTCAAATTTGTTGTCCTGACTTGAGGAAATAGTGAGGGGTGGGGAGGGTAAATGACAGGACAATTAGAATGCTGGTTTAAAAAGTCATTAGAAGGCAAAGAAGGTAAAGGGAAAAATCTATGACAAACTTGGTCTCCATTGGAAGATCAGAGGATGAAAAGAAGTAGCAAGCTCGAAGCAACTCTGAAAAGTAACCAGGTAAAAGAAGTCTTTACTGCATCTGTGTCGTGTGGCCCAGGTAGGCTGAGGTACCCCAAGCACAGGCCAGTTGTGTCAGCACAGCTAGCTGATGGCTTATTCAAAGGCTAGTGAAACCTCCATGACAACTCCGACAGATGGCCTCATCAAAAGCCAACTAAAGCCTTATAAAGGAGACCTGAGCTTGGCTCTCAACCTCCCAACACATTGTCCTTATCTCACCCCAAACTTTTCTAACCAGTACTGAAGGGACCTAATGATGAGCTTCAATGCAGAAGGAAGAAACAAATGCATATACGCAGGTATGTGTCCCTGCTGTCAAGCAGCAAGGCAGTGTCCTCCATCTTTCTCCAATCTGTTTCTGCAAATGCAGAGGAATTAGTAGGAGATAGGACAGTGAGAAACAGAGGAAATAAGAGGGTGGCCTGTCTGGTTCAGGGTCCTGGGCCAGGAGTCTTCAGGAACAGCATCTCCCTCAACCATGCCAGGCCCACAGGCCAGAAGCTAAATGCTGTAGTCTTCTCAGTCACTGAAAGTGAACAGATCAAGCACATGGGTGGGATTAAAAAAATGAGGGGATGGGGGAAAGACTCCAGAATGAGGGAATTTCAGGGCCAGGTGAAAACTAGATGTTTTTCTGAAAAAGCAACCATAAATTCAATTGCATGAGACCTGAAATCTGAATGCACATTTAGCTAGCAAGAGCCACCAGATGTTGAGTCTGCCACACTCACCTTGGGAAGAGCTGGGACTTCATCACGGTTTTCACTGCCCAGTTCTCACCAGTTGGTCCCTTTGATCCTAGACCTCTCCACAGACAGGCTCAGAAGCGTCTTCAAGGGGCGCTCCCCACAGGGCTCCAGGAGACGCTTGCAGTCCTCAAGCAGCTTGGGGTTCTGCGCTGTGGCAGGGCACTCCCACCACCAGTTGTGGGAAGCAAGGCGGTCGCAGTGGCTCTGGCCTACTGCTCCAACTACCTGATTCTTTTCCTCAACCCATTTCTCATCCTGTTCCATCCCGAGCTGAAGCACTCCCAGTAGAGCGCCCAAACTCTGAGTGTGGCCTGCGCCCTGGCTGCTTGCCCGGTGCCTGACGGGCACAAAGCCAATATGTGGATCCCGGCTGCCTCGAGAGCCATGAACAGCTCAGCCCTGGGCCCTGGACCTCAGGCCTGGACTCCCACCACTGCCCCTTCCCTCTGCCAAAGTCCTATTCATCTCGCAAGTGCCAGGAAGCTGCCTCTAACCAGCCAAACCCACTAGATGTTCTTCCTAAAGAACTTTGCAGGGGTGAGGGGAAACTTGCCCTTTCCCCTGGAAGTTCATTGAAAGATCAACTCACAATTAAGGCAGATTCATAAGAGAAAGGTTTTATTTAACATGTGCATGGGGAGAATCACACAGTGATTACCCAATAGCCGAATGAAGTTCAGGTATTTTACACCTCTCTTTTTGGAGGGGAGGGGAGATGAGGAGTACAGGTAATTCTGTTTAGGGGTGACAGACAAATGGTGCTAAGGAGGACAAATGGATGGGGAGACAGATTAATGGGTATTAATAAATGACTCTCTTTGCAAATTAAATTAACCTGAGAGACAGGTGTTGTATTTAAAATGATTTGGGCCTGTCTGGCTGTGTTCTTGATCTTCTTTCTGCAATATAGTGAGATAACAGGGAGAGGAAGGGAAGTCAATTGCCCCCTTTGATCTTTTGATCAGGTCAGTCCGGTTTATGCAGATAGAGGGAAAGCCACTTCCTGTGCTTTTTGTGCTTAGTACTTTGGCCCCTTCCAATGGCCTGTAATTCAAAATATTCTCCATACCAAGGAGTCGTATTTTGGGGTGAAATTTCCTGAGCTCCTTCAACTTGCAGGTTGCATCATGAATTCAGCACCTAGTTTAACATTTATCTTTTTTTTTAAGTTTTGCTTTCCAAGGCTAAATTCATAATCTCCATCAGTGCAGGGACACACTCTTACTCCTGTTTGTATGTCCAAACAGGGCCATAAAAAATGTATTGATGATGGGGAGGAGGAAGAGGAAGAGGAAGATTATACGGTTTTTATGATTTCTGATACATTCCCACACCATCGATTAAGTGCATGTTATGAGCCCAGCACTGTCCTAGGCACCAAAGTGGATGGTTCCTCTTCTCTGTCCTCAAAGAGCTTGTGATCAAATGGGCAAGATAAACAATGGCGTATGATGGACTTTAAGAATAAAATGTGTTAGAAGAGTAAAATGTCTCAGAAGAGGAGGAAAACACTTCAAACAAGTACAAGCTAAGACATGAGACCATTCGTGTCCACAATGGTCTTTCATTCGTTCAACAAAAGTCACCTGAGTGTCTTATTACAAGTCCTCTGGTGAGTGTTGAGCATACAGTGGTGCATAAAACATGACTGTTCCTATTTGGGAGCTTACAATCCAGAGAGAAAGAGAAGAAAGTAATGCTGCTTTTTTAAGGAGCATGCATGAGTGATACTGTCTCCAATCTTAGAGGAATTCAGGGATGAGTTTCCAGAAGACATAAAACCCAAAAGATAACTGTTGTCTCACAAAGGGTGTGGATGTTGTAGGGAAGGTTCCTGGTCAAAGGAAAAGGGAAATCCCTTTTCTCAGCCTCTTTTCTGGTCCCATATCTCTATTTCTCATCTTTGCCATATGGTTCAGACACTTAAAAAAAATCTAAATTTATGAACGGATGGCAGAGAAGACGCAGAGAAAATAAATAATTTCTGAATAGTGTTTTAACTGAGAATGTGGTACACCATCCTGATTTTAAAAGCAACACAGATAACACCTACAGTACAATATTATGTAGTGGAGGATGCAAAATGCAAAAACTATGTATATAAATTGCCTGTAACTGAATTTAAAAAAAACAGGCTATACTATTATGTACTGTGTGATGTTCCTTGTCTAATAAGACTATGAGTGTCTCTCACTTATTTTAATAATAATTGCTTGAGTAAGCATGATCTGCCTTTAGAAGGGGTAAATTTTTATTATTAT
>NW_012152829.1:341178-342807 GCF_000956105.1 Propithecus coquereli
CTTCTACATGTGGCTATCCAGTTTTCCCAGCACCATTTATTGAATAAGGATTATTTTCCCCAGTGTATGTTTTTGTCACTTTGTCAAAGATTAGATGGCTATATGAGGATGGTTTTAGAACTGGGTTTTCCGTTCTGTTCCATTGATCTGTGTCCCTGTTTTTTTGCCAGTACCATGCTGTTTTAGTTACTATAGACTTGTAGTATAGTTTGAAGTCTGGTAAATTGATGCCTCCCATTTTGTTCTTTTGTCTAGGATTGCTTTTGCTATACAGGGTCTTTTCTGCTTCCATATGAAGTGTAAAATTATTTTTTCTCTATCTGTGAAGAATGATGCTGGTATTTTAATAGGGATTGCATTGAATCTGTAGATCATTTTGCGTAGCATAGACATTTTAACAATGTTGATTCTGCTGACACACGAGCATGGTATGATTTTCTGCCTGTTTCCATCCTCTGCTATTTCCTTCCTCAGTGTTTCATAGGCTTGGGATGTTTTAAGGTAAGTAAGTCTGTTAATCAGAGACAAGCTATCATACATATTTGTTGTGTAAATTGAGTACCTGCAGATTTGTCTTGCATAGCCTCAGGCCTGTTAATGAGTTACAAAGGATATCTCCAAGAAGGGAGAGGGGGATGATGAGGCATGTCTGATCTCCCTCCTCCTGGCAGGCAATTTAGTTTTACGATATCCCCTTGGCCAGGAAGGGGTCCATTCAGTCAGCCAGTGATGCGGGGGAAGCCTTAAGATTTTATTTTAGTTCACACTATAAATACCTACATAAGGTCAGTCTAACTTTTCTGTGTTTTCCCAGAAGCTAGCTATAAGTCTGGAACATAGTAAGTTCTCACAGCTTGACAAAGAACATGGAAAACCTCTCTGGGATAAGAACATTCATGAGAAAAATAATGATGTGATCACAGGTCCCCATTTGTCCACTTAGGCATTGGGATCCCATGTGATGAGATGCCACAGAAAGAAATCATTCTGGAGCCTGCTGATCACATCCCCTCTTGAGCAAACTGTAGTCACCTACACCCCCACATGAAGTGCAGCACCTTGGTTTATATAGTGCTGACGTAGTGGCCCTTCCCCAGATCCTGGAACTATAGGGAAAGTAAGATAAAGGCAAAATTTTCAGAACTGGGCATAGTGGCACACGCCTGTAATCCCAGCTACTCAGGAGCCTGAGGTGGGAGGATCCCTTGAGTCAAGGAATTCAAGACCAGCCTAGGCAACATAGAGAGACCACATCTTTAAAAAATAAAAAAAAGTAAAAAAATGTAAAAGATCAAATTTTCCAGTTTCCCCCTGATCTGGAAGAGCCTTGATCTGGAGCAGAGCCCCAAGGGAACAATAATGACACTGTAATCCTACTGAAGACCATAAAGTGAGTTTTTGAAGAGAAATTACTCTGTTAGTAGAAGGAGAGTCTCAGGCCCCTAAAATGGCAATCAAAATTTACTTGTTGGTTTTCTTCTTGTTATATTCTCCACTTCCTTGTTTACTGAATTCCCAAATATGCTGTCTGATGTCACACTCCCAATTAAAGTCAGGATGTCCTTCCCAACCATCATCCTCACTGGACTGAACCTCAGGACATTTCCTGACTGCTTTTTCACTTTGACT
>NW_012152829.1:355602-365085 GCF_000956105.1 Propithecus coquereli
CGAAGTAGCTGGAACCATAGGCACATGCCACCATGCCCAGCGTGGGGGTTAATTTTTTTTTTAAGAAAATATAAATGTTGCCCTCTTTTTTACATGTTCTGACATGTATATTAATTCACTTGTCAAATATGTGTTGAGCATCACACATTGTTCCAAGCACCAGTAGGAAATAAAATAGGCTTCGTCTCTGCCATCACGGTGAAGGAAGACACAAGAAATAAACAAATATAGTAAACTAGGTGGGAATAGTAGCATGGAAAAGAGCCATCAAGGAAGAGTCACAGATAGTGCTGGCATAGCAGGTCTGGAGGAGGTCAGTGGGTAATGCCACTTTATACAAGGGCTCCAAGAAAGTCTCCCTGGGAAAGGTTTTTCAACAAAGTGAGGGAGAGAGACACATGCTCCCTCAGGAGCTATGCCCTCTCCCTCTTCAGGAGCTCTGCTATCTGAAGAAAGAGTGCTCCAGGCAGCAGGAAGAGCAAGTGCAAAGGCCCTGAGGTGGTGTGGAAATGGGCTGGTTCATTTTCTTCATGCACTGCTGCCTGGTCTTCTCTCAATATAGGAGTAACATTAAGAGCCACCAGAGAGAAATTTTCATGAGGCAAATATATACATACCAGACTTAATTTGTTCGACAAATATTTATTGAGTGCCTGTGGGATACCAAGCACTGTTCTAGGTTCCAGCACTGTTCTAGGTGCTGTGGGATACCAAGCAGGGCCCAAAGCAGAGTTCCAGGCCCTAAGGAAGCACAACACTATGGAGGGAGGGACTGACGGATAGGTTAAAGAGGTAAAAAATGCACAGTATGCCGCACAGTGCAAGTGCTAGCACAGAAACTGAGGCAGAGAAGAGGCACAGGGACTGGGGTTGGGGGTGGGGACAGGGCCAGAACCTGGATGGATCCCGAAAGGAACACAGGTGAGTTGAAAAGGAAAAGACACGCAGCCGGGCTTCCTGTACTGGAGTTGCTGCTTCAGCATGGCTTCACAGTGACAAACACAGTTCATAATTGCAAAACAACAATAAAATCCTTCCATTGTATTTACTACCATTTCCGTGTTCTTCCCTGCTTTTGCGCAGGACTGGCAGGTTCTCAGGGAATGCCCACTCACAGGAAGCTCCGCTTAAGCAAAGTGTACTCAAGGAGCCAAATCTCCTGAAATAACTGCTGACATCTACGGAACACTTACTCTGTGCCAGTTCTAAGGGTTAAATGTATGTCCATTTAATTTATATAAAGAAAATTTATTTTTATCCGCACAACTGTATGAAGTAGGTACTATTATTCCAAATTTATGAACACAATGAATTAACAAAATGAAAAGTTAAACCTTCTATTCGAGGTCACACAGGGAGCGAGTGGCTGAACCTAGAACACGACCCCCCGGTATCTGGCATCAGGCGCTAGCTTTGAAGGATGACTGAGAATCCCATGATGTTAAAACGTTAAATGACTGCAGAAATCTTGTCACATACCCTGATTAAGAGGCACAGAATGAATGGCCCACAGCCAGGAACCAGGTGTCTCTCAGCTGGTCCCTTTTGGACACAGTACCTGTTCACTATTGTTCATGCCTGTGTATCCCCATCTACATCTCTTATCACACCCTCGCTCAAATAGCTCAGGTAAACAACATTCCTAGCAGGGTGTGTCTGACCTTTAGTGCGTAGGAAGCCAGATTTTTCTGGCACGCGTATTCACGAAGGCCCACCGATGTTACTGTTCAGATCCAGCGGCTTCGTCTGGGCCGGCTTCGCCTAGTTACCTGGAATAGGAAGGATGGACACCTGCTGGCAGGAGCCCGATCCAACTGCAGAGTCAATCTGCTTATGCGCAGAGTCAGGGCGATCAAGTCCTCAGCAGAACCTGCCAGACGAGGCCTGGCCCCAAGGCCATCCTGAGAACCACCTGCCACGTGAGCTCTGTCTGTCCTCACTGGGCCGGGTGCTGTGGCAACCTCAAACCAGGGCCAGGCACAATCCTTGTGGATGAAGGAAGCAGTTAAATGTTAACACGCAGACCCAGAGGGATACAGACAACAACAGGAAGCAGATATTTATGCCGTTGCTGATTAAATTATTCAGTAAGCCTTTTTCTGGAAGTATTTTTGAGGTAAGCTACAAGAGAATGCTCAGTGAAGCTAGAGAAAAAGTTAAATGGGCTCCCAAAGGGTGGGAAGAAAAGAAGTCAGAAAGAATGCTGCATGCACCTTACAAGCGAAGCATCAGAAAGCAGATGCAAAGGTGAAGGGCGTTAGGGAAACATCTCAGGAAACCGTGTTGCAGAAAGACTACAAAAGTCAACAAGGCTAACCTTACCCCATGGGTGTCATTGTTCAAACAGATCCCATAACCCGCTGCATTTGCGGCAGGAATCATCTGCACCCGTCATTATTTCAAGTATAGATTTCCTCCAGCTCACCACCGGCTCTCAATGGTATCACATTCCTCAGTCTTCTACCTCTTCTGGCCAAAATAGTAATATTAATAACTGAAACATTAATATCAATAACTCTCTGTAGTTTGATTCAGTAACAAGGCCCACTTCACACAACAATGGCCATTCCTAAGTCTGGGAATAGGTAACTACAACACAAAATACTGCTTATATATTTTTTCTTTTGCCAACAAATCTTTATTGAACACTTATTATGTGCAAAATTAAGAGGAAAGCATAGTCTCTCCTCCTACCCTCTCCCATACTGATATGAAAGGAAAAATAGGAAAAAGGGAGGAATATGGGGTCCTAGGCCTTGACTTTATAATTTAGTTTTAGGAGATGGGTATGTAATGAAGGAAAAAACCCAGAAAGAAACAATGCTACGGGAGCTCAGGACAGGTGACTGACAGCAAGACTTGGAAAACCCGTGTTGGAGGAGGTAGCATTTGGTTTGAGCTTTGAAAGTTTAGGAAATTATGAGATGGGAAAGAGTCTTCTGTGCCCAAAGCCCTGTTTCACCAAACTGTTCATGTTAGCCACTAAGAAAACGTGAGTAATTGGAGGTCTGCTCATGTTTTATGCCTTTGTTAACTCCTCTGGAGGGATTTCCCTGAGTGGGTGGGGATCCTCATTCTTCCTTCAGGCCACAGCCTGGAATTCCTTGTGTAATCGCTCCCATGGATAGAGCAGGCAACAGTTCTGTCCTGGTTCTTCTTTCCACAGCACTGAAATGAGTCTTTTTTCCTTTAATCACTTCTGTCTGACTCTAAGTCACAATCCTCATTCATGATCATTTACTGAGCACATACTAGATACCAAGCAGTATACTGAACGATGTTCATAGAAAGATTAAATGACATGATCTCTGCCTTTCCAGATTACAAGGACTAAGGAGAGATAGAGGCATATAAAGAAATAACGGCACAGGAGACAACATGAGCTAGAATTCATGTCTCTGTAACGTCCACGGAGATACAGTGTAAAAATTAAGTATCTCTGGGGGAGGGAGAGGAAGATTAGAGCAGGGCCTGGCCTGAAACCACTTCTCAGAGAAGGGATTTCCCGATAATCGACGGGGTCCGTGTGGAAGAGGGGAGGGGAGAAACACTGGAAACACAGCGCAGCCAGGCAGGCTAAAAGCAAAGCGGTGAGTTGCGTGAGGCAAGAGCACACATTTCAGGACTGGAGACTCGCTGGGAGACCAGAGATAAAGGGCCTTGAACACCTGCTCCGGAGCTCGGGCTTCATCCTGTAACCAGTGAGCAAATACCCCTTGCTCAGGCCAACAGGGCGACTTGCTAAAAACATGAATTTCAAGACTCTACTCTAGAGCAGGACCTAGAAGTCTACATTTTTGGCAACCTCCCCAGGTGACTCTCAAGTACACTGAAGTTTGATAGCAATGGCTACACCAAGGGGGATCATCGAAAAATTTTCAGTGTGGGAGGAAAACAAACTGACGTTGTAAAAGTATTATACACATACATACTATTCATGTGTATCACATCTAAATTTTGTGCTAGTTGAAAACTCTTATCCGTGTGTGAACGTCTAATTTTCCCCATTAAGGGGGAAAGACCATGCCTACCCAGTGTGCACCGTCAACCAGCTAATTACCCCTCCTCTGCCCACAGCCGGTGTGCCTGGGAGTCTTCAAGCACACGCAGCAGGTGTACCCCAGCAGGAAAAAGGCCATCCCTAAATACTATAAAATATCAAAATACATATCAGAATGCTAAGCACATGGCAGGTGTTAATTATTTTTCCTAATGAACCTGTGGAGGCTTTTCTTGTTTTGTTTTCTTTTGTTGTCTTGTTATCTTTTGGTTTTGTGTATTTCAGTTTAACTTTAGTTCCAGAGGATTTTATATTAAGCCTATATAAAGCAGCGTTCTTGTTTAAGCCTAACCATCATCTTGATTTCGCTGCGTGTGGAACTCTCTTGTTTTAACTTTAAGGGGTACCTGAAGAGAGGGGGGAAAAGAGGGACAGTAGAAAGAATAGGAGAATATTTATCTCCTGCTGCCAGTTTGACAGATTTTTTTTTTAGAAACAGTAAGAAAGAAGCTAAAGAAACCATGCTCAGAAAAGACTATAAAAGACTAAGTATAAGCAATGCTGACCTGACTCCATAGGTTTCACTTTTTTTTTTTTATTTTTTATTTCAGCATATTATGGGGGTACAGATGTTTAGGTTACGTATGTTGCCCTTGCCCCCCTTCCCTTCCAAGTCCGAGTTTCACTTTTCAGAAAATTCTCATGATCCACTTCATAGTGGAAGGAATTTTCTAGACAACATTATTAAGAGTAGAGATTCCCACTGAACACTACAGCCTTGACTGACAACCAACTCCTGGGTGCAATAAGCTTTCGTGTCTCTTCCACACAAAATATTCATGACTAATAAGTACTAATAATAAAAGGGAGAAAGAGAGCCCCAGTGTGTTTCAATAACGAGGTCATCCTGTAATGGAAGTTTTTATATCTTTAGATCAAGTCTGTCTTCAAACCCCAGATTTACATACACGTCCAGCTATCTAATGGACACTTAGATTTTCTATGAGGACCTCAAATCAAATCAGTTCAAAACTGCTCATCTTCTCTTCCCAAAACCTGTTCTCCCTCTGGAGTCACCTGTCCCCATAGATGTCACTTATCTCTGCTAATCTCTGCTGCTAATCTCTTCTCAGGCCTGAAAGAAACTTGTGTTACCTTGTTTCTTTTTTCTCCCATATCCCCCAGATCCAATCAATTAAATCTTGTTGATTCTATTGTTTAAGTAGCTCGCAAATCTGTGCCGGCCTCCATTCCCAATTGAGTACTATTATGTTTTACTGGCAGCGACCTCCTAACTGGTCCCCCTGCCTTCAAGGTCTCCACCCTCCAAGTTAGTGAGCACAGTAAAGAGGGAGTGATTATTTTGTTCTAAAGAGCAAATCTTTTTTCGCCTCATTGTCCCGCTTAAAACCTTTCAGTGGTTCCCTGATTGCCCTCAGGATAAAGTCCAGCCTTTTAGTACACAGGCCTTGGTTGGGAGACCAGGCTTGTCTCTTGGCATTAAATCTTTTCAGCTCTCTAAGGTCAGGACCGCTGTGCCCACCCCCCCAACACACAGTCTGAACTGCAGTCCGTCCACTGCATTCTGCTTCGTCGGCGTCGCGTAGATGCCGTCCTGCCAGGGAAGGTTCCTTGGTCTGACAAGAGAGGGTCCCATGTCCTCTCTAGTGTTTCATTACATATTTACTTACACCCACAGGACTGGAAGCTCCTTCCTGGTCTCACAATTCCATCCTCAGCTCCTGGTCCATACATATTGTTAGCAGCACCTGCGGAATAATCAGAATACCCGGTAGACGAGAGTAAGATTTCAATTGTCCTGACTGTGATCCTTATATTATTGTCTCAGTATCGCCGACATCACATACTTACTACTGTGTTGAGTAAGTAGATGTGCTTTTCCGTCACACACAGATCTTTCAGGCTGTCCCGAGCCCTCCCCACCAACTACCCTCATCATCTCTATTTAATACAGAAAATTCTCATAACTCCAGCCTCAAGGGTTTTTTTTTACCTTTTTGTATTATAAAATAATAAGTCTTACAAAAAATATAGTTTGCATTTTAAATTTTCTTTGAAAATACTTTTCCCTGCCTTCCTCCATCTCTTTTAAAATATTTAAACAGTATTTTTAAGACATCAAAGATATAATCTGATTTTTCCCCATATATTTCCTTTTCTTTTTAATTGTGGTGAAAGACACATAACATGAAATTTACCATCTTAACTATTTTTCAGTGTACAGTTCATGTTATTTATTATGTGATTTTATTATGTTCTTGAAAATCATATATGCAAGGGTTTTTATAGCCATGCCACATCTCTCCCTAGATGTTTCCTTGGTTTTAGAAAAGTTAAACACGTCAGGCCGTTCTTTGGGCAAGAAGTTGCCAGAGGAGGGAACGGACACTGCCTGGGTGACTTCAATGCGATAGTAGCACAAAACCAAAGGGCAAACCTGGGGCTTCCAGAAGGCCCTCTTGTGGTCATCGCCATTGCTGTTTAACTGCTCAGACTCAGAGACCACAGGCTTTGCAGAAGAGCATGGTATGACGGGCTCAGGTGGGGTCAGGGGTGATATGAAGTCAGTGCCCACCTGCCAGGCTGGTGCTCCCACAGGTCAGGGGCCCACGGCCAGCACACTGTGGCAGGAGCCCTGGAAGGAACTTGGGCACTCGACTTTCTTTCTCCCATCCAAAGCAAAAAGGAAATGAAAAAAAAAAACACACACACACAAAAAAACCTTAGTGTCTGATGAAGATGGGGGATCTGATGAAGGTGGGGGATTTGTCACCATTAATACCAGTTAGTCCCTATGAGTTTATGAAGGCTCCCAAAAGACCTAATCTTCCACTTCAGTTTACTTCACATTGTCTGGCATGGGTCTTGAAGATACCAAGACACCATCATCTCTCTGATCTTGAGGGTTTTCAGGAGTCCTCCATGAGTGTTCAGGAGACAAATTCTGAATTCAGGAGACAAAGATTCTGAAAATATCTGTGGAGCTAAAATTATTTGTGGAGTGAATGGGCAAGTGAATGAACGAATGAGTGACTGAGCGAGTAAATGGAAATAGCCAGAGAACGACAGGCAAGGGGAAAGTGAGAAGAGGGCAGTCCATGGATGGTGTGGAAGCCTCCAAATCCACCTTCCCCTGCTTTGCAACATGATCCAGAGCACATACCACTCTGACGTTTGGCATTGTATTACGACGTGGAGATCCCAAAACAAAGAGTCACAGTTGGTCCTCTTGGAGGACCTTTTCCAGCTGAGCTGAATGGCCATAATGACTCCATCACCTACCACTCAATTCACCCACAATCCTGTCCCCTTTTTTGCTCCCACCTACACTTTCAACTCTTGCACTTGAGAAAGCTATCCTTAATGTCTGCCGGCCCTATTGACTTCATCTTAATTTGTTTACCAATGAAATACTTTAAAATTGTGAAAGCTGCTGATGCCAAGATGGAGTCACTTACATCAGACCCATACCAAAGTGGAGCCAGAAGGTCATGAGGGAGGGGATCTCATACCTGTATGTCTGAGATAAGAACTATTACAAAGACTCTCTGCCAGTCTGTATGCATATGTGCCTGTGACAAGAACTGTTACAAGAACTCTTTGCTAGCACAAAAATTCCAGGTAAGTTGCTTCTGTGAAGGCATCTCCCTGGCAACAGCCAGAGTTACCAATGAGTAATTGCCAGCTCCTGCAATGAGCCTCATGACTGATGAACTTTGTTTCAGAACAGCTTATGTGAACTTCTCCTTTTTGCCTTGGCTGGATGTGGTGGCTCACACCTGTAATCCTCGCACTTTGGGAGGCTGAGGTGGGAGGATTGCTTGAGGCCAATAGATGGAGACCAGCCTGAGCAACATAGTAAGACCCCATCCCCACAAAAAAATTTTTTTAAAAATTAGCCGAGTGTGGTGGTGCATGCCTGTAGTCCCAGCTACTTGGGAGGCTAAGGCAGGAGGATTGCTTGAGCCCAGGAGTTTGAGGTTGCAGTGAGCTATGATGTAGCCTGAGCAACAAACAACAAAGCAAGACCCTGCTTCAAAAAAAAAAGCTTTCCTTTGCCTCAGCTTCCCTAGATATGCTATGATTCATCATAACACAAATATCCTGGGTTATAATTCTTCTGCTCATTCCCAAATAAACTCATTTATTTTCAGAGCCACTCCCTCTTTGTTATTTTAGGTTGACAAAATGAACATTGAGAAGTTTCAAAAATGATTCACCAAAGAATAGTCTAGTAGATGTGTCAAGAGAAAATAAAAGGACTCCGCTTACTTTTCTTTTGAGAGTGTTTGTTTATTTAACGAGCATTGATTAAGCGCCACCATGTTCAAGGGAGTGTGCTAGGCACTGTAGAGGAAACAAAGAAGAATAAAACCAGACGCCTGCCTTCCCCGAAGCTCATGTGTTAGTTGGGGAATGAGACATAAAAACAACCCACAAGAAGATGGTTGGGTCATGAGGGGTTTTGTTGCTTCTGGAAGATTCTTCAAGTGATCACAATGTCAACTGACACAGATGTTGCTTTCTCTCCATATGATGAAGATCAGGGATCTAAATTTATCCAAAAAGCTAAAGTGACACCATTCATCCCTGTTGGAATGGTGGGTCTTGCGGCAATTGTTGCATAGAGATTATACAAGTTGAAGAGCAAGGGAAATACTAAAATGCCCATTCACCTCATCCACATGCACGTGGCAGCCCAAGGCTTTGTTCTGGCAACAATGATTCTTGATGTGGGCTACTCCATGCATTGGGGATTCTGGGCAAAACCTAAACTTTAGAAGAAGAGATGCTATCTTGATCTTGTTGGAGGAGCTCACTTTAGTTAGACATATCATCACCGAGGCTACGTGTTTGTTGAAAATAGATCATTTGAGTGGGTTCAGATGATCAAAATAAATAACCAACAATGACAATGCAATGTGATCAATTGCAGAGGGAATGACAGGATTACAGAAGATGACCCTGGAGCTAGAATATGGAAATACTGTTACCAAAAGCTCGCCACTTGTCCAGGAGGCCGCATCAGAAGAATGAAGACAAGAGGTTTGAGGAGAAGGAAAGAGAAGTTTATTCCCAGCAAAGAAGTTTATTGTCAGCAAAGGAAGAAAATAGCAGACTGTCATCTCAAAATCCAAATTCCTGAGTATAAGCAGAAATACAGAGCTTTTAAAGGGAGGTCCCTCAGTTCTTAAGCTATTGTTGTTTAACTACAGCTAATGAGCCTAATCCTCCCATCTCTGCCCAAGACAAAGCCTTTCCCTGACCTCCACCGCCAGGCATCCCCCGCCAGCCAGGCGCCAGGCCTGGGATGGAGTGAGCTATCACCCATAACACAAAGAACAAAAGACATGCCCCTGCCACTCCCCACCCTCCTGCCTGAGGCAGAGATGCAGACCTCAGTTCCAAAAACAGTCGGGGAAGTTTTAAAGAGACAGAAAACATCTTTTGCCATTTTTTTT
>NW_012152829.1:365960-368707 GCF_000956105.1 Propithecus coquereli
TAAGTGTCATGCCACATACAAACCACTAACAATGAATTAACAATTGAAAACAGAGAAGCGATATGATCTTATTTGCATTTTTCTAAGAGAATTTTTGTGGCAGTGCAAAGGATTGTTTGGAAAGTGGAGAAAAAAGACTGCCTGATATATTTATTAAAATGAAGGCATTTTACAGAGGAACATGAGGCAAAGAGGGGGTGTTATGGGCTGATTGTACCTGGGTCTTTTTCAGTATCAGCTACTGCTTTCCTGAGTCACAGGCACCGTTCATGGCTGCTCTAGAACTGCCACCCCGACGGGTCTCAGAGCAGTCAGCTGTTTCCCGGGGCAATCAATAGACCCTTGGAACAAACTCTGGGCTGGAGCCACCCCTCTAGACCAATTGCACAGAATCTCGGACTAGATTGCTGAATCAAATCCAGTTCTTATGGGAGGAAATTTAGGCCCAGAGAAGTGAGATAACTCGCCCATGGCCAAACAACTAATCACTGGCTGAGTCAGGACTCATATCTATCCCAGGAGGTTCTGTGTTTGTCACACAACAAAATACAGCCAGTCAGAACCAAAACTCAGAGTCTTTGTTTCCTGGTTCTGTTGTTTTTCTGTGGCTGAGTCACACACAGATTTATTATTAGTATAAAGTCATATGTGAATATTGTTGGGTAAGGTTCTAACATTTTCAGAGCTCTTACAATGGACTAGGCACAGCACTAATCTCTTACCCACAAAAAATAAATGCAGTTACTTCCTCTGGGCATTCTACTAACCTGGTAAGTCCACTCAGGTTTTTTTCTGCATAACACCAGAAGAATTTGAAGGAGCTCAGGGAATTTCACCCCAAAATATGACTCCTTGGCATAAAGAATATTTTGAATTAAAGGCCATTCAAGGTCAAAAAAGCACTGGAAGTGGCTTTCCCTCTATCTGCATAAACTGGACCGACCTGATCAAAAGATCAAAGGGGGCAATTGACTTCCCTTCCTCTCCCTGTTATCTCAACATATGGCAGGAAAGAGGATCAAGAATACAACTAGACCTGGCCCAGATTATTTTAAATACAATACCTGTCCATTGCGTTAATTTAATTTGCAAAGAGAATCATTTATAAGTCAATCTGCCTCCCCATCCATTCGTCCTCCCTAGCATCATTTGTCACCCTAAACAGAATTACCTGTACTCTTCATCTCCCCCCTCCCTCCAAAAAGACAGGTATAAAAATATCTGAACTTCATTGGGATATTGGGTAATCACTATGTGATTCTCTCCACGTGCATGGTGTTGGTAAATAAACCCTTTCTCTTATTAATCCGCCTTCATTGTGAGTTGCTCTTTCAGAGAACTTTCAGGGGAAAGGGCAAGTTTCCCCTCACCCCTACAAAGTCCAAGAATTTGTAGGTGTGCCTTAGTGTAAGCGTAGCAATAATTGTGGTTGGGGAAAAAAGCTCATTAAGTAGCAACAGAAAAAACAGTGGATTGTATGGTTTTCAGAGAGGCTGTAACAGATGGAATAGCCTGGGGACAAAAAAGGATGTGTTCTGTCTCTTTAAAACTTCCCCCACTCTTTTTGGGCACCGAGGCCTGCATCCCTCACTGGTGGGGGACAGGTGGTCAGAGGGGCAGGGGAATGTCTTTTGTTCTTTGTGTTACAGGACCCAGCTCAGCTGAACTGGCAGCTCCATCCCAGGCCCAGGACCTGGCTGGAGGAGGTCTGGGTGGGCCTCCCAGGTGAGTGGAGGTCTCAGGCTTTGTCTTTGGCAGAGATGGGATGATTAGAATCATTAACTGTAGCTCAATGACAATAGCTTAGAACTGAGGCCCTCCCTTTAAAAGCTCTGCATTTCTGCTTATGTTCAGGAATTTGGATTTTGAGATGATAGTCTACCATTTTACTCCTTTGCTGGCAAAGTAATAAATTTCTCTTTCCTTCTCCTCAGTCACTTGTCCTCATTCTTCTGATGTGGCGTCATGGACAAGTGCCGAGCTTTCGGTAACAAAGCTGACCTGAAGAAAGGAAATTCAATAGAAGATAGGTATACTTTCTCATTTAATACTTTAAACAAAATAGATGTAACCTGTCTGGTGCAGAATTAGGTAGGTATCCAATCTGGGGTGTGATATAAGACACCCCTGACCAAAACCACATACCTACCATACTTCCAAAGTTGCCAAAATTTACCACCATAAGAAACAATATTTGTGAGTGGTAAGTCATCATCTCTAGAAACTCTTACCTCCTCCTTCTTTTCCTATTTGAATGACTTATTAGGTGATGCATTAATTAATTCATTGATATCCATTATTGTAATGCACAGGAATATGTGAATGCTATGGCAATGTAAAGTTTAGGATAAATGACTGCAAGAGCAAACGTCATTTTACAGAGCTTTTATTGCAAACTTTACCTCTCTTGATCCCCAAATCAGCTTTTTTACATAGATAACATTTTTTCCCATTTTGGAATGAGAAAATTGAGGCTCAGAAAGGTTAAGGGGATAGCCCCAGGTCACACAGCTGGGAAGAGGCAGACTGATTTTAATCCATGTCTTCTGACCATGAATACTGTATTTTTTCCATTATATCTGTTTGGTGTAAATCAGTAGAAATCTCTAAAACAAATGGGACTCACAACTCATTTTAAAAAAGGGATAAATACAAGGTCTGAGAAAGTGGTATAAATAACATTCAAATTTTAAATTTAAAAAAAAAAAAAACTTTATATCTACCAGCTGCCTAGATTCTGAGTGCAC
>NW_012152829.1:373072-375168 GCF_000956105.1 Propithecus coquereli
AATACTTTTTTAAAAAATTCAAGTTTGTGGAGTTATAATTTACATACAATAACATTTATCTTTTAAAAGTGTACAGCTTGATGAGTTTTGACAATTATTTATAGCTGTTTAATCACCATCACAAAAAAAATGTAGAAAAATTTTAGCACCCTAAAGAGTTCCATTATCGAGGAGGGGACGGGTATTTGTATACACAAGGAGTGCAATGCGCACCACTGGAAGGATGGACATATTTGAAACTCGGACTTGGGGGGGGACCAAGGGCAACATACGTAACCTAAACATCTGTACCCCCATAATATGTCGAAATAAAAGAAAAAAAAAAAAAGAGTTCCATTATCTGCAAAATCAGTCCCCACCCTGATTCCCAACTCCTGGCTTCCATCATCTGATTTATTTTTATAGTTTTGCCTTCTTCAGAACATCACATGAATGGCATCCCATAGTATGTAGTCTTTTGTGTCTCACTTCATTCACTTAATGAAATGCTCTTGAGATTTAACCATGTTGCAGAAATCTACAGTTTGTTCGTTTTTACTGTTGAGCAGTACACCACTGTATGGATATACCACAGTTTGTCTATCCTTCCATCCGTTGATAGACATTTGGGTTGTTCCCAGTTTGTGGCTCTTAAAAATGAGTCAGCTATAAACATTTTCGCATAGGCCTTGGTGTAGAAATATATATGTTTTCATTTCCCTTGGGAATAGGATTAAGGCGTCATACAGATAGTTTATGTTTGTTTAACTTTAAAAGTAATGACAAAACTGTCCTCCAAAGTAGTGCTACCACTCTATATTCTCACTAGAAATTCATGGGAGCTCCAGCTTCTCCACCTTCTCACCAGCAATTTTTATTGTCTATCTTTTAATTTTAGCCGTTAAAGTGAGTATCTCATTGTGGATTTAATTTTCATTTCCTTGGTGACTAATAATGTTAAATTTTTTTCATGTACTTATTCCCACCTCTATTAGCTGTCTGTTCAAACTTTTTCCCCCATTTTTTTTCCCTGGACTGTCTCAGTATTTCTTTTCCTTTATTTCTTGTTTTTAAGAGACAAAGTCTCTCTCGGTCACCCAGTCTGCAGTGCAGTGGCATGATCATGGCTCACTGCAACCTCAAACTCCTCGGCTCAAGCAGTCCTCCTGCCTCAGCCTCCCTAGTAGCTAGGACTACAGGTGCACACCATCATGCCTGGCTAATTTCTAAATTTTCTGTAGAGACAGGGGTCTCACTATGTTGCCAAGGCTGGTCTCAAACTGCTGGCCTCAAGCAATCCTCCTGCCTCAGTCTCCCAAAGTGCTGATATTACAGGCATGAGCTACCACGTGCAGCCCAGAACTTTTCTTTAGATGAGAGTTCAGCTTTGTTACTGCAATCATCTAAAATATCATGACAGACAACCTAAGTCTCTTGACGAGATTGAGCACAATGGGATAAGTCTATCCCAGCTCTCAGAGAGAGACCAATTCACTGTCTGTATTTGCCCTGTCTGGGCCCCTGGCTGATTGGATGGTGACCACCAGCACTGAGGGCAGATCTTTCCCTCTAGTTCACTCAGACTCACACATTAATCTCCTCTGGAAACACCCTCACAGATACACTCAAAATAACGTTTTACCTGCTTTCTAGGCATTCATTAATCCAGTCAAGTTGACACCTAAAATTAAGTCCACTCTTGTCAATTTGGCACCCAAATGCATCTCCTTAAACCATACTTAATTTCCAAATAAAGACAAGATCAAGGTAATAGTTCCCACCTAACATGATACGACTATCCTGTGTACAACCAAAAACACACACTGATCCCTTCCTCAGAACTCAGCTTTCAGGATTTCAGCATTCGAGATGATGGTGTTTGGGACTGTCTTTCAAGATTATGATTGCCACCAGTTGTTATTATACCTAGAAAATTAATAATTACTTAGTATCATTAAGTATTCTGTGTTTGTATTTCTCTAATTCTCTTAAAATACTTCGCCATTTGTTTGTTTGAATTGTGTTACAAATAAGATCCAAACCTTGCGATGAATTGGTATGTCTTCTATGCTTCATTTTATTTAGAGATTCCCCCTTCATCTCTTTTTTTCTTGCTT
>NW_012152829.1:375218-378554 GCF_000956105.1 Propithecus coquereli
TTAAGTGAGGCTTTTGTGTCAGAGAGCACCGCCTGCTGGCTCGTGTAGGTTAAAAAAATTAGAACTGCAAAAGTTGCTTTTAATATTATAGAACAGCTCTGCTGCCACCTACTGACTTGTTTTTAAACTTTTCAAATGTTTTACAGCAGAGATCCCCAAACTTTTTGGTACCAGGAACCAGTTTCACCGCAGACAATTTTTGCAGGGATGGGGAATGGGGGGGAGGCGGTGATGCCAGCGATGGGGAAAGGCTGTAAATACCGATGAAGCTTCTCTCACATGCTCACCGCTCACCTCCTGCTGTGCAGCCTGGTGCCTAACAGGCCTCCGACCGCGGATTAGGGGCCACAGTTTTACAGAAAGATGATTCATTTTCATTTAATATATGTATGCTAAGCACCAATCATATCAGAGATGCTAGAAAAAATAGAAAAATGACACAATGTTGTAGAGGCAAACACAAAGATGGGTGAGACTCCATGAGGTGGTAGAAGGGTAGTTAAGAATAGGGGGACAGGGGACAGCCTAAAGGATAGAGTTGTCTACTTACTACAGGGTGACCAGCATGGGGGGCAGTTAGGGGAGCTTTTTTGAGGCAAGGAACCCCAAGGTGTCTCTTGAATACGAATTGCCAAGCAGACATGAGAAGGAGGGGTTAGGAATTCCAGGCAGAAGGAGAGGCAGGGTGAAGACATTGTGCCTGCAGAGTGACCGAGTGTGGCTGAACCACAAGGTGTACAGGGAGGGCCCAAGACAGACAAGGGGCCAGGTCATGGAAGGCTTCACATGCCAGGCTATGGAGGTTATCCTGTAGACAATGACTGGGGAACCACTGACGGGTGTTAAGCAGGGAAAATGCAGGATTAGATCTTTGTTTACAAATACTTCTCAGTCAGCAGTATAGAGAATAGATTGGAAGAAAACGAAATCGTAATTCGGTGCATCAATTTGGAGTCTTTTTGGTTGCAAGTCACATAAATCTATTCTACTCATTTAAATATAAAGGAGGAATTTACTAGCAAGATATCAGAAGTTGACCTAATTATCAAGAGGCTGGAAGACCAGGCAATGGGCAGGAGCAAAGGTGGTTTGGGGGAGGCACAGAAGCTGTCTCATGGTTGGACTGTTCCACCAAGAGGATTCTGCTGTGGTAGGACATTGGTGCCACTGCTGCCCTGAATTAGTCCTGATCACCCAGTTGGGACACCAGTCTGTCAGCACTAGGCCATCTGCCCATGCCTTGGTAGCCAAGCAGCAGAGTGAGGGATAACTGGCTCCTATGACTTCATAAATGGAGCATTAGTTAGGATAACTGCTTGGCTGCAGTAATAAAGACCAAAATTAACAACGGTTTAAGCAGACTGCGGTTTATTTGTCCCTCATACGAAGGCCCAGGTTGGTCCGGCAGCTTTCCTCTGTGAAACCATTGCTGGCCCAACCTTACTCTGCATTATCACTCTGCAATACTCCACACATAGTTTTCATTGCACACTCCAAGGCAGCCGTTCCAATTCCCACCATCACCTTTGCATTCCAGCTAGCAGGAAGAAGGAACAAAAATGAGATGCCATGCTCCTTTCTTTTAAGAACACAACCCGAAAGCTGCATATCTCTATTTCACTTATTAATACATGCCATTGTTCAGAACTTGACAAGACAACCACACCTAGCTGCAAGAAAAGCTAACCAAACAAATGTACTCAGGATTCTGTGTGGCCATGTGGTCAATTAAAATCCCGTTACTATGGAAGAAGGTAAATGAATATTGGGAGACAACTAGAGGATCCCCAAAAGAGGGAGTGAGGGGCTAGATTCTGGAAAGCCAAAAAAATACAAATCAAATGTCCAGTACAGATAGGAAGACTTGGGGGAAGAGAGTTTTAATCATTTATGTAAGAGATCATAAGGATCAGAAATGAGGCCATGAACAGGAGGATGGGAGCAAGTGGTTTGAAATTATATGACGGATTTCAACTCTTCAGGATTTGCAGACTGATGATACACAGGAAATAAGAGAAGGGGAGAGGAAAAGGAGGAATCTCAGTTTTCTGACTTTGGTGATGAGGTTGATCTTTGTGCCATTCTCATACAAGAACTATAATGGGAAATGCATATGTTACATTAAGGTCTGTGTCACATTCCAGAGGAGATGCCCCATGGTCGGTGAAGTACACGGTTCTTGACACAAAAACTGGTGGATTTGATAGTTGTCAGCATACTGGTGGTAGTTGAAACAGTGGAAGAGAATTGCATCACCAGGGGAGAACGTGATGCCTGAGACTAAAAGAGGACTGAGCGTCGAGGCTTAAATTAACCTGAGAGCACGGAACCAAAGTTGTTAACCAACCCCAGCTACAAGGAAAGCTATCAAATCACGGCGCCAGTGATAACAGCTGTGTGAGCCACCTCCCGGGACATCCCTGCCTCCTAACTCGTCTTTGCAAGCTAAAACATTTAATAAGCACTCACTGGACAGAAATTCAAAAATATTCTGTAAGTGCCAACCAGAGTGAGTTCGTCAGCCGAGTAGATTATCGCTGACATAACACAATCCATGGGCTCAATGGGAAGCTTGCTTCAAGCCATTCTTCCCCCAGTGACGAACCATTATTAACTAGAAATGTCTTTGTGTTAAACATTTCTTTCATTGGAGGCCCATTCCATCAGAGGAATATGCCATTAAACTCCCAATATCTCAGGTACTGCATTTTCCAAATCATTTTCCTATCTGAAAGGAGAAGAGGGAGCCCCGAAGAAGAGTTGAAGACTACAGAAGGAGGCCCTCCTGTAAGAATTGACTGCCTTACAATCTGCAGTGTATTGCAGCTACTCCTGTCTAGTACTCTTTGTATGACCTGAAAAACACATATATAGTGGTCATTGTAGCAAACTGGAACAACTGTGCTTCAGAAATGTTTAGTCAGCAATGGGTGGATCCTCATAAGTTTCACCATCATGAAGTTTGTTCAACAGGTCAGACTCCTTCTACATGAACAAAATAAACTCTTTTCATTTTGTAATCCCGAATATCCAGCCTGAGGTTGTTTCTCATTTTTTTCTCCTTCCTTTCCTTTTTTCAGCATGTAAAGTTACAGTTGTGGCCTCAATGAAACACTGTGGACAGATATGAGTAATTTTTAGCCATATGAAGAATAATAAGCAGGTCGATTGATTGTCCCAGTAAAGTTCTGGGAAAACACATAGATCTTCTGTGCTCTGTTCCACTTTATTCAATACTTTTTTAAAAAATTCAAGTTTGTGGAGTTATAATTTACATACAATAACATTTATCTTTTAAAAGTGTACAGCTTGATGAGTTTTGACAATTATTTATAG
>NW_012152829.1:378604-380036 GCF_000956105.1 Propithecus coquereli
AAAAAAAAAAAAACTTTATATCTACCAGCTGCCTAGATTCTGAGTGCACGCTATGCCTAAGGATGGAGCGCGGCATCTAGGAAGTACAAGCCCATGTTATCACAGGGCTTTCCTCAGAAAGAAAGGCAGATTTTTAAAAAATGATTTAAAAGAATTCAGCAGATACACGTTTCCCCAAATACCCAAAAAACCCACTCATCCTCTTAAGGCAAGTCTGTTAAAACAAAACAGAAAATTAGGCAAAGGTTCCAATCCAAGTCTTTCTTCTATTCTGTTGATTGTAATACTAACTAGATAATCTTTAACTGAAAACAGCCGTTCTTTAAAGTTTAAACTTTCAGTCTGCACTCAGTGAGAAGACTTGGTGAGAAGACATCATTTCAGAGGCAATGCCCTAGTAACAACATTCCCTGGACTTAGTACGCACACGATCACCTGGACATCTTGCTAACGATGCAGATTCTGATTCTACCGGACTGGGTTGTGGCCTGAGATTCTGCACTTTTAACAAACCCCACATTCTGATTCATGTATGTTTAGGTTTACATCTATTGGCAGATGTTGGCTTCCCCCAAATATTAATACCAGTAAAACAGTCTGTCGATGAGGCAAAGTTGAGTTCATTGCTGACCTCCACAGGAGTTGTTACCTAGATTAAGTCTTAGTAGCACATCTCAAAGCCAGAGGGCAAAACTGGTCTCTCAACGCAGGGGGCCTTGCTCGGGATTTGGTAAAGATCATGACACAATAATAATTAAAGATCGGTGAACAGCAAGGGCTTTGAGGAGTCTTGGGGAGTAAACAGTTGTTACCAACTTGAAAGTTTAACAGTCTGCTTTTTTTTAATGGGTGTTTTTTGGGGAATTTCTTGAAACAACAAAGCTATTCGCAAAGACTTTTGTTGAAGATAGTAAGGTCTTGTCGGTAGTAAACTATGTGGGTGGAGATGGCTTTGGGTTTTAATACGAATCTGCACATACCTCAATCATGACGGGCTGTGTGCATCCATCGTTAAGTGAGGCTTTTGTGTCAGAGAGCACCGCCTGCTGGCTCGTGTAGGTTAAAAAAATTAGAACTGCAAAAGTTGCTTTTAATATTATAGAACAGCTCTGCTGCCACCTACTGACTTGTTTTTAAACTTTTCAAATGTTTTACAGCAGAGATCCCCAAACTTTTTGGTACCAGGAACCAGTATCACCGCAGACAATTTTTGCAGGGATGGGGAATGGGGGGGAGGCGGTGATGCCAGCGATGGGGAAAGGCTGTAAATACCGATGAAGCTTCTCTCACATGCTCACCGCTCACCTCCTGCTGTGCAGCCTGGTGCCTAACAGGCCTCCGACCGCGGATTAGGGGCCACAGTTTTACAGAAAGATGATTCATTTTCATTTAATATATGTATGCTAAGCACCAATCATATCAGAGATGCTAG
>NW_012152829.1:392296-403377 GCF_000956105.1 Propithecus coquereli
TGACGAGATTGAGCACAATGGGATAAGTCTATCCCAGCTCTCAGAGAGAGACCAATTCACTGTCTGTATTTGCCCTGTCTGGGCCCCTGGCTGATTGGATGGTGACCACCAGCATTGAGGGCAGATCTTTCCCTCTAGTTCACTCAGACTCACACATTAATCTCCTCTGGAAACACCCTCACAGATACACTCAAAATAACGTTTTACCTGCTTTCTAGGCATTCATTAATCCAGTCAAGTTGACACCTAAAATTAAGTCCACTCTTGTCAATTTGGCACCCAAATGCATCTCCTTAAACCATACTTAATTTCCAAATAAAGACAAGATCAAGGTAATAGTTCCCACCTAACATGATACGACTATCCTGTGTACAACCAAAAACACACACTGATCCCTTCCTCAGAACTCAGCTTTCAGGATTTCAGCATTCGGGATGATGGTGTTTGGGATTGTCTTTCAAGATTATGATTGCCACCAGTTGTTATTATACCTAGAAAATTAAGAATTATTTAGTATCATTAAGTATTCTGTGTTTGTATTTCTCTAATTCTCTTAAAATACTTCGCCATTTGTTTGTTTGAATTGTGTTACAAATAAGATCCAAACCTTGCGATGAATTGGTATGTCTTCTATGCTTCATTTTATTTAGAGATTCCCCCTTCATCTCTTTTTTTCTTGCTTTTTGGATTTTAATTAAAGAAACTGGGTTTTTGTTCTACAAAATTCCTCACAGCCTGGATTTTGCTGAGCTACATCCCTGCAGTGCCATTTGATGGATTCTTCTGTTTTGTCTGTTTCCTGTAAATGGGTAGTTATAGCCTGAGGCTTGATCAGATTCAGAGTAAGGTTTTTGTTTGTTTTGCATGACTGTATCATAGGTGGCAGTGGGTTCTTCAGGAGGCACTTCCTGTCTGTCTTTCCCTCTGCTTGGATGCGAGCAGTCCTCAGGAACCATTGCCTAGACCCACAGGCGTGCGTTCTCAGGCCAGATGCGTCACAGGTTAACAAGCAGCTACCACAGAGGTGTGTGTTGGAGATGTAGAAATGCATAACGTAAGGTTTGACCCAGAAGTAGTCTGCAGCTTACGGAGAAGTAAACTACAGTGGGAGACATGTAGAAACTATGACAGTGCCACATACGTGTTGAAATTGAAAAATCCAAATGTAATTTGAAATCCCAAAGGAAGGTGATGACCAGCATTCTTCAGCCCCTGGCCACATACCAGCAGAAGAAAGCCCCCAATATGATTTCATATTCACAGTGTTTTCCTATAAATCAATAGAATAATGATGCACCACGTGTTTTCACCTCAGTTGCACAAATATAGTTGAAATACAACATGGTTTACCAGCAGGACATGAGCAAAAGATATGAACATGTTAGTGGACAGCAAACTTGATATTATCACTAGTCAATGTCCTCTTACCTGCCCTGCACCTCTCCCACCCCAATGGTTAATGCCGTCCATGATGACCATAACCAGACTCCGAAAGTCAATGACTCTGCTCTATTCCACACTGGGCAAGCCATCCCATGAGAACTACGAGAGGGAAATATACAAAGAAAAATACAATCTGAGGACAAAAGCAGGAATGAAGGTGGGACCTGAAACGACGAAAGTGTGTTAATGAGGAATAACTGGAAAGACTAGGGACACCGACTCCACAGAAGCCTTGGTGGCAGTAACTTGGCATCTCCCAGCATGCGAAGGGCTGCGGCATGGAAGGCGGCTGAGGCCTGCCCCCGAGCACAGTCAGGCAAAGGGTGGAGGTTACAGGACGCAAGAACGGTCTGAGCTGGCCACAATGTGAAGGGTCGATTTAGGGGTAATAATTTCCTGTTAACTGGCAGGTCAGAGAAGGGATTTGAGCATCCAGCTCAGAGTTCGACCCATCTCCTCTAACCCTCCAATTTGAAGACTGTGAGAGTGGAGCAGCGGAAGCTTCAATCTTCCTTTCGTTTGCCCCTAACTGATTTCCTACCAAAGTTCCCACAAGTGTTGCAGGCGTGCTCCGGGCTCCTCACGCCCCCAGCTGCTCTCTTTGCAGGGGACGCCACCGTCTTCTTTCTTGGCAACGTGGGGCCTTCCTGTGCCTAATCCCTGGACGCCCCTCCCTGCCGCCCAGACCCTCCCTGTGTGTTTGCCCTTATTTTCTTTCCCTTCTGTCTGCTCAAGAATAAACTTTTTCGACTGCTTTTGACCCTTTCTAATCTTCAGCCCGCTGCAATCTGCCTTTTACGTCTACCCACGCTACTAAAAATTCTCAGGAAAGTTCACTATCGACTTTCCTAACCAACTGTAAGTAGTTCCACAAAAGTCGTCCCACTGTAGCTAGCACAGGTAGCACGTAGAGAGGAAATTACAGGAAGTGAGACAGGAGAAATAAGAGAGAGAGAGTCAGAGGATGGATCTATGGGATTTTTTTTCTCCTCAGTCTTTAATTTTTTCAAATCTTTAAAAATTGCGGTAAAATACATAGAGCGGAAAATTTACCGTCTTAACCATTTTTAAGTGTGCAGGTCAGTGGAACCTTGAAGACATCATGCTAAGTGGATCTGTGTTTCTTTAAAGTGAGGTCCGCAGACCGCTTGCATGAGAAACACACCTGGGGCTTGATAGAAAATGTGCGTCTTCAGGTCCCAGTCCGGACCAAGTGTCTGAAATTTGGGGGGTGGAGCTCACAAATTTGTGTTTTTGTTGATGATTGCACAGAAAGTTTGAAAAACACTGGGCTACATCATGTAGCAGGGTTGGTCAACGGAAGCCCATTCAAGCTGGCTTCAGGCCCTTTCGCCATTTTTCCATAGAATTTGTTTGTTCGTTTAGTACATTCTTGCTTTGAAGCACAACAAGATGTTCCAGGCTCATCTTGTGCTTTCTCTACCCATGCCTGGACTTGGCAATAATATTTCAAACAGTCCTGGTGTCTTTTAGTAGAAAATGGTATTTAGAAGTGCCAATCTGGGCATTAGATGGGCTCCTTGCTATTGGGCTCTCATTGCTCCCAGGCTCTCTCAGTGGAGAGAGCTAAGGCGCACGCGCGCGCACACACACACACACACACACACACACACACACACACACATCACATTTCTACCTATACCCGTATCTCTGTCTACCTACCTACATACTAAAAACCATGAATTTACTAATTCCTCCTATCCCAATCTAATACCACAGATCACAGGGATCATTCCAGTTTCTTCTCTCTCTGTACTTGTAATTTCCTTCTCAGACAGCGAAAAGCCTGGCTTCCAGCACCCTTAACAATATTTACCTATTTGATCAGTCCCAGTGTTTGTACCTTATCTTCCATCTTCACTGCCACCCCCTCCTGCTCCAGCCCTATTCCCATTCCCAGCTTCCTCCCACAGGATGTCTTCCTAGCTTGCCTGGCCTTGACGAGCCACATCAGGACACGCCCTGCCCCGCATGGACACTGTCTTCACTCAGTGCAGGCTCTACACCCACCTTGGGCTAGGGAAGCTCCTCGCCCTCCTGCAGATGGTTTAGGATTGAATTGTTCAGGAAGAGATGAGAAAGGAGGGTGCAGGAGGGAAGAAAAGAGAGGAAAGTGTCAGAGAAACAGGAAGAAGACATAATACACTTACAGTACAGAAGCAAAATAGATGAGGGTGGGTTCGAGACACCAGTTAGGAATCTTACATTCCAAGTTAAGGATGGTGATAGTTTTAGAGGATTGTGGTAGCGAGGTAGAGAGAAGTGAATCTGTTTGAGAAACGTTTAGGAGGTAAAATGGACAGAACCTGATGACAGATTAAATATTAATACAAAGGGTGAGGGAGAGGGAGAAGGTAGTGTTGAGGGTGACTGAGGTTTCCAGCTTCATCACTTTATGGATAAGGCACCACTGATGAGCAGAAGAACACGGGAAAAGAACCACATTCTACATATCCACACATCTCATACCTCTGTTACGTAGCATCAACATATCTCCCTTGTATTATAGTTGTTTATATGCATGTAAGTTTCTGAAATCAAGGCTTTGCAGAGGTTGGCAAACTATGAACCATAGGTCACGTTACGGCCTGTTTTTTGTGTGGTGCACAAGCCAAGAATGGTCTTTACATCAAAGAGCTGTTAAAAGGAAAACAGACATAAAGATACGTGACATAGACCATAAGTGGCCTGCAAAGTCTAAAATATTTGCTCCCCGGCCTTGCACTGAAAAAGTCTGTGGATCCCTGCTCTACACACTTCATTTTGTTTTATTAGATTATGAATACATGTCTATAAAACTGAACTCGATACTTGCAAACAAGATCCTCCAAGGAATTTTAAATTGTAAAGGAAAAATGATACATAAGGAAGCATAAATTTCATATGAGTTATATATAGAAAACTGTATTTTTAAAGCTCAGAAAAATGGAAAACTTTGTGCTTAGTCAACAAAAATTCATGGAGAGAAGATTTTGTAAAAACCTGAAAGTTCACCTTGTATGGTCTAACTGAAGGAATTTAAGCAGTCTTGAATTTTTGTGGTGAAATGAACATATCATTAATCTTTCAAAATTATATATTGTGGATGATATAGTCTCCTAAACACCAAGTTTTGTTGCTCATAATTTCTCACTTTCACCTTTACTTTCCTTCCTGATAGCTACAGAAAAATACTCTTTATGCTGAACATTATTATTTAAGTGGACAATAGCTCAACAATTTGGTAAATATGAAGCCATAATCTGTTGTCATGCTTACAATTGCACAGGGACATAAAAACAATTGCTTCACCTCTACAGACCCCCACCTCAGTGTACATCGTGCCATGTTCTATAACCTTTACCTAGAATTAAGGTCTGGATATTTGTGCAGTTGTTTGCCTTCGGTAATTAATTTTATTTTCTCTAGTTTTCTGAAGAGACAGGGTTACAGGAATTGCCATGTAAATGAATATGTAAGTTGGTAACTTAAGCTTATAGCCAAGAATACTATATTTTTAATAGGATAGCAGCTGGATTGATCTGTTTGCATACAGATAGTTATAAACAGAACATATTAGTCATGGGAAAGGGAGAAAGAAAGGAAGAAAGGCAAAGACTCTACCCTGTCCTATCCATCCAGTGAATTCATCTTTAAACATTCAGTTTAATGGAGACTTCCTTTATGAAACTTCTTTTAAAATTTTATTTTTTGTAGAGACAGGGCCTCACTATGTTACCCAGGCTGGTCTCCAACTCCTGGCCTCAAGTGATCCTCCTGCCTCGGCCTCCCAAAGTGCTGGATTACAGGTGTGAGCCACCGTGCCCAGCCCTATGAAGCATTTTCTTATCCCTCCTCCACCAGTTGTTGAAGTTAGAGTTAACCACTTTTTTTATACTCCATTATACCCTGTTCTCACCTATCCTCACCTGTCCTCACTTGTCTTCACCTGTCTTTCTGGTCTCCTTACCTATTATAGTGCCTAGCACAGAGCAGGTATGTTTGTCAGACGAGTAAATCCACAAACGGTTTGGAGTTCTTGGGAGATGACCACACCTGGTGGGAGCAGCCAGGAAGACTCTTCTAGGATTAGAAAGAATGAAGAAAAATAAGAGGGCGCTGGGTTTCGGATGTCCCAGGATTCACTCCTCCTCTGTGGTTTCTACTTCCTGAGAGACCATGTGGGATGGCAGCAGAGATGGCTGAGTTATCCCCAATATCCATTCGCCTCTTCTTCCAAGGTGATGGAGTCTTTAACTTTTGCCTAAATACATGACCATCCAGAAGGGAGACTTCAATCCCCAGCCTCCGTTGCAGCTGAGTGTGGCCCATGGGGTGTACGTGTCAGCTCATGGGGTGGTTTCCAGGCCTCTCCTTCCTTTTCCCTCATTATCCAGCCTGGGTGATGAGGTCGACGGCTACATCCTACGTACAGTGGGGCCGGGAGGCCAAAGGAGCCTGGGATGCCAAGGACTTCACGGTGCAGAACTGCCGCTCACGCCTCAGGCTGCAAACTTTGGACTACTGCCTGAGAAGGAAATTAACTTCTATTTTTAAAAGCCATCGTTACTTTAGGTTTCCTTTATTCGTCTCAGTCAGACCTGTTCCTACACAATGCAGGGCTCACGTTGCCAGCCTGGGGAACCTAGTCACCTGCAAGCCACAGCGATTACAATAAACTGCTCTGAAACAAGGCAAAGGTGTAGGGCTTTCTACCCCAGCTCAGAACTGGGTTTCAGGACTGCATCTGGGGAAAGCTGGGTCTGCACAGTAGACGACGAGGGAAATTTCTCAGTTTTCTAAAAAAGAAATGGGAGTAGGGGAAAGAGAGTTAGGACAAAACAGAGAGAAAGGCTGCAAGAAAAGTAATGATTCTGTCAAGCCTTTCCCAACTCAGTCCTCTTTCCCCAGAAATGGGAATAGAATGTAAAGAAGGGAAGGTTAAGATTTCTACCCTAACTGAGGAAAACAACAAACATTAGAGCTCAAAGGGACAATAAAGAATATTGAGGCCAATCCCATAATTTTGCATATGAAGAAAGTGAGGTCCAGGGAGAAGAAAATACTTTATTCAAATCACACAGCATAAGGATCAAAGCCAGCACTGGATCCTAACACGGGATTTCCCATCCTATGCAGAGTTCTCTTCGATTATTCATGGATTGTTAAAGATGGAGAATGCTTAGAAATAATCTAGTCAACCTCCTCATTCTAAAGCAAGAAAAGATATATTGAGAGGGGTCAAATAATATGCCCAAAGTCACATAGTTGGCTTTTTATCACCAACCCAAACTTCTCTTTCCTAGTCTTTGCATATACGTACAACAGTGTGTTGGATAATTTCAAAAATTAGTCCAGAGTAAATGTGCTTATTTGGTGGAGCAGAGAAGAAACATAGCAAATGTAAAAACATGTCACCTCTAAGACTCAATTTATATTGGTCCATGAACGGTTAACAGTTTTCAACATCTAACACTTTTCTTCCTGTACTAACTGGCAGTCAAAGTTGTTTTGCAAAACTGTTTCCAACTCCCCAAGAGAGATATCATGTGTGAGTGTGCTTTGAATTTGTAAATGCTTTATCTTTGAACTCTTTAAATAGTAACGCTATCAATCTTCATCTTTAAACTGCTTTGTTAAATTCACTGCAATGTGCTTATACCTACCTGTGTGTGTGTGTGTGTGTGTGTGTGTGTGTGTGTGTGAGATTACACAGAACTTTTGTCAGCAGGTCACGTGACTCCTGACACTGTGCCCTTCAAGTTACTGTGTATTTCCCTATGGAAATAACATTGGCTTTCGCCCTTGCTGGAAACAGGGCAGAAGGAATGAGAGCAAGGAGGAAATAAACTTGGATAGGAAGAAGCCATCATAACCCTGTGAATAAAATTCACACTTGAGTTTCTGTGACTTGTAAGAGCACGGGGAGGAGACAAGGATTTTCCAGAAGGACGTTCACAGGGGAGGTAGAAGGAGACCACATAGGGAGAGGGCTGGGGTTGGGGTCAGCACCAGGATGCAGGAAGGGCAATCTGGGAAGTGCTGAGGGCAAGGCCACACTTTGAACCAGGGTCTGTGCCCTGCACTGGGAAGAAACCTCCGAGTCCTTTCATCCTGCAGCTCCGTCCAAGCGAGCACCAGATGATGTCCTTGAAAATGTTCCTATTCGCCCAGTTCGTTCTTATGGAGGCCAAACACATTAGTTATGCAGATCACAGACAAAAGGGAATGTCTATAGCCCTGGACACAGTCACGGACTCATTGTACTTTACACAGGAAGCTCCACGCTGAATGCTCAAATGTCATCCTCTAAAGGTCATCTCCAAGTACACAGAAGCAGACTAGGAACACAGACAGCTCAGCTGAGCACTCGGCACATCAAACAAGAAAGCCGAGCAGTTGTCCTCCCTCTACCCCAGAGGGATCAGGTACAGGCAGAGCAAGCCCAGACTTCGCCCTCAGGCAGTCAGCCTACGGGAGGAAGGCCCCTGCCTGACTTTCTTGCTGCAAGCAGAGCCTGGGGCTGAGGAGAGTAAGGAGGTCCAAGGAACCAGTCCTGCTACAGCCAAACTAGACTAGCCTGGGCCCTGATACCCTGGACCTTACATGTGCCTTTTTCTCTTTAATTCCTCGCATACCTCTGTGCTCCCAAGACAGTCCTTTTGCAAGGAGCATCCTTGCCTATCCGACCCACCCCCACAACATAAATCGGTGTTAAAGGGTTTGAATGGCTTTAGAGATCATGGGCTCAGCCTTTCTCAACTATTCATCAAAGTCCACCTCAGATACCACCTTCTCCATAAAGATGCTGTGGTTCTTCCGTCTCTCAACTCATTGGTACCCCGTAAGGTACTGACCACATTCTGTCTTGTGTTAGGGTTATTTGTGTACCTATTTTCTGCATCCCCTACGGGGCCAGGTTAAAACCTACAAATCTTAAAATATTTTGGTGTGTTAAAAATTAAACAATATCATTCACAGTTTCCACAATGAAAGCTTTTATGCTTTTGGAGGAAAATATATTGTTTTTCACACACACGCACACACCCAAAACCTTGTTTCTCTGCTCTTCTAGTTTCTCACCTATGTGCTTAGTGTGTCTAGTGGGTCTTCCAACAGCCCTGATTCCCTCCACTGGTAGACTGTGAGCATTTTCAGGACAAAAGCAGCCTTCCTCCTCTCTAAGATTAAACACGGAGCCCAGAACACAGTAAGAACACGATAAATGTATGACAAAATGAACAGAGCCAGCGTTGACCCTGAGAGCCCCTCAATGAAAAGCAAGAATTAAGTTGAAACGGTGCCACCCAAGGCCTCCCGGCGCCCCCAGAGACCACACAGCTCCCTTACCCAGGAAATAGCGTGAGTCCCGCTAAGCAGGCAGTACACAGTGCACGGCTTCCTGCCCCTCCTGTCCCTGCCACTCAGTGCCCTTGGCAGGAGCCACCTGCTTGAGCCTTCTCCTAGGAAAGTGCTCTTGAGACGACCGCATTAACATTGCCCAAACTAATACTTCTTTGGATTTTTCTGGGGGCTGCTTCTGAAATCCATTCAGCAAATGCCTTCAGATGCGGTTTCTCAAATGGCTTAAAAGGTTCTCTACTTTTGCTCCCTGTAGCATCACTCTCCACTCCCTTAATTGGAGACTGGAAGGTGCACACCTCATTTACTATGTGTATGAGAATAGAAAGCTGCAGAGAACTCCTGCTGCTGCGGGGCTGTAGGCTGGATAGGGAGGACGCACAGCAGGAGCAGGGGAAAGCCTCCCCCTCGCCCCCAGCTCCTCCCCGCTGTGCACACAGCACCTTTACAGCCTCCTGGTCTTCCTATCTGATTTCAGCCTAGATGCCCTCAGGAGATGAAATACCCTAAGGGAATTCAGCTGCACAGGTCTTTGAAGGTCACTGACTGACTCCGGGTCACGGTGGAACGCATGCTGATTACAATTCATACTGCTTCTGTGACTTCAGAACTCAGGGGTATGGCTGACTGGTGGAGAAGGTTGCAATTATATTTAATGCTGACCTCTGAACATAATACTTAGGAATATTGACTTACTTAACTGCTCAGAGCTTCCCATCTGGGCTCGCAGTTGCTATGATATATTCTCGAAAGCCGTATCTGACCCACACCTTACTGACACCATGCACTCCTAAAGCATTCACCCCTGAACCTCAGTAGGGCTCCCATTCTCCTTTAAGCATTCGTTGAAAAGTCTTTTATTCCTTTATAATTGTGTTACATCATTGGCAAATGATTCTCGAAATATTTTCTTTAAGTGCTCTTTTCCATGTGAGAACCAGAGAAGTAATGACCAGGGCTATGAAGTTGTCGGGGACCACGGGAGGCCTGATATGCAAGGTGAATAGTCACCACTATCCACAGTCACAGGTGTGTGTACTGGGCTGCTGTGTCCCCCCCAAAATTCATGTCCACTTGGAACCTGTAAATGCAACTTTATTTGGAAATAGGGTCTTTGCAGATACAATCAAGTTAATATGAGGTCATCGTTGATTAGAAATGCTGCTCGTTGAAATTCAGCCCCTATGCCACGAGGAAGCCCAAGCAGCCACATGAAGAGTCCATGGGGAGGAAGACTGAGACCCCAGCTGACAGCATCAGCTGAACTCCAAGCAAGCGAGTAGCACCAACATCCAACCATAAGAGCGAGGCCATTTAAGTCTTCCAGTCACCCCAGTGCCCCAGCTGACATCATGTGAAGCAGAACTGCCCAGTCAATCCACGGAATTGTGTGAAATAATAAAGTTGTTGTTTTAAGACACCTAGTGTTAGGGCGTTTTGTTACACAGCAATAGATAACTAAAGAACCAAACCCTTAGTTCATTCTTTGCCAGATCATTCTCTCCACTCTTCTTAGGCAAAGAAAAAAGGAGAAAAACATCTCTTTCAAGGCCAGGTCATGGCAAGTGAGAGAGTTTCACTTAAACCTGTAGACAAAGAGGAGTCGTTGGAGAGTAAAGCAGAGAAATAACATAGTAATGTTCTTGTTTGGTAAGGTCACTGGGGCTGTATATGCAGGACAGATCACCAGGAGCAAAACCAGAAAGCAGTAGCACCTGTTAAATGCCTGAATTAAAGTTATGAAAGTGAAGTTGGACAGGAGGAAATGGATTTGATCAATATTTAAAAGGGAAAATAATAATGTATGCATAGGAAATGGAGAAAGAAAAGAGTGAAAATAATTTCCTGTTTCACCTTCCCTTCCTTCAGAGTTGGAAGCCTCAAATGGTGTGACTGGTAGCTAGGGTTGGGGGAACAAAGCTGGCCCAGCTGGGAGATGGGTTACACGCAGGAGGATTTTGCAGATAAATCAATATATTGAGGATAGTGGGAATGCAGTTTCTCAGTGTTAGAGAAAGAAGTTGCAAATATGAAAAGGAGAAACTGTGGTATTGGATTGGAATTGGAGGTATCAGTATGAAGTCATGATTTTTTAAGAAAGATACAGAATAGACAGCTGACAGATACAGACAGATGATAGACAGAGGAATAGGAAAGTATGAGTGTGTTGTATTTCCCAGCTCTGCTCACTGGAGGGCCTGGAATCAGTGAGACCTCAGTTGCAACGAGCGCCCCAGCATCCAGATCTCAGTCTCTAAATACCATTTTCCACTAAA
>NW_012152829.1:404327-420489 GCF_000956105.1 Propithecus coquereli
CTGTTCTTTTTTTAAAAATGTTGAGGATGTGAAAACTAAGGAAAGAATGAGAAAATATTTCAGATTAAGGGAGGCTAAAAGAAGACATACTGACTAAATACAACACATGGTCCTGGGTTGGATTCTGGAATTATAAAGAACATTATTGGGACAATTAGTGAAATCCAAATGGGGTCTACGGATTAGGTGGCTATGTTACATCACTGTAATCTCAATAGTTGAAGTCTGGTTATATAAATGCCCTTGTTTAAGGAAATACACACTGAAGTAGTAAAGGCTAATGGGGCACCATATTTGCAACTACTCTCACTTGGTTCAGAAAAAATAAACAACAAGATATAAAAATATATAGATACAATGAGAAGAAATGTAAAGTGTTAGCAATTAGGGAATCTGGATGAAGGATGCATGGAAGTTCTTGTACTATTCTTACAACTTTTCTATAAGTTTGAAATTGTTTCAAAATAAAATTGAAAAATGTATTAATGTTCTAGAAAATACAAACTTATCTGTGCTGATGGAAAGCAGATCACTGGTTGTCTGAGTGGGGAGGGGCCAAAGGTAGGAATTAGGACTATGAAGCTGCACAAAGACACTTTAGCAGGTGATAGATGTGTTGATTATCTTGACGGAATCAATGGCTTCCTGGTGTAAACGTATATCAAAAATATATTGTACACATCAAAAATGTATTAATAAGTAAAACAAGATGAAAGAATTATTTTTAAAATTTTCTAATATTTGCCTAAGGAATTCAACCCATCTCTTCATCATGAGAATAGTTTTTCTGCCTTGCTTTTCCATATTCCTGGAATGCCCTATCCAGCAATTTCCTCCATCACAGCTACTGCCACCATTCAGGAAGGGAGTGGATTTCCATCTCCATTGACTCTTCCTACACTGAAATCTGCTGTGTCTTTCATTTATTCAAATCTTATTGTCACAATGCATACAATGGAAGTCTATAATCCCTCCTATTACTATATTTATAATTGTTTTGATTGTTCATTTTTATATTTTCTGCTTATTTTTACATTAGGATTGAATGAAGCTGTTTAAATCCCTGAAGAGTAATGTATTATTAAGCAGCATCACACAGAGCCTACCTTGGTATAAGCAGGGAAGGAGGGACAGGTAGGAGGAAGAACACATGAATGTGGCTGAGAAAGTGGGCTGGAGTCAGGAGGCTGATTATAGCCCCAGTTCTCCACTAACTAGCTAACAAAGCGAGGATGCTTTGCTTCACGTCTATAGGTTAAGTTTCCCCATATCTCGAAACAAGGGTGGATTAAATGTCATATTTAAAATGTTCTCAACTTGTAGATCATTTGAGTAGTGACCGCTAGATGGAACCCATGAACCCATGTCCATACTTGTGTTTGATGCAACAGGCCAGTATAGAGGAAAAACAAGAGAAGTCGTCCCCCTCGGACAACAGTGTTCTTGTGTATTTGACATCTGGGCTAGGAAATCAGTGCTCAGAGGAAGTCAGACCAAAGCAAAAGCTGTAGACATTTCTGTTCTCCTCCTTACTAAATCCCAAGGCTCTTTAACATGAAGTATACAAATTCTGTATGATTTTCTGTGTTATCTGAAGTGAAACATATTCAAAGTTCCACATATTTTTAGCCAAATATGCTAAAACAAATGTTGTTTTGAGAAAAGGGAGATTCTAGTAACTTATTTCAAAGGCATTCAAGGGTATGGAGAGAATTTGAATTTTTTAGAATTTGAAAATAAAATTTCTGAGATTGATCAAAATGGATGAGAAGAAGAAAATCTATCAAGCTGTAAATAGATACAGAAACTATTACTTTGTGTCACTTTTACATGTTAATAAATGAATTCTGTTAACATTTACTGAACACAGAAACATCAAACACTACAGTATCACCGATTCCTTAATAAGTGTTCACAAGTCACACGTACGAGTGACGTACCATGTGCTCCCTGGATAATCCTTCCCTTTTACCACTGAAGCGTCCTGCTGAAGATTTCAAAACTTTCTGTAACGTGACTTCAGCATCTGGGTATTCCCTTCTAGTGCCAACCCTTAGTTGTCACTGGACACCCTCTCCCATTAGGAATCTCACTACATTTCTAGAACAAACCTAGATACTTAAGAATGATGAAAGTTGATGATGAATGATAATAAGACACTGATATTAATACAATACATATATCTCAATCTCGTTCAGATCCATCAAACACATTGAGAAAATAGTATTTGGCAAGAATTTTAATTTCTTTATTCCCCACAACATCTTTGCTGATAGTTATTTTTAATGCCATTTTAGAGATGATGAAACAGAGTTTTAATAATACAAGTGGCAAAGCCAGAATTCAAACCCAAGTCTTCTGATTTCAAGTGCAGTTCTTGGCAACACACAGGGATGGAGGGTGTGCTCGATTGCCTGAGCCCTGACACAGAAGGTCGCGCTCCACACAGGTGAGCTAGCGTGAAGCTACGGGACAGTCCCCTCCCTCCTTGTTGGAGCTGTTCTCCTGGTCTTCCCCATCACAAGTATTATTCTTCTTCACCAGCAAAGAAGAATCTGGCAGGGATTACACAGTAGCACAATCACTTGCAATAGATAGTGCGATGTGACATAACCCCCTAATGGCAGCAAATGAAGGAAAATTTGTATCGAAGCATTGGCAAATAGCAACAAAATTACTAAAAGGAAACCTCAATTGTCCCCACCCCAAACCAGAGAAAGAAAACTTGTCTGAGGGACCTAGGCTGCAGCTCACCACAGTGCCACAGACCTGTTTTCTTAAAAAGGGATATTGAAGATAGTGAATTCTCTGAGCTACAGGGGGTTTTAAGTGTTTTTCTCTTTGCCCACAAACCAGAGTAGGACGTGGATTGGCTTCAGCTGATCCTCTTCAAAGCAGCTGGTTCTGACGGCTTGGTTAGGAAGCTCTCCCTTCACTCAAGAAAGCAAGGAAAGGAGGCGTGAATGTGGAAAAAGATACTGAAATTTTCCCCTAAGGCTTCATAAAGTTGACATTTTTCGCTATTACTTCTGCAGTTCAAGAAACAAGTTACAGCCCTGTCACTTTCATATCAAACCGAGGGGATCGTCCTTTGAACAGAGAAGTCTCTCGTGAGGAAAGTGCAGGTCCCTTCCAGGTAGGGAGAAAGCTTGGTCCACAGCGGGTCTGCTGAGCTGCAGGCAGGGGAGCCGGCAGGCTGTCCTGCTTCATTTCCCTAGGACGTCCCAGCCCCATTCCGTCCTGGGAACAAGAGCCAGGGCTCAGTCTGCGAGCCCGGTCTGCTGGCGAAGCCTTGGCAGGCCCTTTTATTTTGGCAAAGGCTGAACCAAAAGAGAAGTTTCCTTGCACTATTTACTTTTCCTCTTGTAATATCTCCAACTCAGCACAATCAGTAAGAAAGCAGACTGTTCCCTCCCACTTCCCACAGTTTCTAGTCTGGTTGTTTCGAGCTTGTTCAGTGGGAAGAAATTCCTTCTTGACCTCAGCATTCCTTTCTGACAATTACCAATGCCTTAGGAGACCTGGGAAGCTTCATCCTCTCTCTTGGTGTAACCCTGGAGGTCTTTCTTATCCAGAATAAGGCTGAAAGTTTTTTGTCGTTTTTTTTTTTGAAAGGCTGTAATAAGCTACCTTGTCTCTATGAGATTCTATAACAGTGAATTGCACAAATTAATTATCTCTTCTATTTAAAAGTTTTTAAAAGTTTCCTCTTCATCATTTAAAGCATGTTGCCTTGGCATGGGCCTCAAGAGGACTGACACAGGTCACCAGGCTGAGCTTAATTAAACGATTTTCGTGTCAACAGCAGAGAATAATAGTCTCACTTCTCTAACGCAACAGGAGACTTTGATTAAAGTGAGAAATAGTCATTACCCCAGGGAGCATCTTCTCCTCCTGTCTCCTCTCCCAGACCTTTTGGGAGTGTCTCTCCCCCACAACAAGGAAGAAGGGGTGCAGGAAGGAAATGCTGTACTTACCTATGACCATGGCCGGGGGGCACAGGGGTGAGGAGACTTACTCATAGGAAGGGAAAGAGGGCTTCTGTCTGGAGATTAAAAACCAATTACAAGGGGGGAGGGGGAGAGGGGAGGAGGGGACGGGTATATGCATACACAAAGAGTGCAATGCGCACCATCCAAGGGATGGACACGCTTGAAACTCAGACTTGGGGGGGAGGGGGAGAAAAGGGCAACAAACGTAACCTAAACATTTGTACCCCCATAATATGCTGAAATTAAATAAATAAATAAATAAATAACCAATTACATGATGTGTAAATGGTTTCACTAAAAAGCAGTGAAATTTTAGAAAGTTAACAAGGCAGTTTTTCCCCCCAATTCCTAGAAAATATTTCTATTTATTATACTAAGTTAATTACAAAGTTTTACTTATTTAATTTTTGTTAAGTTATTTTGTGAATAGGAAACGTGGTACAGGGCATATAGTGAAAAGTAATCTTCCTTCCCCCTCAGGGCCCTGGCCACCCATCTCCAGTTTTCTTGCACACCCTTGCAAAGATATTTTACCCAGTTATAGGCTTAAGTGTCTATGTGTATATATGTGTGTGTATGTGTATGCATTTATTGTTTATCTGAAACTCAAATTTAACCCTGTGTCCTGTGTTTAATCTGGCAACCCTATGCTGACTTTAACCCTATACTCGGCTTTGTCTGTGCCACATTGAGAGTGTAAATCACCACTGAGGCACAAGAGAGAGTAGCCTAGCATGTTTGGAAAGTCTGAGCCACATATAGACATGTGTGTGTATAAATATGTATACACACACATCTATAATGATTTATATATACGTATAGTTCAGTATGAGTTCATGCTGATGTCTCTGACTCTCATCCAGTACCATAGGTGCCTTCTGGCCATCCCTCTTCGCCTATCTATAACTTCCCCTCCCAACAACGAAAACCCTGGCCCCCAATATCTATTTACTTATTTGCCCATTATTACTGATGGTACACGTAAAACTGTTTCAGAATTATTAACCCTGGTCGGACATGGTGGCTCACTCCTGTAATCCTGGTATTCTGGGAGGCCAAGGCAGGAGGCTCTCCTGAGCTCAGGAATTCGAGACCAGCCTGAGTAATAGTGAAACCCCATTTCTACAAAAAATTTAAAAATTAGCCATGCATGGTGGCACATGCCTGTAGTCCCAGCTACATGGGAGGCTGAGGTAGGAGGATCACTTGAGCACAAGAGCTTGAGGTTGTAGTGAGCTACAGTGATGCCACTGCACTCTAGAATTGGTAACTCGTACCCCCATGAGAAAAATTCACCAACCGGGTTCAGTATTTCTGTATAGTTCCTTTTGTCTTTAACTTTATAATTGCAAGCAAAAACAGCGTTTGCAAAGTTACTTTGGCACGCCCCTTTTCCCCATGCCCTTCAGTAATGTGACGACGCACAGTTAGATTCATTCATCAAAGTCTGCATTCCATCCTTGGATCTCCTAACATCCCGGCTGATATATTTTCTATTGTATACATTACAGTTCCCTCTTTGTGATGGACAGTTTTATGGGTCTTGACACATGCAGAGCCATTTATCCACCATCTCAGTATCACCCAGAACAGTTTCATCACCCGAAAAATTCCTATTCTAGTTCCTCTCTCCTGCCTTCTGGTTAGTAGGGATGGGGGAGCAGGATTCTGATTTACAGTTTAGTTTGCTGTAATAACTGGATCCTTTAGAAAACTCTCTGTCATAATATAACTTTGGTGAGGTAAGTGAGGAGCCCATGGTGTCATGATGGTCCTTGGCACGTGCCGGCTGGCATCAGCTTCTCCCTGGGGCAGTGACCCTTGTTCACCTGATCACTGGCCCCCTACAGAGATCCGCTGAGATCTGTGGCTGGTGAACTTTTGATCTGTTCTTTTGGCTTGGTTGGTGCTGCCTGTGTCCGATCCATGCTACATGAGCATAAAGGGCATTCAAGAATCTCCCTCTGTCTGATCATGCTGGCTCAACAAGCTTGCGTTCATGTGGCTGTACCTCCATTTAGCACAAGGCAGCTTAGAAATCAGCACCCTCAAACGGGAGAAAGTCAGGATGGTGAGATGAAAATGTGCAAGCGGTCGGTGAGGGAAGGCTAGAGTCCCTCCACCCTCCGTGCTCCCATTCTAAGCTCTCACATCTCCACCTCTGCCAGCCAAAGCCAGGAGAGAAGAAATCAGAACCACAACCACTATTTTCATACACCCCTGAGTCCCTTCCTCCTATTAGTCTTATCACAATTCCAAAGGTGAGAAAAGGACTGGCTTCTCCCCTTCCCTTTCCTGCCTGGACCACGTCCTTATGCAAACTCCATGGTCTATTCTGGAGTTGACAACTATGGCTCTTGGGCCTCTCCTATTTTTGGGCAAGCTGAGAATGTAAAAACCATTTTAAATGGTTCGAGAAAAATAAAAGTAAGAAGAATATGTTGTGATGCATGAAAATTATAGGAGACTCAAATTTCAGTGTCTGGAAATTTTTGTTAGAGCACAACCGTGCTCACCCATTGACTTATTATCTATGGTTGCTCTTGAGCTAACACCACAGACTTGAGTAGTTGTGACAGAGACTGTATGTGGCACTCAGAATTTCACACTGCTGCTCAGTGTACTATAAATCTCAGTGACACAGTTATAACTAGACAGTATTTCTAGTACCACACATTTTGCCAAACCATGACATTTTGTTTTATTTTAAATACCAGTGCATATCCATTATGTCAAAACAAGAAGAGAAAAGTGAATTTCGAATGTCACACTTTTGAGGCATATGGAGTGAGAATTATTTTGTTATTGCGTTAAATGACAAAGTGTTCTGTTTATTATGACATTGTAGCTGTGCTAAAAGGATATACGACACATCAACAATCATCAGGCTAAGCATTCATTTCAGTATGTCCAACTCAGGAAAGCAATGGTCAGAAAAAAATTAGAATATTTAAAATGAAAATATCTCATCCCAGCACAATTCTTTTACGAAAACAAAACATAAAAATGAGATACAATCAAAATAAGTTTCTGAGCGACCCATTTGTTAACAAAGCAAGGAAAATCATTCTCTGATAGTGCGTTAATTAAATTGCGTTTGTTTACGGCAGCTGAAGAAATGTGGCCAAAGAAAACAAACTTCTTTAAGACTATTAGTCTTTCAGTGACAACAGTTCCTGGTAGAGTTGAAGACATTGGAAGCAATGTCAATAGTCAATTAAAGGACAAGACAAATAATTTGAGTGGTTTTCCTGGGCTCCTGATGAGCACAGATGTCACTGATACTACTCGTTTGTTTATCTGAGAAATCAATGCAGAGTTGAAGTGACTGAACAATTAATCTCCATGAATAGTCCATGTGGAAGAAAGGCATGCAAAAAATTCTACAGCCCTGTGCTTCTTAAGCTTCAATGTGCACACAAACCACCTGGGGAGCTTGTAACCATGCAGATTTGTATTCAATAGGTCTGGGGTTCCCAGAATGTCAAAGTGCCCTGCTGGTGGAGCATGTTTTGACTAGCAAAGCTACAGGATACTCAGAATTTGGCTATTTTTGCAACTTAAAGCTGTCACTTGCAGGTAAGGCTAAGAAACACATTAAAAAGTGGTAAAAAAAATAATTCTATGACTTCATGCGTAAAAGATGTAGAGGTACATAATACAACGTATCTCGGTCAGATGTTGAAATGTTAGTGAGTTAGTACACGACATATCTTTTTCCTGTCTGAATTCAAAACCAATGAAGCTATAAGACATATGGAGACCAAAATATCATATTTAATACTGATAAAGCTATTTAGAGTAAGTGCCTCAAATGTAGGCCAAGGGGGCTTGCTAGTGCTCCTCTGAATTGAATGATATGAATTAACTTTCTAAAATAACGAGTCAGATTCAGGAACAGAGCCTGGGCCGCAGGCTCACTGAGTGGCCAAGAGGTAGTGAGAACACACAGTCTCTGCACACAGCACATCCCCACAAGAGAGGGAGACGGGCTGAGTCCACACACCCAGCCCCTGGAAGGAGCCACTGAGGAGTAAGAGAGAAGTGAGGAGTCAGAGAAGAGTTATCTTAGAAAAATCCCTCCACGTGGAATGAGGAAAGCCTGCAACCCACTCAATCCTTGCATGACTTCAGAAGACCTTTGGGGTAGATTAGGAGGGACCGCACTAGTTTGCTGTCACCAGATGACTCCCTCATCCAGTTATACTCTTAACCCAAGGTTTTGCTAACATATCTCCCACAAAGAGATTTACTTCTAAAAAAATGCAACATAGAGCAGGGTTGTGTGTCCACATCGGAGCTGCCATGGGGCTGGGAAAGAGAGTAATGGGGCCTGGCTAGCTTCTAGAGACCAAGAATCATCTGAACGTAAATACCCAAATGTAAGAAGGGGTTCCAAACGCTGGTGAGTCAAAAAAGAAATGAAAACTGACCAATGCCTTGCAGTCGTGGCCCCACTCGGAAGTTGGAAGTCGATCCTCCACCTGTGCAGGCATTGTTGCTCTTATATGTTCCTTCCGACTCTGAAATTCTGTGATTCAGTGATTGCAGTTTTGCTGGATACCTAAGAAAAAGTAGAGCTGGTATTTTACTGGTCTTGGCAACTTTTCTAAATGTTTTTAATTGCTGACAGACCATTTAATCAAAATTAAAACATTACACAATGTCCCATACTCAAAATCGAAAAAAAAAATTTCAATTCTTTCTAAAACTGTCAAAATTTTGTGGATGGTTATAGTATGTTGAGCTACAAATGCCTTCATTAAATGAGGCAGCATTCAAATCTATTTAACTTGGAGCTCCACTGTGGTGGTATATAAAAAAGAGCTTGAAGCAAGTGAGCTATAATCATTTCTTTGTTGATCTGTACCCTGAATAGCCAGTTCTGTTCTAATAGCATGCTGCTGGGGGTTTTGTTGGGGGAGGACAAAGATGCTTAATTGCAACCATTAATATGTGTTTACCAATGTAATTTATCTCTACTCATTCTTCAATTACTATCTCTTATTTAAATATGGATAGTGTTTCCAAGGGTGTGATTTTCATAAAACATTGGAGGACACATCCTTAGAGTTTAACTAGAATTTTAAGTACTAACCTTATGCTTGCTGCTTTTTTGCAATCCTATAAGAGTTTGTTGGATTGCATGCCAATTTCCCTTCCAGATTGATTGATCGATTGATTTTGGTGGAATCCAGCTAGAGGTTCAGCTGGAGAGGTTAAGTTGATGCAGCTAAAAACATGGATTCAGAAAGAGGAAGTTGAAGTTTTATTGCCTGATGATATCTCTCGGAAAAATGAGAGCCATGGTTACTTGCCAAGATCGTCAGAGCTGTGAGAAATTTAAAAGATTATCTACGATTCGCATATTTTACAGATGAGAAAACTGTGGCCCAGAGAGTTTGAGTGACTTGCTTAACATTTCTCTGAGAACGTTCTACAGATAACAGGACCAGAGAACTCAAGGTGTCTCTTAAGAAAAACAGTAGTTGAATATAGCAGAGATAAAAATAACATGTTTCCATAAGATAAGTAAGAAGAACAGAGATGAACTGGATAATTGAATCTTATAGAAAGACCCAGAAGGAACAGTAAAAGTCAACTGATTCAAATATTCTTTACAAGTGAAGAAACAAGACCAGAGAGATTAAGAACTTTACCCAGGGTCACACAGGTGGTCAATGTCAAAGAGAGGACTCAGAATCCAGGAATTTTCACTCAAAGTGCTTCACCTTTTCCATCTCTCACTGTAAGATCATCTCAAATAATCTCCTTATTTTCAAAGAGTAGAAGTGAGCATCTGTAGAATCACAGAAGGCATTAGAACATAAAGCAGATAAGAGATCAATTTCCTATCTGACAGTGATTTCCTGCAAGAAAACACTAAGATTATTTAGGTTCAATTAAAATTACTATGCTTCTTTTAGGAAAAAATATATTAAGATAAGAGATAAAGTTGGTACCATATGAATAAAATGATTCCTGCCCTCCAGCTGCTCATTCTTTTGTGGGAAGACACATGCAAACACCTTTTACTCCACTGACTGATAATTGTGCAAAATGCCAAATAAGGTGTATAAAATGGATTAAGAATTCAAGGAATAGAGAATAAAAATATATTTATCAGATATTAGATACTTGTTAAAAATCTATATTCTTGACTTCATAAAGACTTTACCACTTGGAAATGATGAAAAGGATTGAAAAGGATTCTAATTAAGGATAAGTCTCTGATGGAATATTTTTAAATAGATTAGCTTAATTATAACAAAATATATTTATTTCTACCAATTAATACTGATACAATGCAATCTTTATTTAGTGCCTTAAATAGCTTTTAAATTGTATAACAAATCCATATATAGAGATCACTTCTATGGTTTTTCTTGGGAATGATTTTACCTTTCTGATGAAATCTTTTTTATGTCTTGCTTCACCTAATATACAATCTTTATACAATCATTAGGCTAATCATCATCTCATCTAAGGGGAGCAGCAAGCCCTGAAGAAGTTGAGAGTGGAGGAACATGGTCTCAAAACTTTGAAATATAACCAAGCTAATGTATCCATTAAACTGTGTATTCGTGCATTCACTCGACCAACAAATATTCATTGAGAAAATATTAGAGACGAAATAGTCTCTAGAAATTGAAAATGTAATAATAGAATTTAGAATCTCCTAAGAAAGAATTACGGAGAAACCAAAATAATACACTGATGTGCGATATAAAAAATATTGTCAAGGAATGTGAAACTTGACTGGCAGTCAGGGAATGCTTCTTTAAAGGAGAGGACAAGACTTCAATCTTGAGTTATGTTCTTTATCTTGAGTGTGACTTCCAAGACTCAATGGTTTGTTTTCACTGAACAAATATTTACTTAGTAACTATAGACACTATTTGGGCCCTTAAGAAAAGTAAACACTAGCTTGCATGTTTGGGTTTTAATTATGAAGCATGTCTCAGAATGTAAACCTATTTTCTTCACTCACTATTCATCGCTCTACTTGACAAACTTTGAACAGATAAGACTCATTGAAAACTAGTAATTAATGAGTATATAAACACTTAAGAGTGCTATTAAAGTGTTTAAACGTCCTTAAGAGCCTTTACAAAGGTCACACATGCCCCGCTCATTTTGTTTACAGTATGAGTTCACCTGGCAAACTTTGTTGTTGTATGCAAGGCAGAGAAAAGTTTCAGATATCAGCTTCTATAGAAACAATTGCAAGTGGATGGGACCGAATTACTGAGGTTTTACTTTAAATGGAAAGACATTAACAGCATTTGATATCCCGTTTTTGTTCATATTTGTTCTCGTATGCTCCACATCAACCAAAATATGTTGTTTAATTAGTTCATTTTTATGTTTGGTCATAAATTCTCTAATCTTTGATTACTTAAATGACTGGGGTTTATTTCTTCCTTAAATTAGGGAAAATCAGAGGGAAAATTATCCCAGGTAAAAGGGCCCTAAGAAAAACCCAAAATATTGATAAGGATTATCTTTGAATTGTGAGATTGTGGGTGACTTTACTCTCTTGCATAATTTTTTTGTATTTCCCAAGTGCTCTACAGTTAGCATGCCTTACTTCTTTAAGAAAAAAATTGAAATAAAATTATAAAATACCTTAATACATCCTTCTAGCAGATTTAGCCTAAAATATTCATTTCAAGAGCATTAATAGTTAAGGAATAAGCCCTTTTGTAAGCAGCTCAATGTGGTCCATATTTAATTTCAATCTGTATTATGTTGGCTTCACACACCCCCTGAATCAGAGCACAGGAAGATCAGGAACATGACAAGAGACTGAACAGCAAGAGTGAGCAGAGACCAGTGAGGTAGAGAGGGTTGTGGAGATCCAGTAATTGGTCTGGAAACTATGAGCTGGCGGGCAGTGGAAAGAGAAGAGGAAGGGACAGGTGCGGAGAGAAGTTGAGTCATCAGCGTGGTAGAGACTCAGGCAGAGGGCAGCAACATCCACTCTGCAGGGGCAAGATAACGAAATTGATAGAGCTGCTTCTTATCAGAATAGCTCTTTGGTGCTCAGGGAGGCCTGTGTGTCCTATTTGTGATTGATGAGATTATTTTGTTCTGTCTCCGTTTTTCTTATGTTCTTATAACATAAGCCATCAACCGAGGCAATCTGAAGATGTATCTGTTCCTTGCAATAGAAAAGAAACTAGCTGGCATAAACAAACATATAGGTTGTATTCAATAAAATTAAAACAAACAACAACAAGACACTGTAATAAATAGCCTCTTAGAAAGTAAATTGTTTTCAGTGTTTTAAATTAATTATTTAGGATTGCATCCTAGAATAAACGGACAGGCCAAAGAGATGAGAACTTTTTTCATAAATTGCTTTGATAACTATTGCAGTTTACTATTTTTGTATGATGTTTATATCTTTTAATTTTTCATTTTGTGAATTTCCTGTTTCTGTTCTGTGTCTACTGTATTTTGACCAATCCGATCTCCATTTGCAATGTGTTTCTCTCTTACTTGACTCCACTATAGAGAGAATAAAAGCTAAATTTTGATGTTCCACCCTCCCTTGCTGGTATGAGAAATAAGTCTGCTGGTGCATTCTTCTCCAATTTCTGTTTTCTTCCTGCTTGAACTGCCAGGAGATGCAGCAGTCATTTGAAACCAAAAAAGTAAAAGCTACATACTAAGAATGCATGAGTCGAAAGGTTTACAGAGCCTGGCTCATCAGTGATGTTTAGAGTCAATGTATAAGCCTCGAATTGATTCCCGTGGGCCTTCTTGTTACCCAAATAAAATAGTCCCTTTTATCTGTTAAGCCACTGTGGTATGTTTCACTGTTTCTTTTAGCTAAATACGTTTTTTACTATTATACCCATTTCTTCTTATGAAGGTCTATGCATATTCACTCCTATGTTTTCTCCTATGAGTTTTATAGTTTTCATTCTTATAATTATGTCTACAATCCATTTTGAGTTAATTTTTGTAAACAGTGTAAAGTTAAAGTCTAACTTCACTCTTTTGCAGGTGCATATCCAGAACCTTTGTTGAAAACGCTTTTTTTTTTTTTCTGTTTTGAGACAAGAGTCTCGCTCTGTCACCCTGCCCTGGGTAGAGTGCAGTGTCGTCATCATAGCTCACTGCAACCTCAAACTCCTGGGCTCAAGCAGTCCTCCTGCGTAGCTCCTCCCATCCCAACCTCCCATGTAGCTGGGACTACAGGCACACTCCACGATGTCCAGCTAATTTTTCTATTTTTAGTACAGGCAGGATCTTGCTGTTGCTCAGGCTAGCCTGGAACTCCTGAGCTCAAGCAATCCTCCCCCCTCAACCTCCCAGAGTGCTAGGATTACAGGCATGAGCCACTGCGCTCAACCAAAAAGACTATTCTTTCTCTGTTGAATTCTTTGGACACTCTTGTCAAAAATCAGTTGACCAAAAATGTATAAGCCTTCAGAGTTTAATTCTAGATTCTCAGTTCTGGTCTGTATGTCTCCCCTTATACTAGTAACATACTATCTCAATTACTGTTGCCCTATAGTAAGTTTTGAAATTGGTACATTTGAGTCCTAGATTCATTCCCCGTTTTCAAGATTATTTTAGTTATTCTGGGTCTCTTGCAATTTCATATGAATTTTAGGATCAGCTTGCCAATTTCTGCAAAAAAGGCTGCTGGGATTTTAATAGAGACTATTTTGAAATTGTAAATCAGTTTGTGGAGTATTGCCATCTTAACAATATTAAGTCTTCCAATCTATGAACACAAGAAGTCTTTGCATTTACTTAGATCTTCTTTAATTTCTTTAAATGATCTCTTGCAGTTTTCAGTGTACAAAACTTACACTTCCTTTGTTAAATTTATTCCTAAGTATGTTATTCTACTTGATATATACTACTCGATGAATGTAATTATTTTCTTAACTTTATTTTTGGATTGTTCATTGCTGGTGTACAGAAATAGACTTTTATATGTTTATCTTGTGTCTGCAAACTTGCTAAATTCATTTACTAGTTTGTGTGTGTGTGTGGCAGGGTTGGGGAGATACCTTAAGATTTTCTATATATTATATAATATCGTGTCACCTGTGAATAGAGACATTTTTACTTCTTCCTTCCCAATATGTATACTTTTTATTTGTTTTTCTTGCCTAATTGCTGTAGCTAGATCCTCCAGTACAATATTGAACAGCCGTGGCAAGAGCAGACATTTTTGCCTTGTTCCTAATTTTAAGAATTCTTTCAGTGTTTCACCATTAAGTGTGATGTTAGCAGTGAGTTATTTGTAGATGTCATTTATCAGATTATAGATGTTCCCTTCTATTCTTTGTTTATTGAGTAGTTTTTATCATGAAATGGATTTGGTTAAATGCTTTTTCTGCATCTATTGAGATGATCATTTTTTTTTGTCCTTTATTCTATTAAGGTGGTATATTACATTAATTGATGTTCATATGTTGAACCAATCTTGCATTGCTCAGATAAATACCACTTGGTCATAGCACATAATTTTCTTTATATGTTGCTGGATTCAGTTTGCTGGCATTTTGTCGAGAATATTTACATCTGAAGTCATAAGGGATATTGGTTGGTAGTTTACTTGTAGTGGTTTTTGTCTGGTTTTGGTATCAAGGTAATACTGCCTTCATAGAATGATTTACAAGGTATTCCTTTCTCTTCTGTTTTTTTGGAAGAGTTTTTAAAGGAATGGTGTCATTTTTAAAACATTTGGTAGATTTCTCCAGTAAAGCCATCTGGGCCTGGACTTTTATTTATGGTACTTTTTTTATTATTAATTCAATCTCTTCACTTATTATAAGTCCATTCAAATAATCTATTTCTTCTCAAGTTAGTTTTGGGAGGTTGTGTTTTTCTAGAAATTTTTCTATTTTATCTAGATTACCTAATGCGTTGGCATATAATTATTCATAGTATTCCCTTAAATTCTTTTTATTTCTATAGGTCAATAGTGATGTCCCCCTTTCATTCCTGATTTTAGTAATTTGAATCTTCTATCTTTTTTCTTGGTTAGCCCAGCTAAGGTTTGCCAATTTTGTTGATTTTTTTTTTCCCAAAGAACCATCTTTTAGTTTTGCAGTTTTCTCTGTTTTTCTATTCTCTACTTCATTTATTTCTCTTATAACATTTATTGTCTCCTTCTTAGTGCTGGATTTGAGTTTAATTTTCTCCTCTCTTTCTAATATCTTAGGGGAGATAATTATGTTATTATTATGAGATTTTTCTTCTTTTTAATGTAGGTACTTTACAGCTATAAATTTCCCTTTAAGCATCGCTTTGCTGCATTTTGTAAATTTTGGTATATTGCATTTTTGTTTTCATTCATCTCAAAGTATTTTCTGGTTTTCCTTGAAATTTCTTTGACTCACTGATAATTTAGGAATATGTTGTTTTAGTTCCACATATTTGTGAATTTTCTAAATTTCCTTTTGCTGTTGATATCTAATTTCATTCCACTGTGGTCAGAGAATATACTTTGGAGGATTTTAATCCTTTTAATTTATGTAGGCTTATTTTGTGGCCTAACATATGGTCTATGCTAGAGAATGCTCCAGATGTGCTTGAGAAGAATGTGTATTATGTTGCAGAGTAAAGTGTTCTATAGACATCTGTCAGGTCTAGTTTTTGTATAGTGTTGTTCAAGTCTTCTATTCCATTGTTAATGTTCTGTCTAGTTGTTCTATCCATTATTGAAATTGGAGCATCAAAGTCTCTATTATTGTTGAATTTTCTAGATCTTTCCTCAATTCTGTCAGTTTTTGCTTCATATACTTTGGAGATCTGTTGTTAGGTACATATATGCTAATAATTGTTATAACTTTCTGATGGATTAACCTTTTTATCATTATAAAATGTCCTTATTTATCTTTAGTAATCATTTTTATCTTAAAGTCTAATTTGCCTTATGTGTCTATAGTCACTTCAACTCTCTATTGGTTACTGTTTACATTGTGTATCTTTTTCTATCCCTTTATTTCAACCTATTTGTTTCTTTGGATTTAAAGTGTGTCTCTTATAAACATCATATAGTTTGATCCTGTTTTTTAAAATCCATTCTGCAATTTCTACCTTTTAATCAGAGTGTTTAATCCATTTACATTTAATGTAGTTACACATAAGGTAGAATTTCTGTGCCATTTTGCTATTTTTTTTTTTTTTTTTTTTTT
>NW_012152829.1:421305-423191 GCF_000956105.1 Propithecus coquereli
AGCTTTCAACTTACTTCTCGAAGTTTCCACCTTCACTTAGTTTGGAATCTTTACTTTTCTTATTTTTGTATGATTCATTGATGAATTTTAAAATATAGATTGTGAGAATGTGTGCATATATTTGTGCATGTATGTGTGCATGTGTATTTATCCAACATTTGTAGTTATGTTTGGTTGGAAGGCCAGTTAAGGAAACTAGTTTCTCTATATTGCCTGAAAGCAAAGTGGAATTTTTATTCCTTTAATTATGTATGATTCAGAACTATCAGGAAACAGAGATACAGGATCTTCAAGAAGTGTTTCTCCAATTCTTTCTATTCTCTACTCCAAGAAAATATTCAGTAATCCTGAATATTTTTCAATATTACTGATTTTAATCCTCTGTGGGGAGATAAATGTTTTCAAACATCTAAGCAGTTCTGAACACCTAGTTTCTTGGTTTGGATGGCAGGTAAAGAGGCATTTGCATGTAACCCTTACTTAAGCTCAGTGGACATAACAACTTCAAAAGCTGAAAGCATTGCAACCCCTTGGACCCTTTTTGTGATATCCAGTAGAGCAAAAATGATTGCCAGTGATAATATTCACTCATAATTCTATTATTTCATTTAAACTAGATTCAGTGATCAAATTCCTCTCTGTTCCATAAAAGCAACATTAAGATAGGATATCTTCTGAACAGTGAGAAATTGCTTATACAGTATTACCTATCCATTGTAGGAATATCTTTATCTTTCTGGGAAAGAGGTGCAGAAATCTTGATAAAACTGAAATTGGGATATGTAAATACAATTTAGCTATAGTTTGTTGATTTTATGCTCCCCTTCCCAAAAGAAGAGAATGCATGATAAGTGATAGGGGACTTTCTTGGTCCCTGAAAGGGGAAATTGACCAACAGTGTCTCAGAAGAGGTAAACAAAATAGACATTAGGGCAGACACTGTCTTCTTGCTCATGCTCTGTTTCTTAGAAAATCTCTGCTGTTATTTTAAATGTTAAGTATAACCTTTCATCTCATCACAGTGATAAGATCTTGGGATCAATCTTTGGGATAGAATTAGATAAAAGAATACCTTTGATGTGCTTTGGTTTTCTGTCAATAAATACAAATATTTCTACCATAATCTATTCTTGAGCCCATGACAGACATTGTTAAGATATCATGCCATTCTATCCCACTAAGTCCTACTTCCATATTAGTATCCTTGATGATACAGACCTCAAAAAGTTACTACCAATTGATTAGAATTGGAGAATAAAGTGCTGCCTATTTATTAATACTATCCTTGTTGTAAGAGCCTTTCAGGTCAGCCTAGATTAAGTAAGGGTGTTCTTCTCAGGAGCCAGACTAGCTCACCACAGTTCTGAACTAGTGTGAGAAACTGAAATCACAACCACTTAAAAAGTGTTACTTGATCTTTTCCCAGGCTAGAGATATGTGGTACAATACTCTCATCATGCTGGGCAGCAGCTCAAACAATACTCCACAGTGTACTGTGTTGCCAGATGATTTGCCCAACTACTGGCTAATATGTGTTCTGAGCATGTTTAAGTTAATCTAGGCTAAGCTATCGTGTTCAAATAAACACACACAAAAAAAGTGTTACTTGTTTTTGTTTCGCTCTCAAGGTACATTTTCTTAGGCTGAAAGTAATAGGCCCAGGACAAGATTTGGGTGTGAGTGGGTCATTTGAAAAAATACAATCCTAATTTTCCCTATACTCCACTACAGAGAAAAAGTAAGTGAACAAAAGGAAAGAAGACAAAAAGCAGAGTAAAGAGCAAAGGAATAATTAATAAATTAACAAACAAGAAAAGAATTAATGTATGAATTAATAAAATCCCTGGCTTGTTCTTTTAAAAGACTAAGAAACTAGATAAAGTTGT
>NW_012152829.1:425880-427429 GCF_000956105.1 Propithecus coquereli
TCAAATTTGAAGTAATTTTAAGCTGCTCCTATGGACAAAACCCTAAGCCTTCACCACTTCGCTGTGATGGAAAAGGCCATAGAGCACATTGAAAAACATACTTTTGTCCCCATGTCCTCAGCCAAATGTGAACTGTGGCAAACATTCTCTACCTGCCAGCTTCTCTTCACCTATATGGCTCCTGTCTTCTTCATATGCTACTCTTTCTTCTTGTGGGTGTCAGTTGTCTGGAGTGACAACCTGGGAGCAGGTCTGCTTTTGGTCAGCTATGCCTGTCACAAGATTTTTCTGACCTCAGGTTTCTTCAACTATACAAATACTAGATCGACTAACAACTGTTCCAGCCATAAAGTTTAAATCCACTTCGCTTACATTGTGTTATAATCTGCAAAGCATTGAAACACTTAGTGATGCTCTACCGCTACTGCAATAGCTGAATATATCTTTTCTTCCCCTGACTAGTTGATTCTCATCATTCTTGGACAGTTTTAATTAAGTTTTCCCTGAATAATATGAGGAAACTATGAAGCATGGTTTCTCAACATCAGCACTATTGACATTTTGGGGGCTGGAAAATTCTTCATTATGAAGGACTGTCCCGTGCATTGTAACATCTCTGGCCTGTACCTGTTAGATGCCAGTAGTACCCCCCCTCCAACACACACACCTCCAGTTGTGACAACCAAAAATGTCTCCAGACATTGCCAAATGTCCCCAGTGAGTGAAGGGCAAATTTATACTCAAATGAAAATCAATGCTATAAAGGAAACCTAAACGTTTTAATCTACATACAAGGATCTTATAAACTACACAGCTTAGAAAATATTGTGTTTGTACATGCTGGGTGTTTGCCAATATGTTGCAGAAGAATATGAGATAAAGTACACACAAAGAGCAGAAAGGTGGTATTTAAAGTATATTCCAGTTGATTGTATGGAAGTTGCCTTACAAGAAAAGGCAGAGGATCTCTAAGGATGACTCAGAAGAGGTTTCTGTAGCTAGTCACGTAGCAATTAAGTCGGCCAAGGCACCCACATCATGGTGACCTTACCCCTTGAGGAGAGGGACCAGCCTATTTGCTGCTTGCTATAAAAGCTGCTGAGCCTTTGACAGCAGGTTCCTCACATGTGGCACAACCCACTGTCCAAGTAGCCGCTATCTGGGCCCATTACCACCCCTTGGGACTTAGGGGCAGGAACCAGAATGATCATGCTGATGTACTACTGTGTGCTGTGCTGTTAGTATAAGCCATCTTGCTCTGATCTGTTGAGTGTCTCTGTCTACTTTCGCACTGAGGGGGTGGTGGCAAGCCAACCGGGCTGCTGGCTTTGTCATCTCCTTTGCCATCTTGTTACTCTTTGCCCTTCTCAATGAGGTTGAGGGTTTCCCCCAACACTTAGTTAAGTTACTTAACTTCCTTGTGCCTCAGTGTCCACACTTTTTTTTTTTTTTTAAGACAGAGTCTCACTGTGTTGCCCGGGCTAGAGTGCCATGGCTTCAGCCTAGCTCACAGCAACCTCAAACTCCTGGGCTCAAGTGATCCTCCTGC
>NW_012152829.1:427479-430414 GCF_000956105.1 Propithecus coquereli
TGCAGGAATGGATGTACCAGGCTATGTGGAAGGTGGTTCACAACCACTCGTCATTCTAGCAAGGAGAGAGAGGAAAGGAGAAAACTAACCACTGCTCACCTGCCCAAATAACCCAAGCAACTGTAACCCCCATGCAGGAGCCCTGAGTCAGCGTGAGCAGAGCCTGAAAAAGATCAGAATGGGGCGAGAGCTAAAGGAGTTGACTGAATCATTTTTCAAGCAAAAAGAAGAAAGAAAAAATATCAAGAAATAGAATGTCAGAGAAGAAATTCAGCAATAAATCTGTTCAATACTATGCCATCGCTACCTTCTTTCTCATGGTGCAGTGCACACCCTGAGCTCAGGATATGCCCTTGAAGTTTCAAAGTCAGGAAGGATAAGTTGGGGTTTCTGAAGAGGAGCTTTTGAGGGGCAGGGTCCACTAGATATAAATAAATATGTGTGCATACTTTAGTATATTTTCCACTACATGATTTAATTTATGGTAAAAAGCATAAAAGTAAGCATTACAATTTTTTTAAAGGAAATTCAATATGCCAACGGTTTTTCTATTTTTTTTTTTTTTTGAGACAGAGTCTCACTGTGTTGCCCGGGCTAGAGTGCCATGGCTTCAGCCTAGCTCACAGCAACCTCAAACTCCTGGGCTCAAGTGATCCTCCTGCCTCAGCCTCCCGAGTAGCTGGGACTACAAGCATGCGCCACCATGCCCGGCTAATTTTTTCTATATATATATTTTTAGTTGTCCAGATAATTTCTTTCTATTTTTAGTAGAGACAGGGTCTCGCTCTTGCTCAGGCTGGTCTCGAACTCCTGACCTTGAGCGATCCACCCGCCTCGGCCTCCCAGAGAGCTAGGATTACAGGTGTGACCCACTGCGCCCAGCCCCAGTGTCCACATTTTAAAATGAAGATAATAATAATAGTACTTACCTCTTAGTGTTGTTGTGAAGAACAAATAAGCTAATATAAGTTAAGCTCTTAGAACAGGGCCTGGCATATGATTACATCCAAATTAATGCCATGTTGCTTGGCTCTGTTTTCTCCTAGATGCTCCTAACTTCTTGGGTTGCTTGCTAAACCCCACACTCTACCTTTATTTCACAGTGACGTTTACTGTTCTTTGTCATAGAATCTGGTCATATTTTCCAGGGCACAACATTCTGCCATCTTTCCTGGCTTCTCCCTCCCTCAGTCTCCTCTACTCATTAACTTTCCTCCTCCCCCTTCGCTGGTACAAACAAATCCTCCCTTTGTCTTTGGTATAGTAGTTTGAAGAACAACTTTCGTTATAACATGCTCCTAGTATTTCAGTTTTCACCCCAACGTGATTTAAGGGTTTCTTCCAATCAAATTCCTTCATCACGATGAAATTCTTGTGAATAAAATTTCTTCATCAACTCAAATAATTAGTTGTGCAATGAATATAGTTGTTCCTGTAGTGGCTTAATATTTTGATATTCTAACTATGTGGGTTTTTCTTAATTCCTCTTAATTATCTTTTTCTCCCCCACCATTCAAGGAGTGTCAGAGTTTTAGAGATACAAATACAGAGATGAACAGAGAAAACAATTAAATCCTTCACCTGAAGCTCTTGAAAATAACTCTGTAAAGTCCATGGCAGAGAAAAAGGTCTCAAAGCTATTGTTTTCAATTACAAGAGCCAGGCTCTTGAAAGGGAAACATGTTTTTTAAATCTCCCAAGTTTGGCTTTAAATATCCAAAGTCAACGCCTGGGCCACGTGCTTCATATTCATACCAAAACCACGAGAGAAGTGTGTCGTGTCCTAAGGACCATGTCCTGCTCAGAAGGAGATAAGAGCTTGACCAGTGGGCAGGAAAATGAGGATTATGAGGGATGTGCTAAGGGTTCCATAGCTGGTGGGGCCTGGGGCTGTCAGTCGCTCCACCAAAGCCAACTCTCTGCAGAGAGGCAGAATAAACTCAGGTACGTTTGAGGCATTCCAGAGCAAAAAGAACCATTGCCCACCTGCCCAAACAACCTGAGCAACTGTAACCCCGGGCAGGAGCCCTGAGTCAGCGTGAGCAGTGGAACAGTGATGATGAGGGCTGGGGCTGGGAAGAAGGGCCTGAGGAATCCTCAGAGCCTCTTACATGGTGCAGGCAAAGGCTCCAGACAGGGATGGGACAGGCTGAGTGCACCAGGTGCATCACTGTGCTCAGGACAAGGAAGATGCAGAATTTAGACCTGATAACTGGGGGCCATGGAAGGGTTCAGCAGGAACAGAGAGCAATGCTCAAGGCCTGAAGGAATGACTTACAAAGGTCAGCAAAGACAGGGACATCCATGGCCCAAGCTCACCCACACCCACCCCTGATGCTGCAACACCACACAAGCATCCCCATCCCTCAAACTCAGCGACCATCCAGCAACGAAAGAACAAGAGCAGTAGGGCTGGAGGGGTAATTTAAATTATTGAGTAGTTACTCATAAAAGACTAAGTTTTAAACTGAGAGTGAATGAAGTTCTCAGAAAACAAGCGAAAACAGAGGCTTATGTGCTAAGCTAGATTCAGTTATGAAGAAATTTTTCTATTTTTTACATATGCAATCTTGTGATAACGAAAAGCTGTGCACCTAAATCTTTTGGGAAAGTTACCTGACAGTATTTACTACAGTTAAAAATGCAAAACCCTTTGAACCAGAAATCCTTTAAAGGTAAAAGAACCAGTATACCAAGAGATACGTACAAAGATTTTTACTTTAACAATATTTGTAAGGCCAAAAAACTGGAAATAAATGTCTATCAGTAGAGGATGGGATGAATAAAGAAGTGTACATCCATAGCCCAAAATATCATGTAGCTATTAATATGTTCATGTGTTTATTACTAAATGAAAAAGCAAGTTGTGGTGTTGTGTATATTTTCTCATTTTTACAAAACAAAATGGGGGTCCTTAACTATGTTAGCATAAAAA
>NW_012152829.1:432219-444738 GCF_000956105.1 Propithecus coquereli
AGGAGATGGTGGTCTCCATGATTTTGTGTCCAACCAAGTAGTGTAAACTTGATTAATCTTTTCTGAACGAAACATTAGCAGTTCGTGGGAAGACCTTGACTTGCAGCAGGGAAAAATGAGGCATGCAACTGAATCAGTGGTTGGTCTGGTACGATGGGACTCTTTTTTAGTGATTAAACCATCCCAGAACACATTCAACTCACTTCAGGAACTGATGACGCAAAGCACATGACCTACTTAATGCTTAAGCTCCTATGCCCCAACTTTTGTGCAACATTTGGAAGCAGCCCAGAGGACCTAAACCCAGATCACCCATGAGGAAGTACTGAACTCCCTCCACCCACAGCACTGCTCCATACGGAAGTGAGAGCAAGTTCAAAATTGGGTGGAAGTGTTTGCTGCAAGGGCTTCGGTGCTCTGTGTGCACATGTTAAGCAACTCAGGCACACACCTCCAGTGTCCTGGCAAGAAACTCTAACTCACACAAGAATGGGAAGAAGGCCAAAACTGTCTTTAAACAGAAGCTCAGTAGCAAAACTGTGGGAGGGAGAGCAGTGAGGCAAGTGCCCTGGGCATATTGGGCATATTGGGTGACCCAGCAAGAGAAGAGCTTGTAATTCTGGAGAACTTAGGGTTGGTGCCACCACGGAGTTGGGCAAAGATGAAGAGAGAGAGTGTTCTCATTGAGAAAAATGCACAGTCCAGCCCTCAAGGATGGAAATGCCTTCTCCACCTTCCTCTATTTTTCCTGAGAAATTCTGGGTTCTCTGTCCATCCATGCCTGCAGTGAAACGCTGTAGAAAAGAAAATACCCAGCAGGTGGCAGCACCAGATAACTGGAGGGACACGTGGCTGTGCAGCAACACTGAAGTGCGTCTTGTGTATGCTACTTTGCACTGTAGCTTTTTTGGTGGGATTTCATTTAGCTATTAGTGAATATCTCGTAAGAAGGCATTTGTATTCCCAGTGCCTAGCACACTGCCTGGCACGTGTTGGGTATATTTGTTGACTGAATGGGTAAATGAATGAATGGATAAAGGAATTTTAACAACTCACCTAAATTAGAAAAAAGTCATCATTTGAAATGGTCATATTCTCCTCTTCTTATTCCATCATTGCTTTTGCCATTTTAATTAGTTTTAGTAATAACAATAAAGCATCGTACTAGATTCATCTTCTCTATTCACCCTTTTGCCAACACACATCTACTTTTCCTACCTCTTTTGGAGACTTTTAAAAAGCATGAGGTATTTTTTAAAAACCTGACATTAGAAACACACCAGCTAAAATTCCAGGTTTAAAAGAAATCATCTAAGTTTGGATGTTGACGTTTATAAGGACGGCATTCGAAAACAGATAACCGTTCTTTGATTAGTTGCAGACCGATTAAGTTTTACTCTTTAAAAAACTGTTGTTTCATTGGCCCTCCCCAAAATATGCTATTGTACAGTGGCTTGTGCTTTTTTAGAATACTTGCTTAATAATAATTTGAAGTAAAGACTGCATAAACAAATACACAGTTTATTAGTCACTATGCGCCAGGCACTGTGGTATATTGGGTTATGGTGAAGGCTTTCTATCACTCTTGAGATAGAACAAAGAAATCCTCACCATTTGCTTAACCAAGTACAGAAATTATCCACACTAGGCACCGAAATAAGACCTTCCATATCTACCTGTTAGAATGAGGTGTGGCAAAGCTTTCCCTAAAAGCTAATGGCGAGACTTTTGCTAGTAAGATAATGACAGTTAACGATGCTCAGTTGGAGCATGAGGGACAATTACGCACACATATGGGTTCTTGGAAGGCAGGAACGTTCTCTTGTATATTTTCATATTCCCAGCACCTTATCCAGTATCGTGCATATTTTGAGGCCTCAATAAATATTTACTGACTGTGTAGAGACTATCAGGGCATATCTCAGTGAACAATGGTACTTGAATCAGAGCCACGTTCTCAGCAGAAGAAAATAATAAGCAAGCAGATTCATCAGCAGACTCATAAAAATGGGCCAGGACCAAAAATATTAGCATCCTCTGGAGGTGGTGACACCCTTGATTATCTCTCTCATCTCAGGAACTCCTATCCTCACCCTGTTCAACTTCGTTACACCTAACCATCTTGCTACTGCTTTAACACCTTCACAATGTATTAAACGCAACTTTCCTGAACTCAAAGAGCCCATTTGAGTTCCTTTTATCAGTAGAGGAAAAAATTCTGAGTTATCATTAGTCTCTCTAACTCTGGAGGAATACTGAATCCTAAAACCTATTGTCTGGAATGCTGAGGGTCCCACCACGTCAGGCCCGATTCCTACTTTCTCCTCATTCTGCATGCTCTCCCTAGGCAATCTCATGCCATCCATAATTTCTGTACCAGGAGCTCCAGATCTTTAGATGTGATTTGGATTGCTTTTTGAATTCCAAATCCACACATATAGCCAATTGCCTATGGAACACCTGTACCTGGATGTACCAGATAGCTACCCTAAATGTATCAAATCAAAGGTCAAATTCAGGAGCTCTGGTTTAAGATGGCAGATTGAGCACATCCATTTACCTTTTTTCCAAAAACCACATTAAAATCACACTAAAGGTAGGAATGCCCCCAAACAACCCAGCCCAACAGAAAGAGTGGGAGAAAAGCTACTAGAGGAGGGGAGATTCCAACACAGTTCTGGAAGTGGGAAGACGGGTGCAGAGGGGTGACTGATGATCCGAGCTGAGGAAGGTGTAGCCAGTGTCCCTGAGGAGTGTGACTACAGCCAAAAGGGAGCCAATCTGCCCAGAGTTAACTCAGAAACGGCCTCAATTTGGGACTGCAAGTCCTGCAGGAGGCAAGAATGAGAAACAAGCACACAACCAGCAAGAGCCCTTCAGCACCTTCGGAAATATTCGCAATGACGTTGCATCCATGAAACAAGAACGGGATAAAAGACATGAATGCCACAACCTCGTGTTTCTCCACAACTGCTTCTGTCCCTGCGCCTCCTGTCACAGAGAAGGTGTCCACATCCACCTGGTTTCCCGAGCCAGAGAGTTGAAAGTGATCCTCGATTCCTGCCTTCTTCCCACGCCTCCTTCAGTAAACTGAGCGTTGATGCTGTCTCCTAAATATCTCCTTTATGTTTCCCCTCACCTCTCCTGTCTCACAGCCACTGCCTTTTACAGACCTTTAGTATGTCTTTCCTGGACTCCAGTGATACCCTTATCCCTGTTTTCTCTATCTCTTGTGCGAAGCCATCTCCAGGATCACGTCGTTCCCAGTCAGCCCTGCATCTAGCACACCTGTCCACCAGCACGTGCTCCATCATTTGGGTTGAGTGATGCCTGACCACCTGTGCAGCCCCCAATTTGCACTACTCCATACTTTGTTCTTTATACCCCAGCAATATGGACTTACTTTCTGTTCTTCGTCAAAACATGTCCCCTTTTTAAAACATGTGCTCTGCTCCCTGCCTGGGACCTCTGTTCTCTTTGTTGTCATGGAAACTCCCTTCAGGCCCAGCTCAAGTGTCTTCTTCCCTGAGAAAGTCCCCTACCTCCCCTGAACTGTCATGGGTATGCAGTCCTTACATGCTCTGTGCAGACGTCATTTATAATACCTTGTCTGCAGCAAGTTTGTGTTGAATTGTGTTTCCTGCTCCCCCAGACCAGACTGTAGGCTCTTTGAGAGCAGGAACCAATCCTTTGAGTTTTGTATCCCTTGTACATATGCCACATAGATGAACGATTATAATTATAGAATTCTATATTTTGCGGCAAGGAAACTCAAGAAATGGTCCATATAGTCCCTGTCCTTGGGCCAATGAAGTACTACCATTCCCATTTTATTAGTTGAGGCAGCTGAAACACAGAGAAGAAGTGACTTATCGAAAGTTGCAAAGGTGGAGTATACAGGCTTGTATGTGTCGTGGGGGCAGAGGCAGGGAGGGGAGAAAGTCGCCATCGTAACTAAAATCCTGGTTTTCTGCCTTCTCACTCAATGGTCCACTCACACGATAACACCTCTTACCAGTCGTCAGTTACTAAAGAAATTCACCTTGGAAAAAAATAAAGGAAATATAAATGACAACAAAAAAATATATTGCCCAAACTGACAAGGGGATTACTGTCTTTAAAATAACGACAATTATTTATCTGATCATTTTAAGCCCAGCATTGTTTCAAGTCAGAACAGTAATTACCCTTTGAGAGTGAAGAACCATTTATTCATTAGGAACTGCATACCACATATAATTTTCTATTAAAACAAACTAACAAGCAAATGCTTCCATAGGCTACCACATTCAGTTCTTCCCGTATCCTCTTATTGCAACTTCTGGCACGCATGCCAAATGTGGCAAATGCACAAGATGTTATGAGCACGCTGACTGGCCAGAGATATTTTGGTCCCTACCCCAGCACAGTCTCGAATAGCCCACCATTGCCGTACCCAATTCTTGAGAATTTGCAAGTTTTCTTCACTTCAGGAAAAGATCTGTGTCTTCTGTTTCTTTTATAGCTCCCTTGGTACTCTATCTTGGTACTCTATCAATGATCATAGCAGGTACCCAAGGGATAACTTGTTGACTTGATAAAGAAGAAGAGAATGGCAGAACATTCAGTGGCTTTTTACACTGGCTTACCCATTTCCCGCCCTTTGACATTGTTATTTGCTAGCTCCTGCTTAGCCTACTTATAGCCTGAATCTACGTCGAAATTTTTGCAGATGAGCTGCACTGAGAACATGCATTTTTAAACTATCAAATCCTGGTTTTTCAACCAGGTAGAGCCATTCAGCTGGCCCTAGTTTCACCGGGTTAGCACAGTTATAGGAACTGGAGCAAATCTGATCAACTGGATTGTGAGTCCAGTTGATTGTGAGTCCAATCTGGTTGGCCAAGGGTGTAGACAGATGTTACTTAGTCCTTTTAGAGCCACCATTCAAATGATGTAGATTTCCTAGATTCTTCCCTCCACTGTCTTCCCTTTGAATACTTTCTCCCTGATCAATCTTACCCACTTAGCATCATGGTAACCAATATGCTAATGACTCCCAAATCTACAATTCTAAAACCAACCTCTCCTAAGAGCTAAGGCCCCAATTTCTAAGGGCCTCCCACATAATCCCACAGGGATAACCTGATACCACCTTAAAAATAAGATGTCTAAAATAAAACTCAGTACTTTACCCAAACCCATTTCTCTGTTTGTTAAAGATATCATCATCCTCCCAAACACAATGGCCCAGAAGCCCAGTCATAATTTAAACTCCTCTGTCCTCTTTACTGTCCCCCTTGGGGTTAGCTGAGATGGCTCCTCCACTCACAAGGAGTGCGGCTGTGGCCATGCCTATGATATCTTCCCTTACTCCCAACCATGATTTTCATGGGGTCCGCCCAAAACAGTACCTCATTGCCAGGTCCGGTGACTGGTCCAACGCATGGCTCCAGCCCATGAATCAGTATTTATCTCTGAAAACCTTCCATTCTTCTTGAGTCTCACAGCTAGAAGAACATGACGCCTTAACCAACTATGGCCATGACCTTCAAGCATGGAGAGAGTCTTTCTGTAGCAGAAAAGTACAAATGCCACATTCAGAAAGAGGATATGGAGGAAGAATGACATCTGAGGCCCTGAGGCCAATGGTCTTTACCTGGTTTATCTTTTCCTTTCCCAAATTTAGGTTAGTCATCTCACTTTGTAAATATATTTTCCTTTTTTCTTTTTACATGAATCAAGTTGGGTTTCCATCACTTACAAAGTCTTAACTTAAGCTTTTTCTTTTCATCACATGCTTCCCCTTCCCCTGGACAGATAGGAAAAGATTTAATCAGTTGCCAAGTCCTGTGGATTCTACCTGGTAAACACCCGTCATATGTATCCCACCTGCTTCACCTAACCCAGGCCCTGCAGCACAGTAGTGGCTTCCCTGCCGTATTCCTCAATTCTAGTCCTGCATCCTCTAAACATCGTCCAACTGCTGTCAAAAAACTTCTAACGCTCTGACAACTTCAGTCACCTTCAGTGGCTCCCTAGGACTCACAGAATAAAAATGAAACTCCTCAAATACCTTTTTTGTTTCTGCTTCATCTCTTCCAATATATCCTTCAGCCAAACACGACCACTCACCTATCACTAAATATTTCCTGAACTTTCCTGCCTCTATACTTGCAATTTCCTCCTCATCTATCAGAGATACAAATCCCACCTATTTTTAAAATGTCACCTTCTTCATAAACCCTAAAATCTCTCAAACAGCAGCAAACTACATTTTCTTTGCTTCTACAGCACTGATGCCTCTACCAAAGCACTTTGCTTTATGCCATAGTTATTTTTATACATCTTGTTTTCCTTGTAGGCTCTAAAGTTCCTTGAGGACATGAACTCTTCTGTGTTAACCATTAGTACCACACATTACCTAGTAAGTTTCCACCAAACACCTATTAAATTGATGTGGATCTGACGTGTAGATTTGGGAAGAGAGTTTGTTTCTCCTCAAATCATTTCAAATTTTAATTCAGTATTGGAATTATTGTTTCCTATGGAATCTCTGAGATTCTCTCTCTCTTTCTCTTTTTTTTTTTAATGGGGTCTTTGATTCACAAAGTGAATCAAAGTGCTTGGGCCTGAGTCAGTGACGATCAGGCTTAGTTGAAACTCAATAATGTCTGCTGGGCTGCTAAAGCTATAGAAACTCTGCACCAGCTATGCAAAGCCAAAAATGTACATGGGTTGCTTTGCTCAATGGGCAGAACTCAAGACTGTTGTCATAGCTCTGGCCAATAATTATTTTGATGAAGATTGTTAGATTTTTACTGACCCTTTGGCAGTTGCAAGTGGCCTAACTAATCTGCCATTTGGAAAACCAAAGATTCACAAATTAAAGATAGCTTCTCTGGGGCCATGAAGAGCGGAGACAAATTGCAGCTGCTGATCAAGCCATGGGGGTCACTCCTGTAGATATCCACAGTACAGGCCTCTTTCCTGATAAGACCAGCTGGAATCAAGCTGCTGTTCCAGGCTGCCACCATTTCTGGATCCATCATTTTACCTGACGTGGCAGCAAATCTATCGTCATGGACTAGGCACAAAGTAAAGGACTCTGGGTTTCTTATGAGGAGGCTGCCACTCAGGGATTCCAGAGATTCATTAGGAAAATCCACACTATCTTCTATTTTACCATTCTCATGGATTTTCTCTGTAAGAAAAGTCCTGTTTAAAACAAATTCTGTAAGGTAACTGAATGTCTGAATCTATCCCATTAAGAAAAAACATCGTCCTGTCTCCCTCCCTTTCTTCCTTCTTTTCTTTCTTCCTTACCCTCCTTCCTCCCTTCATTCCTCTTTCCTGTCTTTCTTTCTGAGACCATCAAAATGCAACCTATGGCTCAGGGGTCACTGTAGCTTCCAAACCAAAGTCAGCTTTTTGCAACCCCTTTGCCATGTCAGCAGTTCACCTCCTTCTCTCTGATGTATACAGACTACACCTGAACCAGTGTGAGTCATGTTATTTGTATGACATTAAAACAGGGCATCTGATAACATCTGTTCCCTTTCTCTGATCCAAATCATGAATGGAGCTCCTCTTTCTTCCCTTAGTCACCAGCTTTTGAATATTCGCAGTCTGTGATAGTACAAAGAAATGCATTTTGAACTCTAAGCAGTCTATAGTTAAAGTGAGGAAGCCACAAGGGGAGAAAACACAGAGCGGACCCCTAATAATAATGACTTTTCTGAAGTGGAAGTGAGCTATGGAAGACGGGAGAGAAGAGTGAGAACGAATGACTGAGAGCAATGAAAGTTTACAAAGAAACCCAAGAAAGCTAAACCTCTGCTTACGGATGAAAAGGAAGTGAATAAATAGTCTTGTGCCCTTCACGTACCAGGTACTCCATAGCCATTTATTTAAGAATTTCGACAGTGCTTAAAGGATAGGGCGTGCATTCTTAGAATGGAGAATCAATTTAAAAAAACTATTCCTTTGAGAGAGCCATGGTAATTTTAAGGCTATGGAATGACTTGTTTAAATGGTTTGACTGGAACTTAATCAAAGTCTCTTAAGTCCCTCTTTACATGCAATTCTGTATAAACCGAGTTTGAGATGGTCTTTGATTCTAGATATTTATAGTCTGGGTCTATATCAAAATTTTTACAGATGAGCTGCATTGAGAAAATGCATTTTTAAACTACTTAACCCTGTTTTTTCAACCAGGTAGAGCCACTCATCCAGCCCCAGTTTTGCTAGGTAAGCACAGTTAATAAGAACTGGAGCAAACCTGATCAACTGGATTATGAGTCCTGAACCTGTTGGCCACAGACAGTAGACAGATGTTATTGGTGCAGAGTCAAAGAGAATATAGGCAACTGATCCAACACAGAAGCAAAGAGTTGGGATATTGAAGTGGAAATTGCATCAGGTTTGTGGTCAAAACAATCACAAAATCATGAGGGTGGGAGATAGGACCACTTGGTGAGTTTGCTGGAGGGGATCAGAGAGGATGGATAAGTTGCAGAATTGAGGGGGAGAAGGCAGAAAGCCAAGGTGGCACAAGGAGAAGACTTGTATCTTGCTATTGAAAGATTCCATTACTGGGCCACAGGAGGTGGCGGCAGGTTAAAAATAGGCGAGAGACAGCACCATTTTGGTTGCAGCCATAAGATACATGATGAAGAGCAAGGTAAGTATTTCAATGAAGACAAAGAGAACATGAAGTCCACGGTCTTGTAATGGGGAGAAATCGACTTCATATCATAAGGGGGGTTGGCTGGGTTTAGAATGTATCATCCATATGCCACAAAGAGCAATATGTATTTTTAGGTGATCTTCCTTTTTGCTTACTCTTCATCTAATCCATTTCTTAAGTTCTGTAAATTCTACTTCCCAAGTATTGCCTGGATCCATCCACTTCTATCGGCTCCCACTGCTAATGCTCTGTTCTAGGATACTAAGATCTCTTCTCTTTACTACTGCAGCAGCCACCTAAATGTCTCTCCACTTCTATTCTTGTCTCTCTCTGATTTATTTTCCATATAGGTATAAGAAAGAACTTATTAAAATAGCAATCAGATATTTTCTGATGTTTGGGACAATCTCCTTAAAGTCCTTCAATGGCTCCCCATTTCACTTAGAATAAATTATAATGATAAAAACAGCACACACATACCACATTCAGTATGCCAGCCACTATACTATGAGCATTACACATATTAATTTATTTAGCATTTGACCCTGTAAGGAAGGTACTATTATCATACGTATATTTATCAGATGAGGAAACTGAGGCACTGAGAGGGAATTTGTCCAAGAAGTCTGTCTTACCCTGGGTTTCCAAGAAAGCAGAGCCTGCAGTAAACACCTTGTACCACTGCCCTGTTAAGGGTGCAATGTCAGGCAAGTAGCCGTGAGTCAGGCAAAGAGAGACAACCAGTATCAAGGTGAGACCACCTCTGGTATCAAGTACAACTGAGTGCTTGATCTTGCCTCACTATCTCTACATCAGGACACTCCATCTGGTGGAGATGGGGCAGGATTTAGTCACTGGCATCTCCCTCTCTCTCTCTTTGGTCAGAGGTTTACCCCATGGGGCCTTAGCCCCCTGGCACTTGTGCCCACAGGCGGGTCTTTGCACCAGTAAGAATGTACCTGGGCAAAAGATGACAGGTGTGACAGGGCATAAGGCAAGCTCTTACCAGGCTGGTCTATGTGAATTCCATCAGAACCCAGACAGAGCCGCCTGTCACACTGGCAGCTGGGGCAGAATGAGTAGCCAAAGACCCTCGAGATATGTGAGGCCGGAGGGTCAGAAGTAGGGCACAAATGGCTGATGCACACAGATAGTGAGTAGTAGAGATGGGACACAGCACTGGCAGCCTGGCCTCAAAGCCCATCCATTTAATTGCTAATATACTGCCTTGCCTGGTAAGAGCCAAACCCTACACTGTGTCCAACAACGCCCTGCACAGTCTGGCCCCTGCCATCTGCCAACTCCATCTTGCACCATTCTTTTTCTCACTCACTAAGCTCCAGGCAAACTGTTCTTTCAGTTCCTAAACTACCCTCCATCCCTTCCTGCTGCAGGGCCTTAACACATGTTAGTCTTTCTGTGGAGATGCTTTTTCTTCCTCTTCTGCATGGCAAGCACTTCCTTATCTTTTAGTCACAGTCTAAGTGTCACCTTCTCAGAGAGGCCCTCCTGACCACTCTATAAAAGAGGATTTCCTCTTGTAATCCTCCTCCTCAACTGTACATGTATTTCTTTTACAATACTGATCATAGCTTGAAGTCATTTTATTAATTTCTTTGGTAACTTCCTTGTTGTCGGTCTCTCCACTAGAATATAAGCCTGTTGAGACAAGGGCAATGTCTGCCTCATTCACCATTATATCCTCAGCACAGAGCACAGTGCCTGACCCAAGGAGATGCTTGGTAAATATTTGTAGAATGAGTAAATAAAGGGCTCTTATATGAGAAACAGATTTTAAGGTGGCATTGTCCATATCAGTGTTTGAAGTAAAAACACCACGGAATTACTGAATGGACAAATGGGAGGCACTACAGGTGAAGGTAACAGACTGGAAGGAAAGCGATGGATGACCTGGCTCCCTCAAATTTCCTTCCAGCTCTAGGATTCCTTGAACTATGGAGGATATCTTTAAGGAGGTGCAAAAGAAACAGGAAGGAAGCAAAAGTAGGAATTCCTAAGGAAGTTCAAAAGAGGAAATGTCAACAATCCGGCACATTGTATGACAAACAGGAAGTTATTTAAAGCAGGGTTTTGAAACTATGAATCTGTAAATGGGTTACAAAAATCCAGAAACCCCCATAAAATTTTATATAAAAACATGTCTATATATGCATACACAATTTTCTAGGCAATAGTTTCTGTCATAAAACTCGTAACCTTCACTTAGTTAGGAAACACTGATTGCAGCAACATCTAGATAATCGAGACTCACTTCCTCAGTTTTCAAATGAAGACATCAAAACTCAAAGGCATTATGAGACCTGCTAAATTCAAACAAAATCAATTAGGTGACATGAAGGCTCAGGATTCATGTCTCCGGATTCCCGTTCCAGCGTTCTTTGTTGCACCACAATGCCTTCCTGAAACTAAGTCATGAAATGCTATGTGAAGAAAAAAGAAAAGTTTAATTTCTTGGAAAAAAAGAAGAGAAAATCCAAACTGGTTAAAAAGGTAAATGCAATAGAATCACAAGGCTAGAGGAGCCTCAAGGGTCCATTGAACAGTTCCCTGATTCCAGGTGAAACTCCTGTAAACGTCCTAGAATGCTCATTTGTCAAGATGGTTAAGGAATATGAAAGAAGGGTCAAAATAATTATTCAGCCATTTAACTTAGAAGCAAAAAGCTAGATGATCTTTATTTCATAAACGTTAACATGAATAAGTTGTTCCTCAGTATCCATGATTGGTTCCAAGATCCCCTGGGATACTAAAATCCATGGATGCTCAAGCCCCTTATGTAAAATGCCATAGTATTTTCATATAACCTACACACATCCTCTGATATACTTGTTTAAAATCATCTCTAGATTACTTATAATACCCATCACAAAGCCAATACATCACTACCTTTACGTAGTACTCAGCATGCAGCAAATTCAAGTTTTGTGTTTTGGAATTTTGTGAAATTTTTTTTCTGAATATTTTCCAGTTGGTTGAATTTATGGATACAGAACCCTTGGATATGGAGGGCCAATTGTATAAAGCTAAGTTGCCCACAGAAAAGAATTTTAAAATAAAAGCATAAACTGACAACCTATCAAAGTCCAATGCTCAGCTATGATGCAAAGCAAAAATAGAAATATGGTATGCTTTTTCGTAACTGCTAAAACAGCAAAATGTGCTGAACATTTAATTATCTTTCACAATGTAAGTTTAAGGATAAATTAAGTAAATGAAATCCACAATCTCTAGTCCTCATTTTAGGCATTTAATCAACTTTTGTTCAGAGAACATCAGACTATTAGGATATCTGAGTTCAAATTCTTATGTCTGCCACTAATTCCTAAACTTAGACGAGTCAATTTCTCTGGTTCTCAGCTTCTTCCATCTTCACAGTGGAAAAAGGTTGATCTTGGACAGTGTCCTTCAAACTGTTTTTATTGTTTTTCATTTTTTAAATTTAATTTTTTTGATTACCATACACACAGTAAGACATATATTTTATATTATCTGCATGCATAAACATATATGCCTATAATTGAAGTAAAAGTTTCATAAGACAATACTGACGCTTTGTAAATTCAGTGCACTCTGATATTTTCTATTCTATTAGACTGTGTCCTGTTGGTTTTTTTTTTTTTTTAATGCAGGTCATGACTTATTAAATTGATCTCATGACCTACACATGGGTCACAACCTACAATTTAAAAGACATTACAAAAAACATTAAGATCACTTGTAGCTTTCATATTCTACTAATAAACGTTCTACAAGAACCACAAGTCAATAGTACAATCAATTCACTTGAATTTCTATTTTCTCCCTTCCTATGCCGAAGGTGAAAATGGGCA
>NW_012152829.1:452533-452868 GCF_000956105.1 Propithecus coquereli
TTTAAATTTTTTTTTAAATTTCAAAATATTAAGGATATACAAAAGATTTCGTTACATGAATACCTTGTGTAATGCTTACGTTGGGCTCTAAGTGTATGCGTCACCTGAATAGTGTTCATTGCACCCAATGGATAAGTTTTGACCCCTCACCTCCTCCCACCCTACCCCCTTCTTGGTTTCCAGTGTCCTTTACATTTCTTTGTGCCCATCGTTTAGCTCCCAATTATTAGTGAGAGGATGAGTGCTTTTCTATTCCTGAGATATTTCACTTAGGATAATGGTCTCCGGTTCCATCCCAGTTTCTGCAAAGGACATTATTTCATTCCTTCATGTGG
>NW_012152830.1:0-497 GCF_000956105.1 Propithecus coquereli
GAACTCCTGAGCTCAAACAATCCGCCTGCCTCGGCCTCCCAGAGAGCTAGGATTATGGGCCTGAGCCACTGCTCCCAGCCTGCTTAAGAGTTTTATTCTTATTTCATGGCAGGTGGTTACATCTTGATATGATAATATGGACCTTTGAAAAAATGTATGATATATTTGAACCTGTCCTTGGATAGAATAGAGTAGTTAAATTTCCTGCCAATTTTCAATGCCGAAAAGGCAAGGAAACATGTTGTTTTCACTTTCCCCTTTAAAAAAAAAAAAAAAACAAAAAACTGGAATTACTATAGCTCATTAATTGCTCCAGTGTGGATTGGTATTGCTATCTACATGGATTGAATCGTTGAGACGGGGTTTCAGTCAGATGCAGCTGGAGGAAGCCTTCTCTGCTCGTGGAGTATTGCAAAGTGACTCTGTGTTTATAGGTATCAAGTTTTAATTTTTCTGTGTTCAATACAAGCGAGGCATGAATGTAATAGCAGCTTACT
>NW_012152830.1:2822-3483 GCF_000956105.1 Propithecus coquereli
CCAAAGCCATTCCTCCAAACCCAATACTCCAAACCAAAGCCATTCCTCCAAACCTAATACTCCAACCCAAAGCCATTCCTCCAAACCCAATACTCCAAACCAAAGTCATTCCTCCAGACCAAAGCCATTCCTCCAAACCCAATACTCCAAACCAAAGTCATTCCTCCAGACCAAAGCCATTCCTCCAAACCCAATACTCCAAACCAAAGACATTCCTCCAAACCAAAGCCATTCCTCCAAACCCAATCCTCCAAACCAAAGCCATTCCTCCAGACCAAAGCCATTCCTCCAAACCCAATCCTCCAGACCAAAGCCATTCCTCCAAACCCAATACTCCAAACCAAAGACATTCCTCCAAACCCAATACTCCAAACCAAAGCCATTCCTCCAAACCCAATACTCCAAACCAAAGCCATTCCTCCCAAACCAAAGCCATTCCTCCAAACCCAATCCTCCAGACCAAAGCCGTTCCTCCAAACCCATTCCTCCAAAGTCGTAGTGGTTTATATAGAAAAATAATACTAAGTAATAACTCAAAAGTTGGGGGCTGGAAGGAGGGAGGAGAGGGGGTCTTGCATATGTACCAGAAAAATAAATAGCTATGCTATTGCAATTGTGTTTTCTCCCACTATGCACATGGACAGAGTATTCCTTCATCTCA
>NW_012152830.1:14147-14683 GCF_000956105.1 Propithecus coquereli
ATTTATTTCATGTTTGAGATTGCTCGATACATTGAATTGGGGTGTAGAATCTATTGTTTTAAATCATTTAAGCCATATATTAAACTGAATCCCACTGATATAAAGCAAATTCATAAACATCCCTTTGTAAAATGTTAATTGACTCAATTGCACATAAGAATAATTCTGGGCCAGGTATGGTGGTGCATGCGTGTAGTCCCAGCTACTCAAGAGGCTGAGGAGGGAGGATTGCTTGAGCTCAGATTTTGAGGTCAACCCAGGCAACATAGTGAGACACCATCTTTAAAAAATAATAATAATTCTGGTGTGTTCTATACCAGATAAATTTTCTTCATTTCTATAAATAAGACCTTCAGGCTTTTATGGCATCTTATTTACTTTGAAAACACACACAAAGTGGCAAACACAAATTCTAGTTTGTCAAAAGGTTTCTAGCATAATGAGGTAATTAGGCAAGGAGAGGAGGGAAGGACATTTTGGGTAGTGGGAATAGCTTGTTTGGAGAAATTGTGACATGAGGGCACTTGGCACATTCA
>NW_012152831.1:0-306 GCF_000956105.1 Propithecus coquereli
CTGTTTATTCAGCCATTTGGCAGCTTCTCCTCCTCTGACCTAAGTCATTTTGGGTCATTTTCCTGCTTAGCTGCACCCATAACAGCAAGTAAAACGTGGGGTAAAAGAATCCGAAATGTAAAGCAATTAATTTGACTTTTTACTTACAGCTTTTTATTACATGCTGTTTTTTTCCAGAATGGAAATAGCTTTATCATTATTTTCTGCTTGTAAAAGCAATGTGTGCTCATTGTAAAAAAAAAAAAAACAAAAATTGTAAATAATTCAGAAATATATCAAGTGTGAAGTCCCATTGCAAATCCTACT
>NW_012152831.1:5926-6890 GCF_000956105.1 Propithecus coquereli
CTCCTGAGCTCAAACAATCCGCCCGCCTCGGCCTCCCAGAGAGCTAGGATTACAGGCATGAGCCACCGCGCCCGGCCTTGTTATGTCTTTTTTTTTTTCAGTTACAGTAATGCTGAACTCAGAATGAAATGGAAAGTATTCCTTCCTCTTAAGTTTTCTGTAAGTTTGTGTAGAATTGGTATTATTGATTTCTTAAATGTTTAATGATATTCTCCAGTGGAGCCATCTGGGTTTGTAGTTTCTTTATGAGAAGATTTTTAACCACTTATGCAATTTCCTTAGGGCTGGCGGACTTCACGCTCTCCGTTTCTTCTTGAGTAAGATTTGCTAGTTTGAATCTTTCAAGGAACTTGACTATTTTATCTAATTTACTGAATTTATTGACTGTAAGTTGTTCATAATATTCCCTTATTATTTTTTGATGTCCTTAGGATCAGTAGCAATGTCCCCTCTCTTGTTCCTGATATTGGGGATCTATGTTTACTTTCTTTTTTTCCTGATTGGTCTGTCTATAAGTTTATTTATTAGCTTTATTGATCTGCTCAAAGAACCAGATTTTGCTTTCATTGATATTCTCCATTGTTCTCCCTTTTTAATTTTTTTTTTTTTTTTTTTTTGAGACGGAGTCTCACTGTGTTGCCCCGGCTAGAGTGCCGTGGCGTCAGCCTAGCTCACAGCAACCTCAAACTCCTGGGCTCATGCGATCGTCCTGCCTCAGCCTCCCGAGTAGCTGGGACTACAGGCATGCACCACCATGCCCGGCTAATTTTTTCTATATATGTTTAGTTGTCTGATTAATTTCTTTCTATTTTAGTAGAGATGGGGTCTCGCTCTTGCTCAGGCTGGTTTCGAACTCCTGAGCTCAAACAATCCCCCCGCCTCAGCCTCACTTTCCAATTTCTATTTATTTCTTCTTCGATCCATGGGTTATTTAGAAGTATGTTGATTAATTTCTAAATAATTG
>NW_012152831.1:8006-8295 GCF_000956105.1 Propithecus coquereli
GGGTCAAAACTAGCCTCAGTTAAATACAACTCCCATGGCAGTCAATGTGTTAAAAAAAAAAAAAATCTTCAATTGGACAGGCAAAAATCTTTCAATTTACATTTATTTGATGACTAAGTAAAAGCTATTTATTTCATAAGTCTCAACATTTGTATATGCTTTTTGAGAAGTATTTGTATACATTCTTTGCTATATTCTGGAACAATCATGTTTTTCTTAGCAATTTGTATACACCTAATATGTGAAAGATATTAATACTTTATTTGTGGCAGATAACTTTTCTTTTTTT
>NW_012152832.1:0-393 GCF_000956105.1 Propithecus coquereli
CAAAATAAAATTGAAAGTATCCAACTTTATGGTTTGGTTCCCCTCTTCCCAAGCTAAAAGAAAACTCATACAGTCCATGAACGAGCTTAGCACAATTCTTCATCCAGGGACATAGTTTAATAAGTAAATTTTCCTTCTTCAAATGTTAGAAATATAACAAGGAAAAGGCAATATTATTCAATAGAAGCGTTCTCCATAAAATGAAAATAGGGAAGGGGGAGACAAAAAGCAAAAAAAGAAAGAAAAAAAAAGGTTAGAAACGGGGGAATATTAAGAGAATTATCAATATTTAGGACAAGTTACTATAATCATGCCTTAGTTTATACGCATTCTGCATTTATTTTAGGTACTTTTTCAAATTCAAACATCTCTGGGTCAGATTCTTTAGAAGCA
>NW_012152832.1:3512-3966 GCF_000956105.1 Propithecus coquereli
CTAAAGTTCCTTCAAAGTTCTATTTTTTTTATTCCACATGCAATGAGTATTAAAGGAGTTATGCATCTTTTCATCTATTTTACCTATATTTATTTTGCTTCTAATATTTGCAAAGCATATTTGTTAAGTATTGTAACAGATAAAAGATGAGTAACTAAATTTTCCCTTAACAGAGTTTATAATTTAGAAGGAAAGGCATTTAAAAAATCCTTCCAATCATCAAAATACAAGTTGTGTGTGTCAAAAAAGTGGGACTGCCCATGTGTTATGGATGTCAGGGGAAGGCAGATCCTTCCCAGTTGGGGGTGATGGGTGAGGGCATCAGGAAAGATTAATCTGAGGAATACTACTCCACTGGGATGAGACTTGAAGCATCTATTGAGCCTGGATATGTTGAGGTTTATTTTAATTCAACCTAATTATAAATATTTGTTGTACCCCATTATGTTAGATG
>NW_012152832.1:4831-5663 GCF_000956105.1 Propithecus coquereli
TTCCCACAAATTTTCAAGTTCCCATTTCACCTGAAATGAGTCTCCTAGTTGCTCTTAACCCATATCACTTCTCCCACTCTGATCATTTTATTTTTTCCAACGACTGCTTATCACTTAGCTGACTGTCCCCATTCTTACTGTAATCTTGGCACTATATACAAAAGTAAAAATGTATCATTAGAGCCTCCCCCTCTTGTCTTTCATATTCAAATCTTCAAATATGCAAAGCTTTTTACAAAAAAAAACTTTATAAAAAACAACTTACATTGTTTATTTTCATTTGACTCCCATAAACAGAGCCTCCATTTCTTTTGCAATGGTACTTTTTAAAAGTTTATTAATAATAATGCAAGTTGAAAAGCAAAAATGTTTTTAGAATAGTACAAATTGCAAAGCAAAGAACGCAGAGGTACTATGAGCGATTGTTAAGCAGATCCCACAGCCCCTAGCATGTTAGGGGGACTGATTGCTTTGCTTCAAGACACACCTAGGATGCTTGGCATTCATAGAGAGGTGATCAACCAAAGTTATGTAAGGAATGAGTCTGCAAGTGTGCTTGATAATAATAACAAATAAAATAAGAAACAAAGTAGTTTTTGGTCAAATGTGCTGTGCTCCATTACATTAAAAACTACTTTTAAAGTATCAGGAGGAAATATACTATTGGTAATTCTTCCAGTTATAACAACAAATTTGTTGTTTATTTTTTCATGCTCAGTTCCCTTATGATTCTCAGAAGTAATTTGGAAAAGAGCTGGCTGGTGTTAGGGGTAAAATCTGCTACCACAAATCAGAATGAAGCTAACTCTTTCAGGCAGCGATGAAAACCATG
>NW_012152833.1:0-315 GCF_000956105.1 Propithecus coquereli
ATGGCTCAGAGAAATAACAAAATTTTCTGTCTTCATGGAGAACATGATTCTTTAAGGTTTAATTTCTTCTTAATCAACTTTTGAGATCATGTTACATATACTTCAGCTGTTGGCATAAGGTCCTGATAACTTTTGGCAGCTTTGCTACTGGCTTCATGTGATCCCCACGGTTCCAGCAGGAATTCAGCTGAACAAGCTTTCCTTGACCTCCACTAACGCGGGTGTCAGGTTTCTGGAGTTTATATGGTATGTAAAGACCCCGAAGGCCCTTTGATGACCTTACACAATATAATTCTGGAGATAAATATGTGATAT
>NW_012152833.1:3600-4560 GCF_000956105.1 Propithecus coquereli
ACAAAAATAAATAAGCAAAATATTTGAATAGCTGCCTCACCAAAGAAGATATAAGGATGGCAAACAAGTACATTAAGGTATGTTAAACATAATTAATCATTAGGAAAATATAAATTAAAGTCACAATAATACAGTATACATACCTATTAATATATCTACAGTTAGACTGATCACACCCAGTGTTGATGAGAATGTCAAACAGCTGGAATTTTCATCCACTGCTGTGAACATAAAATGGTGTAACAACTCTGGGAAACACTGAACAGTTTCTTAAACATCCAAATATATACCTACCATTTGGCTAAGCCATTCTGTTTCTAGATATTTACACAAGACATGTAGAACCATGTGTTCACATAAAGACACGAGTGGGGAAATTCACAGGAGTTTTATTTGTAATTGCCCCAAACTGAAAATAACCCAGCGGCTATATTAACATGTGACTGGCTAAACGAATTGTGGTATATTCAGATAATTAACACTAAGTAATAAAAAGAAAAGAATTATTGATAGATGCAACAAAATAGATGAATATGAAAATTAATATTCTGAGTGAAAGAAGTTAGACAAAAAAGAGGGCATATTCTATGTTTCTACTGTATAAATATCTTAAAGTGCAAATTAATCCATAATGAAAGAAACCAGATTCATAGTTCCTTGGGGAGGGGGTGGGGAGGAGCGATAGGGAGGAGAGTTACAAAGAGGCATGAGGACACCTTTGGAGATGATGGATCTGCTCATTATCCTGATGGTGGTGGGATGATTTCACGGGCATATTAATATATGTCCAAATATAACAAATTTTATGCTTTAAATATCTTTGTTGATTATATGCTAATAAAGTTGTAAATGTTTTAAAGTAAGGAAGTAGGATATATGAACAATATAATTAAGAAAACAATCCAATGAGCATATATAAAACATGATGTGGACATTTCTTTCCCAACTTTGGAATCAACT
>NW_012152833.1:15403-16021 GCF_000956105.1 Propithecus coquereli
TAAGAGAAATTGGAAAATATTTAGAGACAAATGAAAACAAAAACACAGCATACTAAAATTTATGGGATGTAATGGAGGAAGTGCTCAGAGGCAAATTTACAGCTGTAAATACTTATACTCCAGGAACGAACGATCTCAAATCAGCAACCCAACTTTTCACTTAAGGAACTAGAGGGAAAAAAGCAAAGTGTATCCACTGCTATCAGAAGGAAGGAAATGATAAGAATTAAACTAGAAATAAATGAAGTAGAGAATAGACAAACAACAGAGAGAATCAACAAAACCAAAAATTGAATCCCTAAAAAGACAACAAAATGAAAAAAATCTCTAACTAGACTGACAAGGAAAAAATAAGAAGACACAAATAACTAAAATTGAAAAAGAAAGGAGGAACATTACTATTGACCTCACAGAAGTGAAAATCATTATGACAGAATACTATGAACAATTGAACACCAAGAAATTTCATAATCTAGAAAAAGTGAGCAAATTCCACAAAACACACAAATTACCTAAACTGATTCAAGAAGAAACAGAAAATTTCACAGACTTCTAATAAGTAGAGAGATTGTATCAGTCAGCAAAATATCCCAACAACAACAAAAAAATCCAGAACAA
>NW_012152834.1:0-408 GCF_000956105.1 Propithecus coquereli
CTATAGTTAACAATAATATATTGTATATTTCCAAATAGCTAGAAGAGAAGATTTGAAATGCTCTCAGGATGAAGAAATGATAAATGTTTGAGGTGATGAATACTCTAAATACCTTGATTCAATCATTATACATTCTATGCATGTATCAAAATATCACATGTACCCCATAAATATATACAAATAATATATTATTACAACTTTCAGAGAAAAACAAATTTACAAAATAAAGGTTTAAGAAAAAGCTACAGATAAATATCTCTAACGAACAATAATATATTGTATATTTCCAAATAGCTAGAAGAGAAGATTTGAAATTCTCTCAGGATGAAGAAATGATAAACGTTTGAGGTGATGAATACTCTAAATACCTTGATTCGATCATTATACATTCTATGCATGTATCAAAAT
>NW_012152834.1:3294-3665 GCF_000956105.1 Propithecus coquereli
TGGTCTCGAACTCCTGAGCTCAAACAATCCGCCCGCCTCGGCCTCCCAGAGAGCTAGGATTACAGGCGCTAGCCACCGCGCCCAGCCTTTTTTAGAGAAATTAACACACTGGTTATAAAATTTATATGAAAGTGAAAAAAGCATTTTATAGCCAAAATCATTTTGAAAAAGAAGAATAACGTTGCATGGCTGATACTACGTGATTTCAAGATTTATTAAAAAGCTCTAATGATGAAGCTGCTCAAGTATTGCATGAAGAGAGACAATTAAATCAAAAGAACAGAACTGGAAATTCAGAAATAGACCCACCATTGGACAGAAAACTGATTTTTGACAATCAGAAGTGTGGAGACAATTTAATGTAGAAAAGA
>NW_012152834.1:5320-6744 GCF_000956105.1 Propithecus coquereli
GAAGGAAGATTACAGAACTGAAGAGCTGTGAGAACTACTTTCTGAGGAAAACTAAACAACCAGGAAAACACTGGAGCTTTCGTAATTCTGCTTAAAACTAGTGCAAATGTGTGAGGCTACTCAAATGTATCTGACACACAATCCCTTTGAATTCTGCCATATAAAAAGCAACATTAGCAGAGATTTACCAGTATCAAAAGTGTACATCACAAACAATAGCAAGAATTTACTTATCCTCAAATTTAGAAATTGCTTTGTTAATTATATTATCAATAACTGCATATTCTGTTTCATAGAGTCGTTTTTGTTTGAGTTCTTAAAGTCTGCTTTAGTCAAAAGAAATGAAAGTTAGAAATTTTCACTTACATGTTCATTGTTTTGTAAATCATCTCTTAATGAGCTAGATGTGATTTTTTTCATACAGAGAAAACCTAGACCATCTGCCTGGCTTTCAACAGAGAATCCCAGTAGCGGCACCAAATGCAGTTAGTTGGTGACCTCCCAATTAATCTCTTCTGGGCTTTCTCTACTATTGCCTGATGAGCAATGTGGACATTTGCTCACTCTCAGGTAAAGTGCTATTTAGTTGGTGTTTAAGCCTGATTTCACCACTAGTTAATCCTATAGAAAAATTTAGGAGTTGTCAGCAAGTGGATTTAACGTTTGCAAGGAATTTTACAGATTAAAAAACTCTTTCTACTGTTTTTACAGTTTAAAAAACAGTGCATTTCCATGCAAGAGACAGTAAAACAAAAAAAGAAGAAGAAGAAAAGAGAAAAACACTGTAAGAGCTTGTGCATTACCTCTTACTCAAATTCTTTCATGCTGTATCTAATTTCATTTGTGACAAACAATTTTGCATCCATACAGGAAGAAAACTTGAGTACCCTGGATTTCATCAAGATTTTATATGTTGTATATGTGAAGGAGATATTTTTACCTCTTTTTTAGAGGTATAGAAAAAGGTATACTAATATTCTCAAGTCCTTCTAGCTATTAAGTGGAAGAACAGGGATCTGAATTCAGGTTTTCCAAGTAAGTCCACCAAACTTTTCACTTCTGCTCAAAAAATAATGACCACCACTTACCACTTACATTTGCATAACACTTGGAACTTTTGGCAGCATTTCACTTGCATAACCTTATTTGATCCACAAAGTGTACTACGAAGCAAGCAGAACAAGGTGTGAAGGCTCCATTTTACAGATGTGAAAACCAGTGCTGTGAGTCGTTGGGGTGGAAGAATTAAATAATTTACCTAAGATCAAACAACTTCCAAGTGATAAAGTCAAGTCTAGAAGCCAGGCATTGAGACTCCCAACTCATAACACTCCAGCTCCATCATAGCAGCATATACATTTCCTCTAATTTAAATTCTTTCTCAGTTTATCTAATTAAACTTGTGATGAACAGTTTTTCCTTCA
>NW_012152835.1:0-409 GCF_000956105.1 Propithecus coquereli
AAATTTTGTTCAAATTTAAAAACAACTGCAATGCTGTATCTATCAATCTCTGCCTTCAATCTATTTCCATCACTTCAGTGAGAAGCTGAATCGGAAAAATAAGGCATCACTCCTATTTCTACAGTAGGGTAGTTTAATCTCTACTTGGATAATAAGGATGGACTTTCAAAGGAAAAAGATGAATTTTGGCATCTTTACTGCCAAATATTACAAGGTTCCCAAAGTCTTAGAGTTCTAAAACCTTTCGTAAGCTGATATGTATCTCAAATCCTCTAGTTACAAGATTTTGTATAGCAAAGTTTTTAAAAGTAGGCCCATGATGAAGAGTGTTTCTGTTTAAAACAACACAAAAGCAAACAAAATCCTGAGTTCATGAGCTTACATTTGCAGCTGCAGTGGTTTAGATCCA
>NW_012152835.1:459-1123 GCF_000956105.1 Propithecus coquereli
AAAAAGAGGTTCAGATACCCATCATAAAATGTCAGTTATTGTGAAAAAATTTTAAAGATGAGAAAAAAGCAACACGAGAGAAAGGAGATGAGAGAGAAGAATATAAAGGAGAATAATAGCAAAAGCAGAGCTGTGCAAGGGAAGCTGTGTATTTTAGAAGGGAAGGGTGACAACAATTTAGCTTTCAAGACCATAACCAGTTCGGACTCCTGCCTCAAATGAAATCATTGCATCATGTTAAAGAGATACTCACCAGTAGGGGTGAGGAGTCTAGGTAAGTTGGTGGAGAACAAGGGGGATAAAAATTCTTCGGATCTAGGACCACAGCATCTACCACTGGCAGGCACTGCCCTGACAGGAGAACAGTCTAATGGCTGAAATTCAGAATGGTCTGGAACCAAAAGCAATTTAAATTGTGATTGCTTTACTTTGATAAGAGAAAATGAATAGTTTACAAATGTTACCATCAAAAATAGTTATATCATGGTTTTTCATGAAAAGAAGTTAAACCCTACATAGCACAGGAAAATCTCTTATCTAATGTGATCTCTGTCCTTAGACTGAGACTTCCTCCCCTCAAAAGAAAATCTGTATTTCTTGAATCATTGAGACCCCCAGCTCCTAGCATAGGAAATGCAGGGAGAGAGGGAACAGACAGACAAAA
>NW_012152835.1:6484-7083 GCF_000956105.1 Propithecus coquereli
CTAGTGTAACCTCTGTGGAAAATAGTATGGAGATTCCTCAAAGAACTAAAAGTAGACCTACCATTTGATCCAACAATCCCACTACTGGGTATTCATGCAAAGGAAAAAAAAGTCATTTTGTCAAAAAGACAATTAGTTGCACTCGAATGTTTATGGCAGCACAATTCACAATTTCAAAGATGTGGAATCAAACCAACTGCCCATCAATTTATGAGGAGATTAACAAAATGTGGTATATGTACATCATGGAATACTACTCAGCCATAAAAAATAAATTAATACCTTTTGCAACAATCTGGATGGACCTCGAGACCATCTTCTTAAGTGAAGTACCACAAGAATGGAAAAACAAACACCACATAGACTCACTATTAAATTGGAACTAACTGATCAGCACTCATGTGCACAGATGGAAATAAAACGCAACAGAAATCACGCAGGAGGGACGGGAGAGCAGGGGATTGGTGAAATCATACCTAACGGGTACAATGGACACTATTTGGCTGATGGGCACACTTACTTATAACTTTGACTCAAGCAGTACAAAAGCAATCCATGTAACCCAAACATTTGTATCACATAAAATTCTGAAATAATAA
>NW_012152836.1:0-1096 GCF_000956105.1 Propithecus coquereli
GCAGGACTTACAGAATGGCACACTGAGACCCTCCCTAAGTCTGCTCTCCATAAAAATAACAAAATAACCATAAAATGGTCAAACTCAACTTTTCCAGAACTCTGGAAATCAACCAAAGGCTTGCAATAACTGAGGAGCATTTATTCAAGAAAATCTCCTGAACCTTGGTAAAAGCAGCAAGGTTGTGACATTTGAACTTGGCCTATTCCCATCCCACTCTACCCAGCTCCACGTCAGCCTTGATAACATAACCAGCAGCTTCAGCCTCACAGCCCCAGTAGTGTGAAAATCAGCCACCTGGCAGCCACCAAAGGACACAGACTGGGCTTGAAGCTCCTCAAAATGTCCTACTTGCAAAGCACTGTCATTATTTAGCTGTTCTTTAGACACCTGGAAAAGTGCCATTTATGGGGCATCATTGAGATTTGGCCTGACTCAGAGCTCACTCCACAGAGGAAGCTGTATACCTAGGGAATTTGTCAAAAATGATCAGCAGCAATTGTTCAACATTGCAGTTGTCTGAGACTATAATACCAGTTGGGATGATCAAGAGTGTGGCCCAAAATATAAAAGGATTATCTGATATATCCCTAGGAGGTTTTAAAAAGCTCTAACATATTCCCAGGGTCTAAAAGGCTATGCACATGTGCATGGTTTTGCACATGCCCAGAAAAGACCCAAAAAGGTCCCAATCTCTCTACTCTGGCTGATCATGAGGCTCTATACAAGCAGGAAGTAAAGGCTAAAGCAGAGTTATAAACTACTTGAGCATGAAGAGATGCCCAACACACATACAGAGCCCCTTGGCAAAGGTTGGAAGACCTACCGGTTCAAGGCATTTGAGGAAATCTCTGGCAAATCACTAACTGACCAATAAGCTAACTGAGCAGAAACTTCAGTGGCTACACACTATATTGTGACGGCTGTCATCGAAAAGACAAAGGATAGATATTGGGGAGCATGTGAAGAAAAGGGAACCCTTGTACACAGTTGGTAAGGATGTAAATTAGTATAGCCATTATGAAAAACTGTATGGAGATTCCTCAAAAAACTAAAAATGGAACTACCATATGATTTAGCAATCCCACTTCTGGGT
>NW_012152836.1:2981-3344 GCF_000956105.1 Propithecus coquereli
TATGTGAATTGTATCTCAAAAAAGCGGTTTTATAAAGCAATGGAAGAGGTTCAAACTAATGCAGATTTTTCTTTTACCATGTGTGCACGTGCAGTATATCTTACTGTGAGAGAAGAAACTCTATTCTTTTGTTTGATGCTCTGAAGTCTCACTGTGCTTGCTACCAGAGCGTTGACCAGACAGTGGTCCCGGAGCCCGCCAGGAGAATCAGCAGACAAAAACACGCCTGCCCCTGGTGTTTCTTACACTGGCTCTCGGCTTTTTTCTCTTTTAGCTATCCAGCACTCTCTCTTTTTATTTTTATCTCAAGCATATAATAAGTCTATTAATTCTCACTAAGTATTTCCAGGTATAAGGCCTGCT
>NW_012152836.1:5399-6177 GCF_000956105.1 Propithecus coquereli
GATTTTTCCGTGACATTTTTATAATTAGGACAGAGCCCCTGTCCTCAGATAGGGCTTTAGCACAGGACAAGTAGAAAATGGGTCAGGAAGTGAGGCAAATGCATAGGGGGACTTGCAGTGGTAGGCTTCCTGCTGCTGCTGTTTCTGGTGATCATCACACCCATGTGCAGTTTCTCGTATCAGTTAGTGGCAAAGTTGCGATAACAAAGAGGCCTGAAAATGTGTGGCCCAGAGCTGGCTCACGCTGCTGCAGGTTGTCATCCAGAGATCGAGATCCTTTGTAGAGCCCTGGGGGGCTGTTCTCGATCACATAAAGCAGGGGTCACTGAGGGGCAAGTGCCGTCCTTTAATAATATGCCTCAGGAGTTGCCCAGCGCCACTTCTGCTTGCATCCTTTCTCCCAAACTCCACTTAATGGCCATACTATGGTCAGGGAGGCTGAGAAATGTCATGTCTACATGGGCAGACGGGAGCCCTGCTAATGCTCAGGGGATTCTGTCATTGAGAGCGAGGGGGCGATGAATGCTGGAGGACAATTTTATAGTCACTATCTCACTTTCAGACAGTAGCTGAACAAACTTTGAAGTCCCCAGAGCTGTCCTCAAACATAGAGGTGACCTTCATAATGGAATCAAGACAGCAAAGGAAAAGATAGGGGTCACTTTTGGAAACCTCAAAGAGATGGTCAAAGTTTTTTGGTGAAACTTCTCCAAAATATATACTACTCTTAGATTTGTTTTTTTTTTCATGCCATGAAAACTTCAATTCTCACTGTAAT
>NW_012152837.1:0-613 GCF_000956105.1 Propithecus coquereli
TATTTAGTTTTAAATTTGTAAAATATTTTTTACCCCTAGGCTATTTAGAACTGTGTTGTTTAATTTCTAAATATTTGGGACTTTTTTATGTACCTAATTATTATTGCTTGCCAATTTATTTATGTTGTTGAGAGGTAACATATTTTGTAATTTCTTATTTCTTTAAAGCTTATTGTGTTACAATTCATCCAAGAATATGATTTATTTTGGTAAATGTTCCTTATTTACCCCCAAATTCTACACAGTTTTCATCTGGTAGCATTTATTTTTAGCCTCAATAACCTCTTTGGCATTCCTGTAGTTGAGGTCTAATAGCAATGAATCCTCTTGATATTTGTCTATCAGTGGTGCAAATGCAGGTAGGGCTACTTATTTATAAATCAGATAGAGCATTTGATTTAGTATGGGCTTTATTCTTAATAATTAAAAGGTTTTTATTTTAAGTATTAGATTGCTCCCAACAGTCATACTTTCTTTTCTATTCTAAAATTTGAGGTATCCTAATAAGTTATAACTTTATTTTCATAGTATGTCAATATCATGAACAAGCCTGAAGGCATATCTACTATCAGTATAAAGTACCTATCTAAGTGTAGTAAGTATAAGTAAATAG
>NW_012152837.1:684-1073 GCF_000956105.1 Propithecus coquereli
CTGATAACAAGAATCTATATAGAACTTAAGAAAATCAACAAGAAAAAATCAAACAACCCCATCAATAAATGGGCAAAGGACATGAACAGAAACTTCTCAAAAGAAGACAGACCAATGGCCAGTAAACATATAAAAAAGTGCTCAACATCTCTTTTTAAGGTTTCTAATCTTATTTCTCATACTGGTAATTTATGTCTTTTTTCTTGATCAATCCTGCTAAGGTTTATCAATTTGATTAATATTTTCAAAGAACCAATATTTTGTGAATGTTGTTAAGCGCTTTCATTATTTTATTGACTAAAGCTCCTATTTTTATTTGCTTCTACTTACTTTGGATTTAATTTCATCTTTTCTCTAATTTCTTAAGATAGAAGCTTAGATAATTATTT
>NW_012152837.1:4904-6503 GCF_000956105.1 Propithecus coquereli
TGCTTTGGTTATTTGGGTTTTTTTGCAATTTCATATAAATTTTAGGAATTTTTTTCTATTTCTCTGAAAAATACCATTGGAATTTTGATAGAGATTAAATCTGTTGATTGGGGAAGTGTGAATGTTTTAACAATATGAATTTTTTCAATCCATGAACATGGGGTATATTTCCATTTATTTGTGCCTTCAATTTATTTCATCAATGTTTTATGGTTTTTGGTGTACAAATCTTTCACTTCTTTGATTATAGTTTTCCTGAGTATTTTATTCTTTTTATGCTATCATCAATGGGATTGTTGGTTTCTTTTTTGGCTAATTTATTGTTCTTATATAGAAATGCTACTGATGTTTGTATGTTAATTTTGTACCCTGCAACTTTACTGAATTCATTTATTCTAAAATATTTGTTGGTAGATTCTTTAGGACTTTGTGCATATAAAATCATATCATCTGCAAACAGAGACAATTTAACTTCTTCCTTTTTCATTTGGATGTCTTACTTTTTTTGCCTACATGCACTGGCTAGGACTTGAATACAAGTGGCAAGAGTGAACATCGTTGTCGTGTAATACTGTCTTAAAGGAAAAGCTTTCAGCTTTTTGCTATTGAATATAATGGTGTGGCCTTCTCATATGTGGTTTTTATTGTATTAAAGTATATTCCTTGCATACCTAATTTGTTGCTAGTTTTTATTATGAAAGGATGTTAAATTGTGTCATATACTTTTCTTCATCTATCAAGATAATTATTATTGGTCATTCTGTTAATGTGGTGCATCACTTCTATTGATTTGTGTATGTTGAACAATCCTTGCAGTATAGCCAAAACAACCTTAAGCAAAAAGAACAAATTGGGAGGCATCAATTTGTCAGACTTTAAGCTATACTACAAGGCCATAGTCACGAAAACAGCATGGTATTGGCACAAGAACAGAGACATAGATCAGTGGAATAGGACTGAGAACCCAGATATAAAACCATCCTCATTTATCCATCTAATCTTTGACAAAGCAGAAAAAAACATACACTGGGGAAAAGAATCCTTATTCAATAAATGGTATTGGGAAAATTGGATAGCCACATGTTGAAGACTGAAACAGGATCTGTACCTCTCACCTCTCACAAAAATCAACTCAAAATGGATAACAGACTTAAACCTAAGGCATGAAACTATAAGAATTCTAGAAGAACATGTTGGAAAAACTCTTACAGACATCGGCCTAGGCAAATAATTTACCAGGAAGACTCCAAAAGCATTCACAGCAACAACAAAAATAAATATGGGAACTGATTAAATTAAAAAGCTTCTGCACAGCCAAAGAAACTATCATTAGAGCAAATAGACAGCCTACAGAATGGGAGAAAATATTTGCTTTCTACCCATCTGATAAAAGGCTGATAACAAGAATCTATATAGAACTTAAGAAAATCAACAAGAAAAAATCAAACAACCCCATCAATAAATGGGCAAAGGACATGAAAAGAAACTTTTCAAAAGAAGACAGACTAATGGCCAGCAAATGTATAAAAAAGTGGTCTTTGTCTTTTAATAAGTGAAAGAAAGAAAAAAATAAGTGAAACAAAGAAAATTACAAAAAAT
>NW_012152838.1:0-610 GCF_000956105.1 Propithecus coquereli
GGGTAGAGAGCTTACAGCTCACACTGTACTTAGATTGCCCCCCTGGAGTTACAGTGAATTGAACTATAACATTCCCATGTCAAGAATAAAATGATATGCAGTGAATTCTTTAGTTTTCCACTTTAACATGGATGGCTGCACTAACTTTAGAATGTGTTGCCTCATATTCAAAGGAGATAATATGAGAAAAGGACACGTTGGTTCATACTGAATAAGAATGTGAATATTATGGAACCACAGATACTGTATTTGCTGTATCATTTGTATAAACATAAAATTATTTGAATTCCAATTATTAAAAGTCTTTTCAATTACTATCTTAGATTAGAAATTAAATCTTGTTAAGGTCCAGTAAAATCAGTCATTAAAACATACATTTTAGTTAGCCAGCTATCTGAGTTCTTAAAGAATATGATTCAAAATTTCAAGAAAAGCCTTTAGAGTATTTTTCCTTGAAAGAATTTCCTAACAGCAATTGTGTATTCACCTATAAAGGCTGGTATATATGAAAGCCTCTTATTTTGTAAAACCAGCATAGAGAATGATTTTATAAATATGCTTCTGAAATCTCACTTTATTTTTCCCAATAATCTTATAAAAACATAACATA
>NW_012152838.1:660-1207 GCF_000956105.1 Propithecus coquereli
TTAAATCATGATTTTACTTCTGTATTTTTACAAAATATGTTCAAGGATTATTTTCCAATGACTGTAATGTATGCCATGTTACCTCAATATGGAAAATCCTCAATCAGTACCTCGATGCAGCAAAAGGTGTCAAGAAGTGTTTGTTCTCATCCTCCCCATTACCAGTGGTCCTTTTACCAATGTATCAGAAGTCACACTCTATAGACAAATATTCTCCCATTCTTTTCTACTTTCATCTTCTGGGTTTTTTATAAATATGATTTCATTAACTTTTACATTCACAACTTTGATCTATTTAAGAATCTCTGTTGTAAAGGCAGGAGGATTTAAAAGCATTAGCTTTGACATGATAAACTCAGTAGAAATTATTTATAAGCCATATATCTGATAAAATGTTAAAATTCAATATATAAGGAACTGATACAACTCAATAGGAAAAACGAAAATAACCCAATCAAAAAATGGGAAAAGGGCCTGAATAGACATTTTTCCAAAGAAGACATACAAATGGTCCACAAGTATATGAAATGGTGATCAATATCACTAA
>NW_012152838.1:3982-4363 GCF_000956105.1 Propithecus coquereli
GGGTAGAGAGCTTACAGCTCACACTGTACTTAGATTGCCCCCCTGGAGTTACAGTGAATTGAACTATAACATTCCCATGTCAAGAATAAAATGATGTGCAGTGAATTCTTTAGTTTTCCACTTTAACATGGGTGGCTGCACTAACTTTAGAATGTGTTGCCTCATATTCAAAGGAGATAATATGAGAAAAGGACACGTTGGTTCATACTGAATAAGAATGTGAACATTATGGAACCACAGATACTGTATTTGCTGTATCATTTGTATAAACATAAAATTATTTGAATTCCAATTATTAAAAGGCTTTTCAATTACTATCTTAGATTAGAAATTAAATCTTGTTAAGGTCCAGTAAAATCAGTCATTAAAACATACATTTTA
>NW_012152839.1:0-444 GCF_000956105.1 Propithecus coquereli
CATTCAAGTGCAGATGTCTTTTTTTATAAAATGTCTTTTTTTCCTTTGGGTAAATGCCCAGTAGTGAGATTGCTGGATCAAATGGTAGTTTTACTTTTATTTCTTTGAGGTATCTCCATATTACTTTCCATAGAGGTTGTACTAGTTTGCAGTCCCACCAGCAGTGTATGGTTGTTCCTATCTCCCTGCATCCACACCAACATTTATAGTTTTGGGGACTTTTTGATAAAAGCCATTCTCACTAGAGTTAAGTGATATTCTCATTGTGGTTTTGATTTGCATTTCCCTGATGGTTAGAGATGTTGAGCAATTTTTCATATGTTTGTTGGCCATTAGCCTATCTTCTTTTGAAAAGTGTCTGTTCCTCTCCTTTGCCAACTTTTTAGTGGGGTTGTTTGATTTTTTTCTTGCTGATTTGCCTGAGTTCTTATAGATTCTAGTTAT
>NW_012152839.1:3161-3469 GCF_000956105.1 Propithecus coquereli
TTTTTTACAAATTGAAGGTTTATGGCAACCCTGCATCAAATAAACCTATTGGTGCCATTTTTTCCCACAGCATGTGCTCACTTCATGTCTCCGTGTCAACATTTTTAGTAATAAAGTATTTTTTAACTAAGCTCTGTACACGGTAAGACATACTTTTAATGCACACTTAAGAGACTACAGTATAGTGTAAACATAACTTCTATGTGCTCTAGGAAACCAAAAAATGTGTGTGACTCACTTTATTGCAGTGGCCTGGAAGCAAGCCTGCTATATCTCTGAGGTATGCCTGTAATGTCTCGATGTTGGCT
>NW_012152839.1:5155-7336 GCF_000956105.1 Propithecus coquereli
ATATTTGTAGACATAACGGTCAATAATTTCCCAAAATTGATAAAAATAAAAATATCTAATCACAGATTCAAAAAGTTCAGCAAAATCCAAGCATGATAAATACAAAGAAAACCACATCTGGGCACATCAGTTAAGCTATTAAGAGACAAAGATGAAGACAAAAATCTTAATATCAGTAAAAAAAAAAAAAATAGTATCTCAAGAATGGAAAAACAAACACCACATGTACTCACTATTAAATTGGAACTAACCAATGAGCACAAGTGTGCACAGAGGGAAGTAAAACTCAATGGGAATCAACCAGAGGGAAGAGGGGAGGGACAAAACCTACCTAATGGGTACAATGAACACTATTTGGGTGATGGACACGCCTATAGCCAGGGCTCAAGTGTTACAAAAGTGATCCATGTGACCTAAAACATTTGTACTCTCTCAATATTTTAAAATTAAAAAATATATATATGACATGAAAAAATAGAACCATTGCATTCAGGTGAGCAACAATAAGAATTATGGCTGAATTCTCGACAGTTACAATAAAAGCCAGAAGGCAATGGAATGACATATATAATGTAATGGAAGAAAAACTGCCAACCCTAGAATTCCATACCCAGTGAAAATATATTTCCAATCCAATATCCCCAAACAGAATACACCTTCTTTCCTTAGAAATCTTTTCTTCCTCTGAAACACTACATTCATTATGGTATCAACATCCAGGCTCTCCAATCCTCTTTTTGACACTCACAACCTCACCAATTTTTATCAATTGTCCACCAAAAAAAAAACATCTTTGGAATCCATCACTTCTCTTCAGCCTCATTGCTACAGCATTGGTTCAAGCCGTCAGCCTTTCTTGCCTGAACTACGACAACAGCCCATTTACTAGGATAACCTGCCTACCACTCACTGTTCTATCCCTACCACAATTCCTCTTCCACACCTTTTCTGAAATTAGTTTTCTAAAAACAAATCTGATTTTGTCTCTCTGGTGCTTAAAAGTCTCTTTTGACTTCCCATTGCTTACAGAATAAAATCCAAACTTGTACAAGCCACTGATTGTTCACAATCAGTTCTAACAACTTCTCCAGCATCTTTTCTTCTGTATTCCTTCCCTCTTTGGTTGTACTTATCAAAATGTAAAATAATGATAGGCTTTTATCTTTTTCTCTTTCGCTAGATATTAACTTCCCAAAAGAAGTGACTATGATCATTTGGAGAATATTCTGGTAAAAGCTAAATCTTGAAGGGATGCAGAAGAATGAAAAGTCATTCTCTTCTCTAGCAAGGGCTGCCAAAACCTCATCTTGATTACCCATGAGAGGAAAATCACCATGGAAAGCAAAGCGTTTAGGGAAGGTGTTGGGGTTGCTGGAGGCCATCAGAGGTGGGAGGTGTGGATTGTCCTAACCTCCAAGACAGTTTATACAACGAGATCCCTTGTAGTTCAAGAGTTGAAGGATGAAAGCTGCCTGATCCCTAATAATATAAATTAGCAGAGAGATATAAGGGATCATTTTGCAAAGAGCAGACCCCAGAGTCAGTTTATTAACAGTGTTTAAGGGGCTTTTGGTGCCTTGGATGATGACTTCGGATGGGCCAGGAAGAACCAAGCGTCAAGAGCTCTGTCCCTAAGAACTCAGGCGTGCAGTACCCTTAACTAAGCAGGATGCAGAGATAATGGATTATCCACCCCTACAGCCTGTCCTTCAAAGATTCTCGATGGCTTGCACAGATCTGAGCCAGCAGCAGACCAGCAGCATCTGTCAAAATGACCAATTGTCCACAGTGACACCACGTGGCTGCAAGAAGTAATGACAGATCCATCTCCATGTTCCCCTGACTAATCTCAATTCTTACGTATGTAAATTCCTAGAGTTCAAAAATATCCCCCTAAAGGGAAGATGCTGAACTTCTTCCTAATGTGCCATGGGAGAGTTCCACTTGATTTGTTGTTGTTGCTGTTGTAAAAATGAAAAATAAAGAGGCTATGGCCATAATTGCCCTGTGGAACTGTGTATGCAGCAGTTCAAACTGGGAAAAAAATATTTGCAACTAATATCACAGAAAGAGGGTTTTTTTAAAGCCCTGAAATGCCTTTTATAAAAGAAAACATACTGGAGATGCTGGAACTAGGTATACCAGAAACCATCAGAGCTGTGTGGTTGCTGTGGAATTTGG
>NW_012152840.1:0-767 GCF_000956105.1 Propithecus coquereli
CGTAATATCTGTTAGGATGGCCATAATAAAACACCATGGCACCGAGGAAAAATTTTCTGTTTTCTAGTGTGGCAATCAATGTGTTACAACCACAATGAAATACCACGTAATACCTGTTAGGATGGCTATTATCAAAAAGAGAAAAGATAGCAAGTGTTAGAGGGGATGTGGAGAAAACACTTTTGATGTCGTCATAGTATTACGCTTTTATAGTTTTTTAAAAATGTGTATTATTTTTTCATACATACTTATATAACTAACAAGACAAAATTGCTCAAGCTAAAAGTTCCGGTGAATTCTTTTTTTTTTATTTCAGGATATTACGGGAGTACAGATGTTTAGGTTACGTATGTTGCCCTTGCCCCCCCCCCACAGTCCGAGTTTCAAGTGCGTCCATCCCTTGGATGTTGCGCATCGCACTCTTTGTGTATGCACATACCTGTCCCCTGCTCCCCCCTCTCCACTCCCCCCTGCCCGACATCCAATAGATGTTATTCTTATATGTGTGCTTATATGTTGAGCAGTTAATAACAATTTGATGGTGAGTACATGTGGTGCTTGTTTTTCCATTCTTGGAATACTACACTTATTAGAATGCATTCCAGCTCTATCCAGGAAAATACAAGAGGTGCTATATCACCATTTTCTTAAAGCAGAATAGTACTCCATGGTATACATGTACCACATTTTATTAATCTCCTCATGCATTGATGGACACTTGGATTGTTTCCACATCTTTGCAATTGTGAATTGTGCTGCTATAAACA
>NW_012152840.1:3266-3569 GCF_000956105.1 Propithecus coquereli
TCTCTGGAATGAAGCCCACTTGGTCATGATGGATTATTTTCTTAATAAGCACCTGGATTCGGTTAGCTAGAATTTTGTTCAGAATTTTTGCATCTGCATTCATAAGGGATATTGGTCTGTAGTTTTCCTTTCTTGTTGTGTCCTTTCCTGGTTTTGGTATCAGGGTTATGTTGCCTTCATAAAATTTGTTGAGGAGGAATCCATCCTTCTCGATGTTGTGGAATAATTTCTGGAGGATAGGCAACAGTTCTTCTTTGTAGGTGTGGTAAAATTCGGGTGTGAAACCATCTGGTCCGGGACTTT
>NW_012152840.1:10654-13914 GCF_000956105.1 Propithecus coquereli
GGGATTTGCCCCACTCTCCTGGAGTCAGCAGGCAAGTAGCACCTGGGAGGGCTGGCGGGTAGGGAGCTCACAGTCTGAGTACCCCTCAGTCTACTGTAGGTCCCCAAAAGGAAATGTCACATCCCTTGGAGATGCCTCTGTGTGATGGCTAAATTGTCTCTCTGGGCACCCACGTGTAGGGAAGGGGAAGGAGAGAATGGAGCAATATGGCGTCTGCCAATAGGCTCGGATCTGCCCACGGGGAGGTGCCCCGAGGGAGAAGGAAGCCTGATGCCCTGTCTGCAAAAGGCTCACTGCTCACCAGCAGCAGCTGTTTCTGAACTTGTGTTGGCAGGTCTCTCCAACCCCATCAGGACCCCACCAACAGTCCAAGATGCAAGGGAGGGGAAAGTTATCTGGTCCACCTACCCTTGTCACTGGTCTCCAAGCTTCTCGGGGACATTCTCCTTCCAGTTCTCCTCCACAATGTCTTTCCATGGAGTCTCCTGTAGTTTGAGGCACCCTTCCTTCCAATCCTCACCCAATCTATGTTTCTCTGCTGGTTTATTTTTTTCACTTTCTTCTAAAATCTGTCTTTTTTGCAGAGACACTCTAACTGGCGGCTTTTCTGGTCCTCCATCTTGGCTCCTCCCCAATGAATTCTTGATAGCTAAACACAATGGTCATTTTTTAAATTCTCATTTAACCTGGGTTCTCTGTAGTAATTTACACTTATGTGATCTTTTCTTTCTTCTTAAAACTGCCTCTTCCCTTGAACTATGTGACAGACTGTATTTTCCAAAGATTATTGCAAAAATATCTCCCATCACACATGCCTTTCATATGATATGACTTTATATTTTTTCTGTGGAGAAGTGTGGTTTATATACTCCTTCTCTTAGAAGGCAGAGAGTTATTGTGATCGTTTTGAACAATAGAGCATAACAGAAGTATCTTATGCAATTCCCAAGGTCAGTTCACAAAGGGTGATATAGTTTCTACCTTACTGTATGTAATAAGTGATCATAAAGCTATCAGCCAAAATGTATACCATCAGCCTTTCCTAAAACTGCCATGCTATGGAGAAGCTCAAACTAGTCCATATGGAGAAACCATGTGACAGAGACCTGCCATTAATTTAAAAGAGACTCAGTTAGCTCCAGCTACTTCAATTCCCAGCCATCCTAGCTCCAGCCACTGTCTGACTGCAACCTCTTAAGAGTTGCTGAACTAGAACGACCTAGCCAATCCTTTATTGAATTTCTGAACTACAGAAGCTATAGGAGATAGTAAAATAACTGTGCTGCATTAAGCCACTAAATTTGGGGTGATTTCTTGCAGCAATGTGTAACCAGAACAGACAGTTTGCTCTATGAGTGCTTGGTCTCCCCCATGTCTCTGGCCTCCCTTCTTCATCACAGGCTCCATTTTCTCCTGCTGTCCTTTAAATATTGACCCCCATGATGGTTTTAATTCATACCCTTAATTTGTTTGCTTTTTACATACTATTCTGCAGAGATTTATTTTGCTGTCATGACTGAAATATTGCCTAAATCTCATTGAAAGAAATAGATATAGATATGGATATATCCATCCAGATTTCCCCTAAGCACCAGACTTTTTATAGCCTACATTAATTAAAAATGCATATAGGGGACGTTTGCTTCTGGCCAAGTGGGCGTAATAAGGACCAGATTTACCCATTTGCCAATAGCAACTAAACAAACAAACAAACAAAAAAACACTGGACAAAATATATAAGACAATGGTTTTCAAGATATTTGACCTTAGATAACAAAGAAAAGTGATCTTTGAGAAATGGAGAGAAAAAACCCAGAAGAGCCCCATGATTGCCCAAACATACTTCCTATAAGAATTTCCAGGCTGCAGCATGGGAAGGTGAAACCCAGACATGGTTCTGTGATCTTGCTGAATTGAGGAGATGAAGCTGGGAGTCCATAAGAGCAAGGCAGCTAAAATTCACATGGTTGAGTCCCAGAGAGTAGAGGCTTCCAAAGAGATAGAACTCCAGAGATTTTCAGTGAGCATCCCTTGAATGTGCATCTAAGTACTGATTAGCACATGACATGTGTGTGAAGAAATTATTTCAGACCAGAGAAAGAAATACCTGAGAGGATGAGAGGCACTAATCCTTGGAGCTCACACAGAATTCAGGTTACTTTTTATTTTTGTGGGCTAGAGTGGAAAATCTCATAAGTCACAGGGCAATGGGTAAAGTGCTAAGAAGATTTCTGCCTCAGTAGTGGGGGAAAAAAAGCTGTGGACTAAAAAGTGATTTTTACCTACCTAACAAAACTTAAAGGCAAAAATTGAAATGATAACACTGTTTCTAAGTGAATTAATGGTGTCCCAATATAGATGTCAAATGTATTTATCAAAATAAGAAATAGCCAGCACCAAACAATATAACATTCATAGTGTTTGGCATTCAATATAAAACTACCAGGCATGCAAAGATATAGGAAAATATGACCCATAATGAGTAAAATAAATCTACCAAAAAACCTAGAAGTGAAGCAGATTATATAATTACCACAGATTGACATCAAAACAGTTATGATGCCATTTTATATGTATAAGAAACTATACAAAATACATCAAGTTGAAGCATGGAAGGTATAAAAAAGAGCAAAATTCAACTTCCGGAGATGAAAGCTGTAATGTCTTAGGTTCCCATGTATGTATGTGTGTGTTTGTATGTGTGTGTGTGAACGCAGATGAAAAAAATTATTGAACTTGAAGATATAGCAATAAAATCTACATACAGTATAAGAGACTTAAAAAAGTGACCAGAGCATCATTGAGCTGTGGGATAAATTTAAGCAACCCATGATATGTGGAAGTGGAGTCCTTATAAGAAAAGAGAGAGAATAGACAGAGTAAATATTTGAATAAATCATGATAGAAATTTTTCCAACTTTGATGAAAACTATAAGCCCACAGATCAGTGAAGCTCAGTAACATAAAACATGAAGCACAAGAAACATGACTAAAACTACACCAAAGTACATCATAATAAAATTGAATAAAATCAGTGAGTAAAAGAAAATCTTAAAAGTAGCCACAGTCAAAAGCCACTTTATAAACAGAGGAACAAAAATAAGTGTGATAGATTTCTCACTGGAAACAATGCAAACATGATGAGAGTGGAGCAGTATCTTTAAATACTGAAAGAAAATAACTATTAAGTTAGATTCTTTACCTAATAAAATATCTTTCACAACCAAAGGCAAATAAAGATTTGATTTAAGAAATAAGAA
>NW_012152840.1:13964-16752 GCF_000956105.1 Propithecus coquereli
TTTCTTTAGTGAATTTTTCTTCCAAGTCATGGATTTTTTTTGTGGTTTCTTTGTGTTGGTGATTCATTTTTTCTTGCATATCATTCAGTTTTCTTCTTCTGTCATTTTAGTGTTCTGAGTTTGGTTAATGTTAATTGCTAGGGAGCTGTTGTTCCTCTTTGGGAGTGTGCTTTCTATTTTATTTTTCATACTTCCATAGTTCTTTGCTGGTTCCTTCCCATCTGGATCAGTTGTTCCTTCTTGCCTTTAGATTTTCGTTTTGATAATGACATACCCTGTTTAGTCTCTGAGCTAATAGGTGGTGTTCGTGGGTGAGATTCGACCACACCCTTTATGATGAATCAGTAGATGCAGTAAAAGGGTGTGCAGGATGACCTCCCTGTCAGTAGGTGGCACTTGCTGGGAGGAGTGAGATGCAGTGCTGTTTTTTGATCCCGTAGCCACCTTTTGTTTCTCTGCAGAGGCCCTCTTGTACCTTGGGTGGTTGGTGGGGCCCTGGGACTTCCAGGTGTGTCCTTATTCTCCACCTCGGTGGGGGCAGGTCTGGGAGTGAGCCTGGGTAGGGCTGGGTTGGGTAAGCCTGCCGTCAGGCTTCACAACTGCTGTTAGCAGGGATCAAAGGTCTGTTCTTTGTTTCTGTGCAAAGCTGCCGGGAGGGGCTAAAATGGCTCCACTCAGCTGAAAGTCTGGGCTTGGGGGGGGGGCTGTCCGAGACCCACACTCTGGAGCAGGTCTTGCTCCCCTCCACCCTCCCCCTCTCCGTGACCTCTTCCAGGCCTCTGCCAGCAAGTGGGACCTCAGGCCAATGGATCTCCCCTGGCTGTGACGTGGGCCGGGAGGTTCCCTACCCAGGATCGCAGCCTGAGCTGGGTACACAGCCGTCTTTTGGGAGGAGGGTTGCCACTCAGGCACGCTAATATCTCCTTGAAGGCACACACTCCTCTAGGCTCTTTCATAGATCTCCCTTCTGTGCCCCAGGGCACTGTGATCATGACCTGGGTATATGGGGTCTGGTCTGCAGGCCTGTCCCCTGGGCCCTGGAGATCAATCCCTGACCCTGCCAGGGGTGGGGTGCTGGTCTCAGATCACCTACAGGGTGCCCAAGCTGGATTGATTTCACTCCACCTCGGGATTTGCCCCACTCTCCTGGAGTCAGCAGGCAAGTAGCACCTGGGAGGGCTGGCGGGTAGGGAGCTCACAGTCTGAGTACCCCTCAGTCTACTGTAGGTCCCCAAAAGGAAATGTCACATCCCTTGGAGATGCCTCTGTGTGATGGCTAAATTGTCTCTTTGGGCACCCACGTGTAGGGAAGGGGAAGGAGAGAATGGAGCAATATGGCGTCTGCCAATAGGCTCGGATCTGCCCACGGGGAGGTGTCCCGAGGGAGAAGGAAGCCTGATGCCCTGTCTGCAAAAGGCTCACTGCTCACCAGCAGCAGCTGTTTCTGAACTTGTGTTGGCAGGTCTCTCCAACCCCATCAGGACCCCACCAACAGTCCAAGATGCAAGGGAGGGGAAAGTTATCTGGTCCACCTACCCTTGTCACTGGTCTCCAAGCTTCTCGGGGACATTCTCCTTCCAGTTCTCCTCCACAATGTCTTTCCATGGAGTCTCCTGTAGTTTGAGGCACCCTTCCTTCCAATCCTCACCCAATCTATGTTTCTCTGCTGGTTTATTTTTTTCACTTTCTTCTAAAATCTGTCTTTTTTGCAGAGACACTCTAACTGGCGGCTTTTCTGGTCCTCCATCTTGGCTCCTCCCCAATGAATTCTTGATAGCTAAACACAATGGTCATTTTTTAAATTCTCATTTAACCTGGGTTCTCTGTAGTAATTTACACTTATGTGATCTTTTCTTTCTTCTTAAAACTGCCTCTTCCCTTGAACTATGTGACAGACTGTATTTTCCAAAGATTATTGCAAAAATATCTCCCATCACACATGCCTTTCATATGATATGACTTTATATTTTTTCTGTGGAGAAGTGTGGTTTATATACTCCTTCTCTTAGAAGGCAGAGAGTTATTGTGATCGTTTTGAACAATAGAGCATAACAGAAGTATCTTATGCAATTCCCAAGGTCAGTTCACAAAGGGTGATATAGTTTCTACCTTACTGTATGTAATAAGTGATCATAAAGCTATCAGCCAAAATGTATACCATCAGCCTTTCCTAAAACTGCCATGCTATGGAGAAGCTCAAACTAGTCCATATGGAGAAACCATGTGACAGAGACCTGCCATTAATTTAAAAGAGACTCAGTTAGCTCCAGCTACTTCAATTCCCAGCCATCCTAGCTCCAGCCACTGTCTGACTGCAACCTCTTAAGAGTTGCTGAACTAGAACGACCTAGCCAATCCTTTATTGAATTTCTGAACTACAGAAGCTATAGGAGATAGTAAAATAACTGTGCTGCATTAAGCCACTAAATTTGGGGTGATTTCTTGCAGCAATGTGTAACCAGAACAGACAGTTTGCTCTATGAGTGCTTGGTCTCCCCCATGTCTCTGGCCTCCCTTCTTCATCACAGGCTCCATTTTCTCCTGCTGTCCTTTAAATATTGACCCCCATGATGGTTTTAATTCATACCCTTAATTTGTTTGCTTTTTACATATTATTCTGCAGAGATTTATTTTGCTGTCATGACTGAAATATTGCCTAAATCTCATTGAAAGAAATAGATATAGATATGGATATATCCATCCAGATTTCCCCTAAGCACCAGACTTTTTATAGCCTACATTAATTAAAAATGCATATAGGGGACGTTTGCTTCTGGCCAAGTGGGCG
>NW_012152840.1:16802-24457 GCF_000956105.1 Propithecus coquereli
TAACTATTAAGTTAGATTCTTTACCTAATAAAATATCTTTCACAACCAAAGGCAAATAAAGATTTGATTTAAGAAATAAGAAAATGAAAGAATTAGCCACTTATCACTGCGGTCCCCAACACCCAGGCTGCAGACGAGTATTTGTCCATAGCCTGTTCGGAACTACGTCGCACAGCAGGAGGTGAGCGGCAGGTGAGCAAACAAAGCTTTATCTGTATGTGCAGCTGTCCCCCATGACTCACATCACCACTTCTGCTCCAACTTCTGTCCAATCAGTGGCAGCATCAGACCCTCCATAGGAGCACAGACCCTACTGTAAACTGCACATATGACAGATCGAGTTTGCATGCTCCTTATGAGAATCCAATGCCTGACAATCTGAGGTGGAGCTGAGGTGGTAATGCTAGTGCTGTGGAGCAGCTGAAAATACAGATTATCATTTGCAGAGAGGTTTGACTGCATGGAGACCATTATAAATCACTGTCTCCCATCACACCCAGATGAGACCATCTAGTTGCAGGAAAACAAGCTCAGGGCCCATGATTCTGCATTACGGTGAGTTTATAATTATTTAATTATATATTACAATGTGATAATAATAGAAATAAAGTTCACAATAAACATAATGTGCTTGAATTATCCCAGAACCATTCCCCCTCCCCCAGTCTGTGGAAATATTGTCTTCCATGAAACCGGTCCCTGGTGCTAAACTGGTTGCAGACCATTGGCTTATTGGATGTGCCAAGGAAGTCCTTCAGGCTGAAGTAACATTATATCCGAGGAAAATCTGTATCTATAATACATAAAGGACCAAAGAGCTGCAGAAATGGTAACTTCCTGAAGAATTCAAAACTGATGGTTTTTTTTTATTTTCATATATCTTTCAAAGATAATTGATGGTTTAAAGCATAAACAATAATATATTGTGATGTGTATAGAATATTAGAAGTAAAAAGTGTGATGATTATTATACAAAAGCTGGAATTTTTCCCAGAAAATGCTGTATAATTCTCATAGTATATGTGAAGTAGCATACTGTCACCTAAAGGTAAAATGTGATAAGTCAAAAATTCATACTATAAACTATAAAGCCAGCTAGAGAGGCTATATGACTATCTTCAAAAGTATATTTCAGAACAAAAAAATTTACCAGGGATAAAAAGGGTTATTTCATAATGATAAAGGAGTCAATCATCAAGAGAATCTAAAAATGATAAATGTTCATAGATCAATAATAAAGCTTCAAAATACATAAGGCAAAAACTCATAGACCATCAAGAAGAAAACTTCATATCCACAAATATAGAACAAAATTTCAACACCTCTCTTAAAAATAGGAAGAACATCAGTAATGATATAGATGACTTGTATAGCCCTATCAGACACCTTCCCTAATTGACATTTATGTAATTCACTAGTCACTAGTAACAAGATACACATTATTTTTAGGTACACAGGGAACATTTATCAAGAGGACAATTTATAGGCCATAAAAAATCTTGATGCATTTAAAAGCATTCAAGTATATAAATGGTATTCTCAGGATCCTATCAGAAGGATCCTGGGTACAACTGAATTAAATTAGACATAAATATCAGAAAAATATTGGGAAATAAACTCAAATATTTGAAACTTAAATAACACACTTCAGGAATATACAAAGGTCATCTATGAAAAATAAAAACAGAAACACACAAACAAAAAACTACAGCTAACAGCATATTTACTGTGAAAGATTAATTGCTTTATCCCTAAGATCAGGATAGCATGGATGTCCCCTCTTACCGCTTGTAATCAGTATGATACTAAAAATTCTGGAAAGTGCAATTAGGCAAGACAAAAAACAAAGCATCCAATGCGAATACAAAGAAATAAAACTACATTTGCAAATGATGCAATCTTCTGCCTATTAATAGAAACTCCTATGGAATCTACTAAAAGCTACAAGAACTAATAAATATGTTTGGCAAGATAGTAGGATACAAGAGTGATGCACAGAATCAACTGTATGTTGTATACTAGCAACAACCAACCAGTAATCAAATTTTTAAAACTATATCATTTTAAATAAATGAATAATAGGAAATATTAAGATTAATCTCACAAAATGTGTTAAACATGTGTACACTAAAAAACACTAACTATTGCTGAGAAAAGTTAGAGCCTAGTAGATAGAAATATATATTGTATTCATGATTCAGAAGATACAATATTGTTAGAATGTTAATTCTCCTAAAAATAACTCAAAGATTCAGCACAATCCCAATAAAAATCTCAGAAGGCTTTTTTAAAGAAATTGAGAAGCTGTTTCTAAAATCTATGTTGTTAAGGACTTTTGCATCTATGTTCATCAGAGATATTTGTCTGTAGTGTTCTTGTTTTGTTGTGTCCATGTCTGGGCTTGCTATCAGGGTAATACTGGCCTTATAGAATGAATTAGGAAGAATCCCTTCCTCTTTGATTTTTTTTTTTTTTTTTTGGAAGAGTTTTGGGAGGATTGGTATTAGTCCTTCTTTGTAGTTGGTAGAATTCCACTGTGAATCTATCTCCTCCTGGGTTTTTTGTTTTTGAGAGATTTTTTATTACTGATTCAATCTTGCTATGCTTTATTGGTCTGTTCAGGGATTCTATTTCTTCCTTGTTCAGTCTTAGGAGGTTGTATGTTTACAGGAGTTATCTGTTTCCTCTAGGTTTTCTAGTTTGTGAGTGTATAACTGTTCATAATAGTCTCATTTCTATGGTGTCATTTGTAATGTCTTTTTTTTTTTCATTTCTGATTTTGTTTATTTAGATCTTCTCTCTTCTTTTCAGGGTTAGACTAACTACTGATTTATCAATTTTGTTCAACTTTTTGAATAATCAGCTTTTCATTTCATTGATCCTTTGTAATGATTTTTGGTCTTAATTAATTTAGTTCTGCTCTGATCTTTGTGATTTCTTTACTTCTGCAAAATTTGAGTTTGTGAGGCAGAAGGATTTCTTGAGCCTAGGAGTTTGAGGTTGCTGTGAGCTAGACTGATGCCATGGCACTCTAGCCCAGGCAACAACAGAGTAACACTCTATCTCAAAAAAAAAAAAAATTGAGTTTGGTTTGTTATTGTTTTTATAGGTCCTTGAGGTGCAATTTTGGGTTGCTAATTTGTGATTTATATACTTTTTTGATGTAGGCATTTAATGCTTTCAACTTCCCTCTTAACACTGCTTTTTCTGTGTCCTACAGGTATTTTGGTATGTTGTGTTTTCATTTTCATTCATTTAAGAAATATTTTAATTTCTATATTAATTTTTTCATTGAACTAGTGATTGTTCAGAAGCATGTTGTTTAATTTCCATGTATTTCTATAGTTTCTGAAATTCCTCTTTATGTTGATTTGTAGCTTTATTCCACTGTGGCCTGAACAGATACTTGATGTTATTTCCATTTTTTTTTTTAATTTGTTAGGACTTTTTTGTGACCTAAAACTTATTTAATCTTAGGGAATGCTCCATGTGTTGATGAAAAGAAAGAATATTCTGTTGATGTATAGAATGTTCTGTAAATTTCTGTTAAGTCCATTTGGTCTAACATCCAATTTAAATTCAATGTTTCTTTTTTGATTTTCTGTCCCAATGACCCATCTAGTGCTGTGAGTGGGGCATTGAAGTCCCCAACTATAATTATATTGTTGTCTATCTCTTTTTTAGGTCTAGTAATATTTGTTTTGCAAATCTTGCTGCTACATTATTAAGTGCATATATGTTTATTATTGTTACAACTGCTTGCTGAATTGATCCCTTTAACATTATATAATGACCTTCTTTGTCTTTTTTACTGTTTTTGATTTAAAATATGTTCTATCTTATATAAGTATAGCTACTCCTGGTTGCTTTTGGTATCCATTTGCATGTAATATCCTTAACCACCCCTTAACTTTCAGTCTATATGTGTCTTTATGGGTAAGGCAAGTTTCTTATAAGCAGCAAATATTTGGATTTTTTTTATCCATTCTGTCAATCTGTATCTTTTAAATGAAGCATTTAATTTATTTATATTCAAGGTTAACGTTAATATGTAAGGCTTTGTTTCTCTCATATTTCTAAATTTTTCTTGATGTTTTATAAGTTCTTTATTTCTTTCTTTTTCTCTCTTTTTGAGTTTGTGGTTTGATGAAATTCTATTGTGTTGGTGTTTGATTCCTTTTTCTTCCTTCTGTGTGTGATTGTTTTCTAAGACCTGTGAGTTCTATATTTTCATGCGGTTCCGTGATGGCGAATATCCACCTTTTGTTTCCATGTTTAAGACCATGTTTACAACTCCTAAATCATTTCCTATAGGGCCAGTCTAGCAGTGATGAATTCTCTCTATGTTTGCTTTAAACTCTGAAAATGGTACTTTGGGTCTGCTACCAGCATGGAGGGCAGGGCTCTTCCCAGGCAGGCAGTATGGGCAAGAAGGTATGGGGAGTACTGTTTGCTTGCATCTCAGTCTCATAGAAACCTGTTGCAGGGTGGTGAGTATTGTCTTAAATATGCACCAGAAAGCCTGATTTCCATGTCTCTCCCCAGCTGAGTGGCAGCTGCAGTTGTGTCAGCTCAAACTTGGCCCAAGGGTGGGGTGCAGCCTAGCATTAAACTCTCAAAATGGTGCCTGGGGTCTGTGATCAGTGTGCATGGGGCCCCTCCCTGGCAAGCGGCATGAGCAAGAAGCTGTGGGGAATGTGGTTCGCTTGCATCTCAGTCTCACAGCAGCCCATTGCAAGGCAGTGGATATTGTCCTAGGTATGTGTAGGAGAACCTCATTTCCTTTTCCCTCCTCAAGTGGACAGTGGCTGCTGCCGCTTGAGCCCTAACTCAGCCTGAGATCTGGGTGCAGCCCAGAGTTAAACTCTCAAAATGGCACCTTAGGACTGTGACCAGAGAGGTTAGAGGCCCCTCCCAGACAAGCAGCATGGGCAAGAAACTGAGGAATACAGTCTGTTGTCATCTCAATCTCAATAGCAGCCCACAGCAGGGCAGTGGGGATCTTCCTAGTGGTATGTGGGAGCACCCATTCTCCAACCCTCCTCCTTGGAGCAGTGCAGTGGCAGCAGCCATGTCCGTAGATCCCCAGTATCTAGGCTCCCAGAATGGTGCCCAGCTGAAGTTGCGCTAGGCTCAGATGTCTGTGGGATTCATGTGGTTTCCCTTTTTGGAATTACATCTCTGCGCAGTCTCTAGGTAGCTCCGTCTGTTAGGCCCAAGGTTCATGTGGGTCATGGGGTTCTCCTGTAGCTAAGATTATAAGACCCATTTTGGAGTGTGGATTCCTGGGTATTTTTCTCTTACTGTTTCCCCACGTCCAGAACTTCTGTTGGCTTTTAGCCAGTACCCAGCTTGGCAAGCTGCCTTGCACCTTCTCCTCATTACTTTTGGTGCTTCCCATCATTTCTCTGGTGAATCCTAGTGTTCACTCCTAGATAATCTGTTCAAAATCTGAGTATCTGCTTAGTATTCTGGTTCCTTTTTGTGGAGGAGACACATACTTGGATAGTTTGGATAATTATAGCACCAACTACATAGTTTTGTTGTTGTTGTGTTTTAGTATTAAATGAGTTAATCTCTACAAACTTCTTAGGGTTCGTGGAACATATTTAAGAATTAATTATTATTTATGTTTAATATATAGGAACAGGCAACAAGTTTCTCACTAGTCTCATGAACCACATTTTTTCCTTGATTTAATGAGAGTTTATTCGTTCTTCAAATCCCTTGGAACAATGGAAAGAGATCCAATTTCGGATTATAAAAAAACTTGTATTTGTCATAGCTTCATGCTGGCAATTTAATAATTTATTTAAAATTACATATCGTCTGGTTTTTGCCTTAAGAGAATGGAATCCAAATACAGTTTTTTGTAGCCCTTCTGAAAACATTTTTCATTTTTTCGTATTTACTTTCTGTCTACATTCTATGCCACTATCGTGCTTTTTAACTCATCAGAATACCTCCTCTATTTTCCCCCAAATAACTACAAAATTGGATCCAGCAGTCTTTCAATGGCTACTTACTATTCAGAATTTTTTTTGTTTGTTTTTGAGAATCTTTCCTTCTAAAGCTCCTTCCACTCTTTCTATTTTCTAAGTACCATAAACTAAATTTGTAAACATTACTTTTCAGGGAATGATCACTTCTTACAAAACAGAAATGCCATCAAAGAGCTGGAGACATATTTCACCCCAACCCGAGATTGCTGTGCAATAACTGGGACTCTTCTATACCACATACAATTCTTTGTTAACAATATCACTGTGCTGAGATGCCATATCTGAGAGACCAAGCTAAGTATGCTGGGTTTTTTATTTAGTTGAACTGAAAGCAGCTGCATTTCTGTTTGAATTGCTCCCTGAGCTCTCCTGCAAATATATAAAAGGATGTTATAAATAAGTTAGGAGTTGATGATTCTCATTTGTCAGTGAGGGCAGTCTAAGTAAAAGCTACAACAGGGAAAAACGGAAGCAAAATATTAGGAAATCCTTCATAAGTATAGGGTGAGTTAATCATTCTGAAGATATTCTCAAGGAACCTAAGGAAATATTTAAGGCAAGGGACATCTCTTTTTTAGGGGGGAGGTAGAAAGAAGGAGATACATCTTTTTCAAGACTAGATGTAAGATTTTAGAACTTGAATCTCTGGTATCACCAAATTATTAATTTTAACACTAAATGACACTTTAAGCCTAAAAGTATGTGCATCTGTCTGGGTGCTTGTTTGTGCCCATGTGCCAATGTGGGGTGTGTATTATATAAGAGGAGTGAAGAATATGTATAGCAAGCAAGGTTTTTAATATCCAGTCCTCACCTGTTCACATAAGACATGGCTCTATCTTCCCATACCCTGTACCCCTCAGAGGCCCTACAGTTTCAGGAGAACCAGCTACTTTTTATTTCTTGAATGTGAACCTTGACATACATCTTCTTGTCATGCCTGTGAACTCACATTCTCTCTTTGTGATTTTCCATTCTTTATTTAAGTATCCGTTCCAATGTTGCATTGTCTGAGATAGCTTCTCTACTCTCCCTAGGCTGACATGGGAATTTCCTCTTTTGTGTTCCCATAGCACTTTATGCACACTTCTGTTGTGGCCAGCCATTCATAGAGGTCTTCAAAATTACTGTGGTTGGCTTTCTCCAGACAGAATCTTTTGAAGAATGGCGTCATTTTTTATTTTCTTTGTACCATTGATGCTAAGACAGTGTTTGGCATTGTAGTTGATGTTTTTTATAGACTCATGGAATGAAGGACTAAATAAATAAATGAATAAATGAACAACCCCTAAGGCCTCAAGAGGCAGAGAACAGGGGGCTTTAATGAGCTGGTGCTGGCACTGGTAACACAGACATCAGTTTACTGTAATGGTGTCTGGCAGCTACTACTGCCCTTGCTGCCAGACCTCCTCATGTCTCTGGGCCAATCCTGAATTGTTGAGGAGTCTGGCTGGGTAATCATTTGAATGTGCATTTAAAAAGTACACAATGCTAGAGAGAGTCAGCAGGAACTGAACTGAAATAAGATGATTAAAATAAGATGGTCAAGGAGACATTAAATTTAGGTAAAATAAATGAGGCAATGAAAAAGTCAAGAGGTAAATGTAAGAAAGATTTCAAAGGAAAAGACCATGTAATAAAAAACAAATATTT
>NW_012152840.1:26463-29079 GCF_000956105.1 Propithecus coquereli
ATATAAAATAAATATGTAAACACCTAGAGGACTCCATAAATGCTTATATAAATAGATGTTCCTACCACTAACCAAAGAAAACAAGAGGAATAAGGGGTCATTTTACATAGTTCAGATACTGAAGTATATCAGTGAAAGCCAGAATTAATGTTCTGAAAGGGGACTTTGGTGAATAGGGAAATAAAAGTTATTGTTTGTCCTTCTGAAATACACAAACTCTGTTAAACTCTCTTCTTAATCTGAATAGTGATCTTTCAGAAGAGCAAATTTCAGAAAGGAGATTTAGTTGGTGTCACAACTTTGTGCATGACTTGAATGTGAAAGCAGTTTATTTATGGCCGTGCTTCAGAACCTGCCATGCTAGAGTCATGTAGAGCCACATTCAGGGAGTTTTGAAGCCAGAATGTTGATGATTGCACCATGAGCAATGAAGGAAAGTTTAATCTGTACTTTCCCTATCATGCAGGGAATGTGGGTGCTGAATGAGATTGTCAAACCATATGTAAGCAATGTTTTCTGTCCCATAACTAGGGTGCTCAGATGTGTTATATTATAGATCCCCAGTGTATAAATACATGCATGTTAAATCTTACGTGGTGCTGAGCATCTTTAAATAGATCTATTTAAAACTATGAAATCAATTGAACCACTGAGAAAGACTTATGTTTAGATGAAAATGAAGGTGAAATAAACTGACTAGACTTCCAGCATCTATAGTCACCACCAGGTGAGTTGCTGGTCCGCTTATGTGCCTCGTACATAAGAAATAAGACATTTCACCCTCAAGGATCAACTTTTCCTTTGTGGGGGTGATATTACCTCTGTTGAAAGTATGTGTCCAGTAGGTACTTGTTTAATCCAATGATTTAATTAATTAAAACAACACTTGAAAACACTGAATCATCTTCTCAGATTTGACTTCAGAGTCAATTCTCCGAGAAGTCTTTCCAGACTGCTTCCTCCCTCACCCCACAATCAACCACTTCCTCCCCCATTTCTCAAATGTAATAATGTGCCCTGTACAGCTACTGTAGGAACCATCTTCCTTGTAGGTTGGCTTTCCTGGTTCGCCCCTACATGCCCATAAAGTTGTGATCCCCTAAATAGTCGGGGCATCTCAGTTGTCTTTGTATTCCTAGTTGGAAACAGAATATGTACACTTGTAAAAATATTTTTGAAGAAGGGAAGGCAAAGTTGGCAGGTTATTTTAAATTAGTATAACAGATTTTCTTTGGCACAAACTCGGTATGTCCTCAATATCAGCCCTCCACACTCTGACCATTCACACTTAGAAGACACCAGCACTGAAATTAGGCAGCAGAATCATTAACTGGACTGGTTCACTTCTCCCACTCGCTTGTTAGAAAAAAAGGCATAATTATATTCCATAACTTCACTCCCCCACCTCTTTCTCACACAGAAAACTCTGGAGAAAAGAAAGCTGATGCACTATCTTTCAAAGGGAAGAGAATTTGTATTTAGTTGAATCCCACTGGTGTTTTTATGACGGCATTAATGCCTTTGAAGGGGCAGTCCTCTTCCGCTACAGGATAGAACTTGTCTCATTTTCTATCACCAGCCCGTTTGACTTCATATAGAATTCCAGAATTCTGATAAACTGTCATGTGGAAAAACGATAAAGTGATTTATGTTCAATTTTGCTGGAAGGAGAAATGCAAGGGCTGTCAGTCTGGGTCTTGAGAACAAATGAGTTACAGTTCATGAGGCAGCTCAATAAGGCTATCATTTCCCATCAGCTCCTATCACTGACAGCCAAGATTTACTAGCTGGTGAATGGGAAGGAGGCTGAGATTTGGTGCCAGGTGAATTGGCACTATTATTCTATCAACCAGGCTCATATAGACAAGAGGCTACCATGAATATTTGATGGAAGCATCTTCCCAGAAATGCTTGTGAAACATAGCATTACTTTTCTCCCATTTGCCAGGAGCCGCTCCTCTCTATCCACATGCGTCTCTTTGAAAAATGACCACTTGTAAACCACAGAGGCATTTGTGATTGTTTGTTTTTGCTGCTCAGGCTGGTGGCGTGTTCCTCTTGGCAATCTGTCCATGCGGGGCACTAATTCATTGTCTTCCATCCTCCATAGGCTAAGCGAAGAATTCCTTGTCTACTGAGGTGCTAGATACATTATATCTGTCATTATCTATCTGACACAGTGGCAGTTAGTGTACAGCCTTCCACCCGCTATGTGCGCAGAGAAAACAGACTTTGATCTATGGCATTTTCTGTGTTCTCCAGGAAAACAAAAGGTGGAGAGGTAGAGACGAACTCAGATTAGGCCTAGAAATAATTCTTGTTGATTTTCATTGAAGTAGAAAAACATAACTGTAAATTCTAAAATATCATGAGCCTCTTTTCTTTGAGATTTTTGTTTTCAGTGGGAAAGGGACTTTGTGGGGACATATCTCAGTACATTTCATATGGATAGGGTTATTTGTGAAAGAAAGCACATTTAGCATTTGCTCTTTAGAGCTAGGGAAATGTATTTCTAAAATCTCTAGAGGGAGAGTTAGTATTTATTTTGTATTAAACATCATCTACAGATTATTTCAAATGCACCTTATCTATTTAATCATTTCCCAAATTGTAATC
>NW_012152840.1:29129-30355 GCF_000956105.1 Propithecus coquereli
AGCTGGGTGGTTCTAACTTGGGTCTTTTGTATGGTTGTAGTCAGAAGGTGGCTAGGCCTGCAATCTTCTAAGGTTGCGGTCTCCAACACTCTGGGCTGCGGCCTGGTACCAGTCTGTGGCCTGTTAGGAAATGGGCTGTGCATCACTGCTTGAGCTCCGCACCACCCCACCACCACCACCCACGACACTCCATCCCCCCACCACCAGTCCATGGAAAAATTGTCTTTCATGAAACCAGTCCCTGGTGCCAAAAATGTTAGGACCACTGTTCTAAGGCATACTCACTCACATATCTGGCACCTGGGCTTACAAGATGCAAACACCTGGGCACTGGAACAACCTATTATCTCTTTCCATTTCCTTGTATTATCTCCATGTGGCTTCTCCAGCATGGTGGCTTCAGGTGGTATTCTTACATGGTAGCACAGGGCTCCCAAGTTGTGTATCCCAAAAATAGGTGGAAATGTATTTCCTTTATGGCTTCAGAAAGCATGCAGTACCATTTCTACCACATCTGTTTGTTGAGACAGTCACAAAGACTCTCAGGTTCAAGGGGAGGTGACATATACTCCACCTCTTGATAGGTGGACCTTTTATACCATGATACGAATTTTCAAGTGCAGATTAACACACACACACACACACACACACACACACACACACAAATGCAATTCCTTACAAGCTTTCAATTACTTGGGTGTCATGAATTTTCAGTATGATTCAGACATGCTTTTAGAACTGCTCTGTCTTGCTAATATGCATGACCTCCATAGACATTTAAATGGAACTTTATCGAGTAAAAATGGCAATAAATTAGAATGAGATAATAAAATCTTCATTGCCTATTTTTAGAAAGACTAATTTCTAGAGAGATTTTATCAAGTGCATATGATTGCAAAGGGATTGAGATGCTCATTCTGACACTGTATCACAGGCAGAGGTTGCTTGGGAAAGAGAAACTGCCAACTGTTTTGCATACAGGGGCTTGTTTGATGGGATAACTGATTTTTCCCAGTCCCCATTCTCTAGTTACTCACTGTAATATCTCTGGCCAGATTCCCACAAGTAGAATTTTTATTTATGCCTTATTTTCCACTCTCTTCAGGGAAATGACTGAAACTTCTGTCACTCCACTGCAAATCAAAATAAAACCGTGAAAGCCAAGCAGTCACTAGGCTTACTTTCTTTGAAAAATATCTAAAATTCATTATGACTATTTATTGGTA
>NW_012152840.1:30731-39891 GCF_000956105.1 Propithecus coquereli
GGCATTGCATAGGCAGATTGCTTCATTGAATCACAAAACTTTGATTTTTCTTAAGAAATTGTCTAAATATTCAGTCTAGTAAAATACTGAGCAAAAATGTGTTTTTTATGTATGAATATGATGCCAATTGCTGACCACTAGTCTTTCTGGCACTGTGAGTTCTTTAATTTATTAGCAATGTAGGTTTAAGGCTGGGGTGTTGTGAGTCTGCCACGTGGTTTGTAGAGTTAAGTATGCAGAGGTTGGGCAGACAATTTAAAGCTGAGGCAATATAAATTTTGACTTTTACCTTGTTTGTTCACTCACCCAACAAATATTTATTCAGCAAATATTGTATACAAACACTGTTCTTGCTACTCTGAATAGAGTTACTTACAAGTTAATCAGGAGAGACAAAAATAAAAATAAATTATCATGAAGAGTTTTAGAAAATCACAAGTATTTTCAGAGAAATAATCAGAGTGAAATAAAAGAGAGAGTGAGTATTGATTTTAGTTTGGAAGTAAAGGGTATTTCCCTGAGGCAATGACTTTTAAATAGAAATCTGAATGACTAGAAGGAATATGGCATCCAAACATCTCAAGGAGAAGGGCATTCCCAGAGGAAGAAAGAGCTAGTGCAATGGGAACTGATTAGCATGTTTGAAAAATCAAAAGAAAGTCAGAGGCCAGACCACCGAGGTCTTGGTAAATCATTAAGTTGTTCTAGAGCAGAAGCTTTCAAAGTTTCCTTTCTGGCCCCAGGAAGTCAGATACACTTAACAAGGTTCTGTTAAAGAGGAAAGGGAAAGTACTGTTGTTGAATATTCTCAACGACCATCAGAGCTAACATTTAAAGGGTGTTTACTGTGTGTCAAACACGGTTCTAAATGCTTTATATGTATTAAATCTTTTAATCCTCACATAATAATCAGATGATGTTGTATTTTTATTAGCCCCTTTACTATGTACCAGGAAACAAAAACACAAAGAGTTTAAATGCACTTCCCACAGTTTCACAGCTAGTAAGTGGCTGACTCAGGATTTGAACCCACATGGTTTGGCAACAGAACCCATGTCAATATTGGGAGAGTAGTCACAGAGGAAACAGAGACTTAGCGGAAATCTCTCTGGGATATTTTTTCTGAACTTCATGTGCATGTACAACTTATACTGCTGAGATCAAAATAGTAACAAAGTGTTCTGTTTTTCTCAAATACCTCTTTCATAGGCTTAACAAATTCTTTATATTAAAAAGTGCCAAAGCCAAACATTCTTTAGTCCAGAGAGACCCAGTATTATTTGGTTCTTGGAAATCTAGTCTTCAGAAATACAAATTCTAAAATAAAAATTCTAGATTAAATGTAAGTAGTTTCTTCATAATTTTTTAAATTCAAAACCCCCAATGTAATGCTCTATGGAAGAAATACTTGTTTTATCACTTTCTAAAGTTAAGCTCACTACAATATTAAGTCTTAAATGATATGTGATAAACCAGCCAATTTTTTTCTTTCTTTTCTTTTTTTCTTTTTTTTTTTCATTTCAGCATATTAGGGGGGTACACATGGTTAGGTTACATATATCGCCTTTGCCCCACCCAAGTCAGAGCTTCAAGCATGTCCATCCCCCAGATGGTGCATACCACACCCATTAGATGTAAATATACCCAGCCCCTTCTCCCCCTCCCACCTGCCTGATGCCCAATGAATGTTATTACTATATGTGCACATAGGTGTTGATCAGTTAATATCAATTTGATGGTGAGTACATGTGGTGCTTGTTTTTCCATTCTTGGGATACTTCACTGAGTAGAATGGGCTCCAGCTCTATCCAAGATAATACAAGAGGTACTAGATCACCATCGTTTTTTGTGGCTGAGTAGAACCCCATGCTATACATATACCACATTTTATTAATCCACTCATGTATTGATGGGCACTTGGGTTGTTTCCATATCTTTGCAATTATGAATTGTCCTGCTTTAAATATTCTAGTGCAGATGTCTTTTTTATAGAATGTCTTTTTTTCCTCTTGGTAGATGTCTAGTAATGGGATTGCTGGATCAAATGGTAGTTCTACTTTTAGCTCTTTGTGGATCTCCATATTGCTTACCACAGACGTTGTACTAGTTTGCAGTCCCACCAGCAGTGTATGAGTGTTCCTATCTCTCCACATCCATGCCAACATTCATTGTTTTGGGCATTTTTGAGAAAAGCTGTTCTCACTGGAGTTAAGTGATATCTCATTGTGGTTTTGATTTGTATTTCTGGTTAGAGATGTTGAATGTTTTTTTCATATGTTTATTGGCCATTTGTCTTATTTTGAAAAGTTTATGTTCATGTCCTTTGCCCACTTTTGAAGGGGGTCGTTTTATTTTTTCTTGTTGATCTTCTTGAGTTCTATATAGATTATAGTTATCAGCCCTTTATCGGATATGTAGCATGTGAATATTTTTTCCTATTCTGTAGGTTGTCGTTTGCTCTCGTAATAGTTTTCTTGGCTGTGCAGAAGCTTTTTAATTTGATCAGGTCCCATTTATTTATTTTTGTTGTTGCTGTGAATGCCTTTGGGGTCTTCTTCATAAATTCTTTCCCTAGGCAAATGTCTCTAAGAGTTTTTCCAACATTTTCTTCTAGAATTGTTATAGTTTTATGCCTTAGGTTTAAGTCCATTATCCAGCGTGAGTTGATTTTTGTGAGAGGTGAGAGGCATGGATCCTGTTTCAGTCTTCTACATGTAGCTATCCAGTTTTTCCACTACCATTTATTGAATAAGGATTCTTTTCCCCAGTGTGTGTTTTTGTCTGATTTGTCAAAGATTAGATGGCTATATGAGGATGGTTTTAGATATTTATTTTCAATCCATGTAGTTTGGTCTTTCTACTTTATCAACTAAAATGTTTTCTGCCTTAAGTGTTTCTCTTTGGTGCATTGATGGAAGTGATATGCTGAGTGTTGAATGGATTTGTAATCCATATACTTTAATTTGATGACAAAATTTCATTTATTAAAACCAGCAAAACACTACAGACCTTCTGTAGCATCAATTGTTTCTGCCCATAAGATTAGTTCAGATGCCTTTCTCAGGTACTTCCTGTAAACCCTAATTAAGAAACATCAGAAATGAAGACATTTCCAATTAAATCAGCCTTCAAAATTCATAAATGCCTATTTTTCTATCGTTATAATATCAGAAAACATCATGTTTTTATTCATGAAATTCAGTGTTGATCTAATTCATAACAATCATCAATAGGTGAGAATTCAAAGGATTCCAGGATTGTGTCCATTTATATAAATGTATGAGTGCTTTGAGAACATAGAAACTCATCCGTTCACATAAACATATGAATGCTTTGACAGCATAGAAACATATCCGAATAGAACTTTCATCCCAGAATTGGAATTCAGTGGGAATGAGATTTCTCTTGGTGCCTGTCTCTCTCATAGCCCACTCCAACCTTACAGCAAATCCCCTTGCCTCTACCCTCAAGGTATATCCAGAATCCCACAACTTTTCTCACCTTCACTACTGCCACCCTGATCCAGGCCATCATTATCTCCTGCCTGGCCTCTCACTGGTCCTCAGCTTTTATTCTCCATGCAGCAGGCAGAGCGATACTCTTAAAGTAAAAACCAGATCATGTCACTTCTCTGCTAAATACCCTCAAAAGGCTTCTATCTCCTGCTGGTAAAAGTCTGCAATAGGTATAAGGCCCTCCCTGAGCTGCCTCATCTCATGACTTTTCTCACCCCCTCTTACTCTATTTTTAGCCACCTTGGACTCTAACACTCCAGGCACACACTGTCTCAGGGCTTTCCTCTATTCCCTCTCTTTGGAATGCCTTTCCTCTGGGACATATGCATGACTGTCTAAGTCAAATGTCTTCTTAGTTACTCTTACCCTAACCACCCATTTTAAAATTGCACCTTCACCCGACCCTTGCATTCCCAATGTAGGTGGCTCTGCTCTATTTTTTTTCCATAGCATTTTACATCTTATATCATACTATACAGCTAATGAATTAAGATTATTACTCTAGAAGATGAACTCCAAAAGGGTAGGGAATTCTCTTCTGTACCCCTTGAGTACCTATCCGGTACTCCATGCCTGGTACCAGATAGGTACTTAATGAATATTTGTTGAATGAATGAATTTTTGCCTTTTAGTTTAAAACATTTGTCAGTTTTATCAAGTATATAATTAAAAGTTTTATTTTTGCCAATTATTTGATTGCAAACCATTCTGTTCTGTGATGCTACTTTATTGCTTTTGTTTTAGTCTTTCTTTTGTTCTTTTTCGCTTCCCTTTCCTCCCTCCCTCCCTTAATTCTTTCTTTCTTATTTCCTTTTTTCCTTCCTTCCTCTTCTTCTCCTCTTTCTTCTTTCCCCTTCCTCTTTTCTCTCTATCTCATTCAATAATAAGGAACAAGAGTTAGGTGCTGTGAATATGCAATGATGAACCAGAAACTGTTCTTCCTGCCAGGCATGGTGGCTTATGCCTATAATCCCAGTGCTTTGGGAGGCTGAGGTGGAGGACTGCTTGAGGCCAGGAGTTCGGGACAAGCCTGGGCAACATGGTGAGACTCTCTCTCTACAAAGGATAAAAAATTTAGCCAGGCTGTTGTCTCATGCCTGTGGTCCCAGCTGCTCGAGAGGCTGAGACAGGAAGATTGCTTAAACCAGGGAGTTCAAGGCTGCAGTGAGCTATGATTATGCCACAGCACTCCAGCCTGGGCAACAGAGTGAAACTCTGTGTCAAAGGAAAAAAGAAAAAGAAAATGTTCTTTTGCATAGAGCTCAGAATCTCATCCTAGAAACTTAAAATAGAAATTTGTCATCTTGGGTTAAGTGCTATGGGTTAAGGTGTGTGCTTTGTGCATAGAGTTGGAGGTGAGGTTAGGGAAGTGTTCTAGTGTGATGACACTTCAGCTGGATTTTGGAGAATGAGTAAGACTTTCCCCAATAGATAAAATATGGTGGCTGAATTACAGGGATTATTTGCTGATCTATAAGTTTTCTTTCTTAACCATGGCTAGTGGCCCCATGATGAGTTTTGATTTTCTCAGTAATTATAATTTGTGTAATTTTAACTGGCAACTCCTCAGATCTGGAAATACAGGGGCACGTGGATGATGACAAGAAGGCCCATTGTTATCATATTTAATGAGGATGTTTAGGCTTGGGCTTCAGACATGATTACCCAGTGAGTAGCTGCTGAACACGTAACTTGTCATTGTTTCCGTCATTATTATAAAATTTGACATAATTTGATAGAAAATTATGTAGAAAAATTCTTCTTAGATAGAAATGAAACCAAAATTCAGCATGATAATCAGCATAAAGCAATAATAATTGTCTGAAAATCTCTAAAATTTATTTTTTTCCTGATTCTATAGTGTTTTTTCCCAAATACTTCACCTTATAAGTACTGTACCCACTCAGTTTTAGAAAAGAAAGGACAGACTATTTGTACCAGCACTATTTTCTACCTCGTAGAAGAGAAAAAGCCACTCCAGATAATTCAGGATCCTCACATTATCAATTATTCCTTTTTGAGAAACTCAGAAACTCTATTGACTCTTAAATATGCTGAATCCTCCTGAGAAACAGAGAGACACAGAGAGAATAAAGAAAACAAATCATGACTCACCGTGCAAAACACAGCTCACTGCCACTTGTTATCATCTCTGCCTCGCCTTTCACAGCTTAAATTGTGACCATTTCCTCACATTTTCTCACAGCTTAGGCTGCTCTCAGGCAGCATCCAGCCCTTTCCTTTGATGATATCACCAAGTGATATCCCTGTCACTAACTAAATAACAAATTCTCAGTCCCTGCCTTTCTTGCTGTGTCAACATCATTCAACACCAATTCCCACACCCTCCTTCTGGAAACATTGCCTTTCCTTGTCTTCTGGGACACAGCAGCCATCTGTTTTTCCTCTGGGGATGCTTCTTCAATGTCTCCTTTTATAAATGTATTTTTATTACCCAGCTGCTAAATCCTGGAATTAGTAAAGGCTTGCTCCTAGGCCCTTTGTTTCCACAGTATGCTATGTGTGAGAAGTGTAAGGGAAATCCATTTGTAAAGGCAACAGGTTACTTAGGCCAAACTAAAACAATTGCCAGTGTGTCTTCAGCCGGCCTTCTGGTGAGACATGAGTCAGCACGATTACATAACCAAGGTGTTATCCCCTATGTGAACCCACATGATCACACTTTCGCTTTGCATGTTGCCACTATTGTTCTGAGCCATATGTAAGCACTTGCCATGTTCTTATTGCGCACTGCATACCCCCAACGATAAAGACTATGTCTCATCTGCCTGCTGCTGCCCACCTCTTCTTCCAATTCCTGGAAACCTGCTCTGGTCCCCTCGCTGGCTGCAGAGCCTCCTCCCCACAAAAGCATCCACATCTGGAGCTTCAATTACCACTTAGTTATCTACTCAGATGATTCCCAAAACTTTGTCTCAGGACACACTTCTTGTCTGAACCCTAGAATTACATATGTAACATTTTTCTTGAGATGTCTTCTGAAGTGGCTAATGGTATCTCCAAAGTTAAAGCCTTCAACAAACAACTCCTGAGTTACTTTTTATTCCTCACATTCATTCTAGATCTAAGTGCTACAGATTTCACCTACTCCATATCTCTCACATCTGTCAATCTGTCTACTTGTCTTTATCTTCAATAACCACCCTCATCTGTTTTTGTATGGACTTCTACACCAGGCCTGCCCAGGAGCTTATATTTCTTATCATTATTTCTTCACACAATAGAGCCAATGGTCTTTTCAGAAGCAAATCTTATAATGTCAGGCTTTTCCTCTTAAATACCTTCCCACTGTTCTTAAGATCTGTACTAAGCCCTTTAAAATTCCTCCAAAGCAAGTCTGAATTCTAATCCCTTCTGACTTTTGATTTGTTTTTATGTTTCTTAAATCAAATCTATGTTCTGGATGTAACACAAATCATTAATTTATGTAGTACAACAAAAGAACTACCATTGCCATTTAAACTGAATACAATGCTGGTTTATCACATGGATTGTAAACTACATTACAACTTCAGAGATATAAAAACATAAAAAAAAAAGAATGTGCTCCTTATAAATGATGAAATGGTGTGGTATTTCTTCAGGTCCTCTGTGCTCTGTCTGTGGTTCTACCTTTTTGCTCTGTCTACCCATCTCAAGTAGGGATCCCGAGGAAACATGCTCCGAGAAAGATTTGCATGCAGGAAATTTACTGGAGTGTACTCTCAGGGTAAATACCTTGATGGGATCCAAAAAGATCAGATTTTGGTAGAGGATAAAACTGAATTGTGTCACAACAGAGGTTTTGGACAATCCTACAGACAATTGGCCTGGGATGCCCATTTATCGATATGCTGAATTGGGCAAGGAGCCGCAGTGTTTCTATTTCTGCATTGACCCACCATCAGATATGAGCTGCCCCTAGAGTGCAGGCATGACCTTGAGTCAGACACCAGCAAACCAAGCAGCTGGAGAATGAGTGCCTAGCCCTGGGGTGGGTTTGGTCAATCTGGATGGTATACCACAGCATCCACTACAGTCCACTTCCTGCTTTCCCTGAGATTTTACTGGTCTTCCTTTTGGAGGAAAAAACTTGCAAGAGGGAGATGTAGTGGAATAGACTTCAGCCTCTTTTACTGTAGTTGGTCACAACGCCATCACTAATACTTTCACCACTAGTCCTGAATTCCCTTCACCCTCCACTAGTATTTCTAAAAGTCTAGGTAGCATGCCAGGTGATGTGACTCAGATCTTCCTACCTGAGAAGTCTGAACCTGTAGTTACCATCCCTTACTAGGGCCACGACTGCTGTACTTTTCTACTTACCATCAAAATTGGACACATGAATACCCAGAAATGTCCAAATGTATCACCAGGTTTCCAAACATAGTATTCCTTCTGTAATATCAATGATCTCCTAATGTTCAGTGTCATTTAGCCCTTCTAGGATGCAGACTTCTCTCTTTGTTTGGTAGTCTCTAAGAACAAGGGGTCCTAAGCTACTGGGCAACACCTAGATTTTGATATTTAATGGGACATTTATTTGCCCTTTGGTAGAAATCTACCCTCTCTCAGAATTAAGACCTGGAAATCCAAAGAGTCTAGGAGCCCTTGCTCTAGGACCCTAAGATCTATGTTGTGATTCTTCTTTTGGAGTTTTCCATAAATTACAACTGGGCTTCCTCACCATAGATATTTCTAATATCATAAAATTTTCTTGTTTTTATACCCCAAAGGGGCAGGGCCACTATACCACTGCTTGGATCTGCTCTAAGCCTCACTCAAAGCTGACAGCCCTTCATGATGTATGCTAAATGGATTTGAGTAGTATTCCCAACTGTGGAATTTGCTATGTTCAGAAAATGGTGAGGCCTGTCAGGTGTTGTTCTCCCTTGAAGGTAGTGGAAGTCACAAGATGCACAAATTTGCCCTTTATTTTGGGGAATGTCTCATTATGCCACAGACCACTGGACTGCTACAAACTTCACTCATGTGTTAGGCTCCTCACACTTTATAGGGTTTACCTTCCAACCTCCCATATGTGTCTTCCCAAGCCTCCAAAATGTTTGCCACTTTTGCTCATCTGTTTTCATTAACATGATATTATTGATATGACTTTATCAATATAGTGAACAAATATAATATTCTGTGGAATGTCTAGACAATACAATTCCCCTCAGACTACATTTTGACAGAGGGAGAAATAACTCGCAAAGTGCTGGAGCAAAGCAATAAATATATAATGTTCCTCGTTCTCTTTTCTGACTGGGATAGAACAGAATGCATGCAACATTCCAGAGGCAGTGCTAATCTGCTCTAGCAAAGATACTGTGTCTGGTATAGTGGTTGCCACTAGGGCTACCACTTGTTTGAGTTTTCAGTAGTCTACTGCCATCCATCAACATTCATCTGGCCTTGGTAGGATCCAAACTCATGAATCATATGGGTGTAGGAGAGGACCATTACAAGGGTGGCTCTAATCTCTGGTATTTTCCACAGGGTGTGATACTCTTCTTACTCTCTTGACAGAGGTTTCCATTTGGGCTCCCTTACTACAGAAGTTCTTACCCCATTCACCAAGGAACATGTCAGAAATCTGCCAACTATAAAGTAGTCCCATTATACTTATACATTCAGGGACTGAG
>NW_012152840.1:40796-45411 GCF_000956105.1 Propithecus coquereli
AATAAGACTCCACCATTGTTTCAATATTGAAAACATAACCGAACTTTTTTTCACAGTTATTATACAACTGTTAGATCAGGTTTCAGAATCTCATGTGACAACATTCTGTTTCTGAGTAACACCTATAATCTTTGCCATAGCAACAATGATTTAATAAATACTGGAGGAAGCACTGACTGAAAACCAAATATTATTGCCAAGTATTGGGACATTAAAAAAAAAAAAAAAAAAAGAGAGAAAGAAAAGAGGAAAAAAAAAAAAACCAGGAACTGCTGCCCAGGCTTGGCAGTCCATCAAAGGATGCTAGGTGACCTCTTCACTGCCTTTGAAAAAAACACGTGTGAGATTGCCAACAGGTCATTCATTTGGCTAATTGTTGCTATCTATATTAGGATATTTTTACTTTGTTAAAAGTTCATTAAAATTAAAACACAAAAATGTCATTTCCATTCAATTTTATGTGCATTTAAAATGAGGGGGATAAAACCCTTGCACGATGTAATTGCTTATTTAATTGCAGAATGTCTGCACAGCGTTGGTCTTGCTGGGTATCTTACTCTGCCAGGGATGCTGCTTACTGAGGCATAGCAGGAACCACATCTTGTTTGTTATTTTACTCCCATTGTCTTAAAAGCAAACACTTTGTTATTTCTTTTCTTTCTCTATGCTGCTTCTATAAGAGTGCTACATATATAAGAAACATTCAATGATTAGAGCTATTTCTAGTGGTTCATGCTAATTTAGGAATTTGGATCCCCTTTCAAATGGGCAAAGCTCAAGCCTTTCCTTCAAAACTTTATTATTATAAAATATACAAGTTTTATACCATTTTCTAAAATGTCAGGTGGTATATATACTTGTATTCTACAGACAATGGGGTCACTATGACATCTTGGCATCTCATTATTAATGTATGTGATAATATGTAAACTCCTTTGCATGGCATATGTGGCCCTTGGTGATCTAACTTCCACCAATTGTCTAGTGACTTTTCAACCAGGAGTGATTCTGTTGCCAGGGGGACATTTGGCAAGGTCTGGAGACATTTTTATTGACACAGCTATGGGGGGTGGGGAGGGGCATGTGCTACTGGCAACTAGTGGGTGAAAAGCAGGGATGCTGCTAAACATCCTACAATGTACAGGACAACCCCAACAACAAAGAATCATCTGGTCCAAAATATCAGTAATGCCAAGGTTGAGATACCCTGGCCTTAACTCCTGCCACTTTCCACATCTCACTCAGTCTCTTATCCACCTAAACCATTTGCCATTTGCACTAAAATTCTCTCTTTCTAAAATGCCCTTCACTTTTTATTTTTTTATTTCAGCATATTATGGGGTTACAGATGTTTAGGTTACGTATGTTGCCCTTGTCCCCGCCTCCCCACCTAAGTCCAAGTTTCAAATATGTCCATCCTTCAGATGATGCGCATTGCACTCTTTGTGTATCCATATACCCGTCCCCTCCTCCCTCCTCCCCCTCCCCCCTCTCCCCTCCCCCCTGCCCAACATCCAATAGATGTTATTCTTATATGTGCACTTATGTGTTGATCAGTTAATACCAATTTGATGGTGAGTCATGTGGTGCTTGTCTTTCCATTCTTGGGATACCTCACTTAGTAGAATGTGTTCCAGCTCTATCCAGGAGTATACAAGAGGTGCCCCTTCACTTTTGACCACATGGTGGTGATGTTTAAATTATTCCCTTTTGAGTGACTCCTTATCAAGTATTTGCATAGGACTCTACTGAGAATACCTCCACTGTAATATTTTCATATTTACTAGCATATACATCTTGTCCACCAGACCTTGGGCTGCTTAGGGCTACTAAAACCCTACTGCCTTATAGATGGTAGCCACTCAATAACTATTTGTTGAATGCTAATTGAATAAAGATAAATTTTTAAAGGTTCAAATATATTTGAATTTGCTTGATGTTTTCATGAAAGGATTATGAAAATACCTTCAACCAGTTATTCTTGTAATGGATCCAGGAGGTTGGCTATTATGAAATTGGGGGAAATGACCTATTATAGGCAATAAAATTCTAGTCACAACAAAGAAGAGCTCTGCTTGCAAGTTAAATCAGGACCTATGGAGTTGCAGGTGTTTTCATTATGCAGAAGATGTAAAATACAGTGATTGAATGGCACTTTGGTAGCACAGAGATGATACAAGAACAGGTCATAGAATCTTAATTGCCTTCAACTCTTTCAAGCACTCTGCTATCCTGTAGTCATTTTAGCTTGACTTCTGCTTAATTGCATCCCATTTCTGTAGGGCATAGTAACTGTGGAAGCTTCCCCAGGACTGAAAGTTTTTAAATGCTGGTGAGTTTGTGGAGGTGTAACTGACACTCATTCTCTCCATTCCTCACCCCGTGGCATATATTAACACTATGGACCTCTGTTTCAACATTGCTCTGTGAAGTACCACCACCCCTCCAAGTCATTAGTTTGCCCTTTGCACTAGAGTAATTCAGTCATATGATATGTGAAGGATACAGTGCATTAAGTATGATCTCTCCAGTTTCTCTAGGGCATGGTTATACTTTCAGTTTCTACTGCCATGCTGCATACTCTGGACTTGTCAGAACACCTGGTCTGAGTTCAGGCTCTGCCCTTTGTCAAAAGAATGGAACTATACATATCACTTGCTACCTTGGGCTTCAGTCGTAAAATGTCTGTAAAATGAGGTATTGGAATAAATGATCGCTAAGCTTACTCACAGACCTATGCTCCTTTAGTTCTATAATTACCATTGATAAAATAAATCTCTTTTTGAATCTTGTTTGTGCACATAAGGGTTTGATCATGGCAAGACCCTAAGGTTACTTGAGTCTTTAAACAACTCATCATCAGACATTATTGAGAACTAGGTTAGTTAACATCCACCCACATGAATTTACTTTCAAATAGTGACCAAGACAAAGAAAGATTTATCAATTCCCTTTAATAACCAAACAAAAAATTGCCTTTCCTTTATTTGGAAGGAGCTTCCTTCCTCTTGCCCTATATCTAACCCCTACAATCTATATTCAGGTAGACTAGCTAACTAACAGAGAGACACTGTTGTACCTGGTCTGGTTAGCTAATAAATTCAATCTCCCTACGAGCCTATTGTGGGATTTGGTTATACTTCCACAGAGTAGGATCAGGAAATATTGAGCTCAATGGATAGCAAGCTCCACATTTCCTCTATTGAGATGTTTTTAATGCATCATGAACTATTTAGTCTCTGCTGGCTGTGCTGACTTAAGGAAAGGATGAACTCAGGGAGCAGGAATGGAGGTCCTAGGCATAGATTCTAACTTGAGGTTAATTTAAAAAAAAAAAAAACAAATGCCTGCCAATCATCCCTATGTATAGTGAATAGAATTCATGATCAGAATTTAGAGTATCAGTCCCCATCCCTACCTGCTTGGGTAACTTGTGCAAAGAGATAATTGGCCTCCATAAAGATTAATTGATGGTTTATGCCTAAACTCATGCCTGTTCAAGCCTTCCCCCTATGTGTACATAACCACGTTTGAAGGACAAGGTATTATTAATTAAATAACACCTTAGATAAGTGAAAATAGATACATAAAGCTACCTTGATGAATATGCCCCATAATTTTCAAAGACAGCCTCACAAACATCTAGGGAATTCTCTTAATGAATATTTTTACATTTAGGTTAGTTCTGCTAACTATCTCGTAGGAATTCAGATAAGAGATCTAGTTTTAATATGTGAGGTGTATGACTGCATTTTAATGGTAATTTGTATTTTATAAAGTAATCTAGCTACAGTGTGCTTTTAATATTTTTTCATAAAACATCATTTAATCCGACATCAATATTTTTATGTTTTTGTAATGGCTGCATTTGGGGAAAGAACTATTTGAGACATAAAGCAATATCCAAGCAGGTGTCAGGAGGCAGCTTTAGAAATGAATAATGTGCACCAACCTGAGCCCAGGATACCTTTCAGGTATAACCATCTAATGCTATTAATAAAGAGAAGCAATAGAGAACCCTGCACTATTCTTGCATGACCAAAAATAGAGATAAGTGACAAACCTATAGATTGAAAGGCCATCAGCAGGTCATCTTCCAAGTTAGGCAAAGGAAGCACACAAACAGGCACTGAGGAAGATTAAGTATTTGGGGGCTAGGACAATACTATGTGTATACCTTGTATGCAATTCATTCTTCAATTTGAAGAAAATTTTACATGCACACACATGCACACACACACACATCAAATTCAAAATTATGAATCATTATGAAGTTTTAATTAAGACATTTAATATAATGTAACTGAAATAACAGTTGGTATGGTCATGATAGTTTAGAATACTTATATAATGAAGTATGTAGAGCTGTAGATTATATCAAGAAGTGTTAATTAGGTTTGGACTATAAATTGTCCACAAGAGTGAGATGGACCATATAAGCCTTACTTTTTCATTATATTGTTTTATTTTGTTTTTTTTTTTTAATACAGGATAGCCAAAGAATGAAGTAATTTAAATTGAATAAATTCGATTTTCAGTGGATGCAGTCAGTAGATGATAAACTCCAGAATGAATCTTTAGCTTCAATGCTAATTTTGAATTTTATCATTATAAA
>NW_012152840.1:49746-53197 GCF_000956105.1 Propithecus coquereli
TGGAATTTCATATGTCTATGGCAGAGATAGAGTACAACTCAAAGACACCTTAAACTTGAGAGTGGAATGTTCTTAGGTTCATGCCAATAAGGCTATGCTAGGATTAAAAACTGAGAGTATACTGAAAGAACAGGCCTTGTTAGCCATATTAATGTTAATAATTTCATACATTGTCACAAAATTAATTGTGTATGTAAATTGGGATGCAGTTATAATGACATTGTAGATGAAACAATACCCTCTCACATCCAGGGTCATTCTAAATCTAACCCAAGGTTTTAACCACAATTAGTTTAGTGGTTTGGGGTTATTACCTGCTAAGCAGTAGTTCTCCATTAGAATGAATATAAAGCACATAATTTATCACAATTAGGCTTAATTAGCTATCTTAGTCTCTGTTCAGTAGATGCCAAGAACAGAGACAGCATGGACAGCAATTCTCATCTCAGTACCCAGAAAGGACAGTTTTAGGTCATTTCCTGCCAAGTTCTCTGATGGATATGCTCTAATTTCACTCTAAAGTACTCAAACAGAGGGCACTCATAGCTAACAGTACCATATTTTCTTGTGTCTTCCTGAGAGTTATTTGCTTGTTGTCTTTATTTTCTAACCCCAGCTTCTTCCCCCCTCAGCCCTCTCCAGCAGCACCTTCTGCCTCTCCTCCCCTCACCCTCCCACGCATGACACACTCACACACACGTAGTTTCTGGTGTCAACCAGGAGGCTCCAATCAAGCAATGAATATACAAGAGGAATATGACTGTCACAGGATGATATACAATTTGCATAAATAAATGTCACTTTTGCTTTTATATTGGATTCTGAAAGAATTTTTATATGATGAGGATAAAATGGTGAAGAACCATTTCAACCTAAATGTTTCAAAAATATCCTTATTAAAATTCAGCATTCTCCATCTAGAGAGACTATTAAAAGAGAGAAAAACAATCATTTTTAGATCATAATATTGAAAGCTCTTGGCAAAGTGGTTAGAAGTACTGTGTGATCCATTGTGCAAATGATGCTGAAATTTTGTGTCATCTTTATGATAACCAAGTGTTTCTAGAGTACTTAGAATCAAGAGAAAACAATGAAACAAGTTATTAGATGAAGGGTAAGGATTTTCCTCATCCACAGGGAAATATATTTTTTTATGTCACACATTGATTAATAGATCTAGCCCCAACATAGTTAAAAAAAAAGAGTGTTGATTTCCCCTTCAGGCTTAAATAAGACAAATTATTATGCTAACATAAGTGTATATAAGCAAATCTATTGATAATAAACTGAGAAAAAAATGGCAAAATAGCTATAAAGCCAGAAAACTCTGATTAACAATATCTAGGAAATATGTTATCGAGAGGCTATGTCAAAGATTATTCCTAAATAAACCAGAGAAGTATAAAAGTATTAGGTCAAGATACTTAGTTCTTTACTACTATTTTTTTTTTTTTTTGAGTTGCTGGTTTATGTGCTGACTTTCATATGTTCATGTACATTAGACTACGGCGTAGACCTAGATTACATTGACACCTGTGTTTAGTGTAGGCGAGGATTATATTAAAAGCAGATTTTCACAGAGTTTTCATCATAAAAATAACTTTGATTCACTCAGGACCTTACTTTGGACTTGAATTCTCTGAATATAAACATGACAGTAATATAAATAAAATTATAGAGAGATAAGTGAATTGGCAAATATAATGTCTTTTGCAAAAAACATTATTGCACGTACTAAGTTTTCCTGTGATTGTGCTCTAAAATGGAAATATGTAAGAGTCTTGATTTAATTTGTAAGTGATAATTTTTACATTACTTGAGGTGAATGACATTACATAGGTAAACAAAGAGCCCTGATTTCTATTGCGGCTTAAAAGCTGAACAATCCGTTGATGTAAGCTAAAATGAATGGTCTTCTTTTCTAAAACTGAAAATCTTATGAATGACAATAAATTTGTCTTTTAGGTAAAAATCAATGTTTTGAGAATCTTGTTTTCTGAAAGCATGCTTGGTGAATTATTATTATTGAGTTATTCTTTTGCTGGGATTTATGAGTACATAAGTTGAAGGAGGGACTGGTGTCTTGCCATGGATTGAAATGTATATGAAAAAAACTGAGAATTTTATTTCCATTCAGCTTCTTTCAGGACTACTTGATAGGACTGATTTTCCTTAGCATTTAAAACAAATGTTCTTCTCTTTAGTTATTGGATGCTGCATTTAAGAACCTCTATAAAGGTAAACGCCCAACATTGACAATGTTGAAGCCAAATGGAGCAATTCACAAGTTGCCAGAAGAAAGGAATGAAACACAGTATTTTGTCTATTAACCAATCTACCTATAATTATTTAGATTATTTTAAAAATTAAAATCAAACATGCATGATTATCTTATCACTCACTATCATCTGTGTTGAAATGAGGTGTGCAATGTTTGAGCTTTACTTCTGCAGATTACCCATTCATGTTCTGAAACATGTTCATGTTATAAATTATTGAGAAAAAATGAACATTTTATTTTTAATGGCTATAAATATGCTTGTTGTCTAAAAATAGTCACTCTAGAGATGTTGATGTGCCTACAAAGTCTTGACCTTCAACATCAGCTACCCAGCGCCCATGTGTGTATACAGGCACTTCTCAGATAAGAAAGAGAATTTGAGATGAAACACCTGAAACAAAGATACTTCCAGCTGAAATGTAACACATTTAGGAAGTACAAATAGCATTGTTCTAGTTTTTGAAATGATACTGAGCACTTAGAGAAAATGAATAAGTGGAAAATGAATAGTTTATACTTCAGAGAAGCCCTGCCACTTATCAACAGTGTTCATCAAGAAAACATATCAGTGGAAAACAACTTTGCCTATATTAAAGAAAACCTCCAGAGTTCCTTTTTAGTATTTTTGGTTTCATTTCTTTTAGAAATTATTAATAAATATTTCTCTTGATTATAAAAGTAATGTTAGCTATAAAAAAATGAATAAAAGAAAGGGTAGCATTTTCCCATTGTTACCTGCTGATCTCAATCCTCAAAATTAGTAGTGTTAACAAGTTGGTGGACATTCGCATATGCTTATATAAATATGTGCACAAACATATAAACACAAATATGTAATGTAATAGATGTCCCTTCAGCCTGACTGTTCCCATAACTAATAGTCTTCTGAGATTTCCTTAAAAACTGAAAAATAAAATTAAATCTTTGTCTCCTACAACATACTCTGGATAGACTCCCCACAAGAGTCACTATTTTTTTTTTAACTAAGTGCAGTATGGCAGGGAGAAGGGATGCGGACAGTGTAACAAGCAGTGTCAGGCATTAAGTGTTTTTTTTTTCTTTCAGGTATACCTATCCACAGGCATATAAGTCACACCCAGACACAGACACACTCTTTTAAAAATATCCATAAATAATAGTGCATATCTATTTCTGCTTTTTGCTTATTTC
>NW_012152840.1:53247-55638 GCF_000956105.1 Propithecus coquereli
AAGATATGATATTATATCTAGAAAACCCCAAGGATTCATCCAAGAGACTCCTAGAATTGATAAATGAATTCAGTAAAGTCTCAGGATACAAAATCAATCACGCAAATCTGAGGCATTCATATACGCCAATAACTGTCAAGCCCAAATTCAAATCAAAAACGCAATACATTTTACAATAGCCTCAAAGAAAATTAAATATCTAGGAATATATTTAACAAAAGATATGAGAGACATATACAAGGAGAACTATGAAACACTAAGAAAAGAAATTGTAGAAGATGTAAACAGATGGAAAAGCCTACCTTGCTCATGGATTGGTAGTATCAATATCGTTAAAATGTCCATACTATTTAAAGTGATCTACAGAATTAATGCATGTTTAAATGAGGTGAAATAAAGATATTTTCCAACATTAACTCCATAGTCAATTTTAATTGTTTTCTTCCTTTCATGTTTAACCCCATTATCACATATCTCAAAATATAACATTTAGTTTATATGATCTGCTGAATCAGCTAGTTGGAAGGCTATTAAATATTAAAAGAATAAATTCCTGACCTAATTTTCTTTTTTATTTCATCTTATATCACATGGAAAACTTCAGATTTGTGTGTATGTATATGTATATATATTTTCATGTTTTCTAAGTGCTAGAAGTGGGCCATTTTCAATTCTCAAAACTTTGCTTGTTTTAGTCTGAAAACTCCCTTCTTGCATATGCATGTGAGAATGATAAATTTTTGATATCCAAGTGTTTATGATTAAAGGTATTATTCTGAACATTAATAATCCACATCAACACTACCATATAAGACATTTTTATTAATAATGTAAGCCTTGAGTTATAATTTTAACTCTCAATTTTGCAAGAATGATGAATTTTGTGACCAAAAATAAATTCTTTACAATAGAAAACAAAAGAAGACATACTTCTATTTAATAGATTCTGTATATCTTGATAAGAATATTAATTGATTCTGAGATTGGACAAGCATTTAAATTCAGTGAAAATATGAAGTTATCAATTGACTCCACATTTTTCAACCTACAATTGTTAGATAATTGAACATTTTTTTACAGAGTGTAATTTTAATTTCTTTTTGACTCAAATAACTTCATATATACACTCAAGGAATAATTTCCTTTGGTTTTCTTTTCTTTTTGATTTGAATTCTACCACTTGCTTACCTCCATGTAGTTTAAAAATTTAAACATATGTGATTCAAATTGCTTAAGGTTTGTAAATCTGCCACCTAGGAAGATAATGTAAAAGTCTGTAGTAAAAGTCAGTAATAATGGATAAAGACTACTTAACCCAGCTATGCAGTAATACAAAAAAAGACTAAAACATGCATCAATGAAACCAGAAATGGAAAGAATCAGTTAAGATAACGGAACCTTTTAGCCCAGGCACACTATCTGTAAAGTAATTTTACCATGATTATTCTAGGCCCCTCCACATGAAATCACTTATCTATATTCATTGAAAGAAAAGCCAACTGCATTATCTGAAGAGTCCTAGTGGATTCATATTTATTTTTCCATTTTATTTTAGGCCCATTGATTTTTGTTCCTGGCAGTGGTTTTTTTGTTTTTTTTTTCTTTTTTGTTTTTTTTAACATACCACAGTAGATGTTTAAAATGCAACATTATGATGTAATGGATTTGCCGTTGCCTTTAAAATTCATTAAGACAAATAATTATATTTCCGAAGAAGAACTATTTATTTTTTTTAGCCATATAAACTAAGTGATTGATCAATGGAAGCTATACTCATTCTAATGTTGAAGGAATGGTCAGACCCCTGTCTGGCGTATTGTTTGCATTTCTTGGTTTCCCATTTTCAGATAGATATTCACAAGCTAGTGGTGCTCATAGAAAAGGGTGGGAAAGGAATTATGGTTTAGAAAATATACCTCATGAAGGTTAGTTGAAGCAAGTGAATATGTGAAACTTAGAGACAATATCAGTAAAAGGATACTTAGATAAATTTCTTCAAATATGCAAAAGCCTACCATGGAAAAGAATGAACAGATTTGTTTCTGTATAGGTGGTCCAAACCTATAGTCATAAAGGGACACAGATCAGTGTAGTGATGAATGTTCTAACAGTGATGTTCAACAAGAGTAGTGCTTTAAGGGAGGAGATAGATTTCTTTTACTGAATTTTCATCTCTCATGGATATGATAAAGGGATTTCCTGGAAAAACTCTTAAAATCTCTTCATTTTATATATGTGAAATTCTACTGAAATGAAAGTAATGTGTGCTGAATTTCTCCTTTTTCAAGCCTCTGTTTGGTGACCAGAGCACTGGTCTGCAAAGTGGGGTGAGCCCATCCCATGAGGTATGTAAGACAATCAGTCAGTTGGGGTGGGCGAGAATGCATCAAA
>NW_012152840.1:59693-62885 GCF_000956105.1 Propithecus coquereli
GAAGTATGCATGATTTATATTTTTTTAGATATGATGGTCTTTATTTCTTTGTGCATTTGCACTGCTGGTGTTTATCAGTTATTTAGTTTGCTTGACTATCCTAAGGGATATGAAGTGTTATTTCATAGTTTTGATTTGCATTTCCCTAGTGATTAGTGATGTCTAATATCTTATATGATTATTGGCCATTTGCCTGCTTTTATTTTTTAACCTATTTCTCCTATAAGTTATCTGTTTTATTGATTTGTGGAATTATTTTATACATTATCAATAGAAGACCTTCATTTGATTCCATGAATATTTTCTTTTACAATGTCATTAGTCTTTTTAATGTGTTTATGGTGTCTTTCATCTTCATAAATTTTATTGCCTGATTTTAATATTAATACTTTTACTATAACTTTTGTAATATGTTACACATTATGTTTAGAAATATCCTCTCCACTTAAATATTATAAAAAAATTTCTATTTTCCTAATAATTTCCTGGTGTTTTTGTTTAATTTGGGGCCTTTAATTTCTCTGGCTTATTGTGCTATATGGTATAAGATGGAGCTTTGCATGGGTTAACATATTTGAAACCTTTAGAAAAGTATGTGGGGCATTGGAAGCTCTCACTGAATTTCATTCTTATTTATCTTTTGGATCAGGTTAAATTGCAATTCCTTGTAGTACCTGCTCTGTGTATACTGCTTCCATAGGAGGTGGGCTAGGTAGTAGAATGAACACTGAATGAAAGTAAACACCTAGATTCTAGAACTTTCTTACCCATTGGCTAGTTAATTTGTAACCTCACGAAAGTAACTTGATATTCTAGGCCTCAGATTTCTGCCTGAGAAGCTGAGAATCAATCACCTTGTCATTTCTCAAATTGTCATCTCATAAGCACTAGTTATACAAGGTGTTGGTTTACTTTATAAAAATAAAAGTGAAATATACTAGAGAAATGCAGGGTTAAAGAAAGCTAAACCAGTGGTGTGTGTGTAAGAATTTTGTTTTGTTTCTTATCACATAGATCTTCTCAAAGTTGTTAAGAGTACATGTGTTGTGATACATGTGTTATACAATATTTTCTAAAGTTATCAACCTTTTCCCCCTCACAGCATCTTATAAAAAATTAATGTCCTAGGTACTCTAATTTGTGAAAGGCTGGGTTAGATGATCTCTTAGTCCGTTTTCTTCTCTGATATTCTAGTAATGTCAGAACTTTTGAGGCTAAGCCGTGCTATGATATGCAAACCTTGATTTCTCAAGTCACTCCACAGAATACACATTATTAATACCCTACTTCCAATAATGACAACATTTCCTGCAATGGCCCCACATACCCATGTATGAATTATTAGTGTTATTAATTCCATTGCTAGGTGCCAAACAAGGTGCTGAGTATTCAGGGACACCTAAGACCTGGTACCTTCTTTTAGAGCCCTTAGCACCTGTGTCGTTTGTTGGGAGCACAAATCGTTCTTAGTTTTACAGCCAAATCTACTTTGTAGAATCAGTTATTCAGTATCCTGTGTGCATGAAAGGTGCATGAATGTTTAATATTGCAAGATGCTTTATTTGTTGCTTTTTAGATAATGACTATTTTTTTGGCAGCATAAGAAGTATTTATGCTTTGTCTTTTGATAGCCTCTAAATTGGGACATAAGTTGCTTCACTGTCATATTTGCTTAAAAGAATGCTATTTTCAGAGCTCTGTATTTAGTACAGTTTATGCAAATTTATAGCATACATTTCTATGGAAGTTTATTGCAAAGGTAAAGTGTGCAATTTATTGAAATATTACAGTTATTAAAAAAGCAAATAAGCTATATGATCAAGGAACTATTCTATAGATCTATTTTGTGACTTAATTATTTTAAGGTAGACTATAAAATGCCCAAAGCAAATCTAAATAAATTGGCGCATGACGTTTAACATTAATTTTCTGTTGCGAAACTCTGGCAGGATAATTAACAGGTGTAAGAGTTGAAAAGTGTACCATTGTTTTGCACATTCTCAAGGAAACTGAAGCAATATATTGGATGAAAGTGGTGGCTATAGGTTGCAGCTTTCTCTGGGCTGTGGATTCTGTATTAACTGCAACAAAATGACCCATTGAGGGAATACAGTTTCCTCTCGATTTATATTTATACTATACCAATTATGATAAATGGAACTTAAATTGTGCTTACATTCAAAATAACCTACCCTGTAAGAAGAAAAATGAAGAAAAAAACAGGAAAAAAAGTAGATACAATCTCGAACCCTGTTATTGTCAGGTAGCAGGAGAAAAGCTATAGGACTGTCATATTTTGAGACAATCTCCTTTTAAGACTATGTCTAGATATAATAGTATCTCCTGTGAAACTGTAGATTTGTGTGAGATGTGGCCATTCCACCCTTAACTCTGAGGACCAGAAATAAATGTGTGAGCTTGACCTTCACGCCTGCCTAATAGGAGCATGTTTTGAAGTCTGAGCATAGTCTTGAATGAGCAAATGCAGACAAGGGGGACAAGCAGAGTCTCAACTCCCAGCCATAAAGTTTCTCCTGTTGCAGGAACTGAAAGAGTTTCTTTCACAGGACCCTGTAACCACTGACTCAGACTTTTGGGTCAGGCCACTAGACAAACATTCTCTGCAGTTTCATGATCTGTAGTTAATGTTGGTTGACTTTCTAGTTTTTAATCACCAAAGACAAGTCTATTGTGGGTAAATTAGAATTCCCTAGCTAATACGTTTTAGAAAATTTATTCTAAGTATTACCACTTTCTAGGCCACTGAAATAAAGGGAGGAAGAGTCCCCAAAGACAAATAAAAAAATAAATCTATCTAGACCATGGGGGACTGATCGGCTCATACAGTCCTTTGTTTTGAATTTCAATGGTCTGAACAAAGTCCGCAAAATAAACCAGTTCCTGGCTCTACAGCTGACATATGTCCTAGACAAGAGCAATGTGCTAACGCATTGTAACATGAATTGCATTAGCACATTTACATTAAAATGTGACATGATATCAAAAGATTATAAGATTGCAAATCTTTGACATACTACCTGAAAAAAATTGTGGATAAGTGTCATGTTAAAATCCTGTTCTATCATGATTATAAGTTGAGTAGTAATCACAAATGACAGCTGAAAGAGGATGGAAAAACCATCTTGACACCTAAGTGATGATATTGTTATCTGTATTCTGAATAATTTTACT
>NW_012152840.1:63212-67542 GCF_000956105.1 Propithecus coquereli
TCTTTCCTTATTTCCTCTTATCTCCTGTCATACTTTATATTGGATTTATGAGTTTCTTAATTCTCCTCCTTTCTCTTTCAGTGGTTTTGAAGTTCTGTCTTCTATCCGTAGTCTTTTCATGTTTACCCTTAACATGCTTACATACCTACGGACTTACGGTAGATCAATATCACTGTTCCTCCTAAATAATGTGAGAAATGTAGAGTTTTCCAGCCATGGCTTTCAAACGCCATCCTTCTGGTATCATTATTTAGTTTTCTAGTTCTACTTTCTCATATCAGTCATTGTTTCTTTTCACAATGTTTATTTATTTACATTAGTCCATAAATTGAATGGTTAATTGCTCACAATTCTGCTTATATTCTTTTCCTTCGAGTTCAATTTTCTTCTTACTAAAGTACATCTAGAATTTTCTTAAGTGAAGTTCTGTAAAAGGTAACACATTTTGTCTTTGAAAAATGTCTTTAGTTAGCCCTCATTCTTTTCCATGTTGTACAGGGTATGAAATTCAGGATTGATAGGTTAAAAATTATTTTCATTTGGAACTATTAAGATATTATTTCATTGTATTTATCCCTTATTATTGCTGATAAGAAACCTGCTGCGAGTCCCCTCATCATTTTTAATAGATTATATGCTTTTTTTTAATCTATTGCCTTTAAGATTTTTCCTTTTATGTTCTAAAATTTCACCATGGTTTCTCTAAAAGTGGTTTGTTTAGTTTAACTTCTTTAATCTTGGCATGCCACTTCAACTTGAAGACTCACGTCTTTCTTCAGCTGTGGAAAACGATCATTCATTTTATGTATGATTACTGCCTCCCTTCTATTCTGTCTATTCTTATCCTCTGTCATTCCTATTAAAAGTATATTCGATCTGTTTAACTTAACCACACTTATATTCACTCTTATTAATTTTCTTTGCGGCATTCTGGGTGTGGGATTTCTGGTATCTGGATGTTTCCCTTTCTTTCACAGTAATGTATTTTTAATTTTTTAAGGTCATATCTTAATATTTCTACGCACTGGTAACAGGAGAGGGGGCATTTATATTATCTCAGTCTGCCATGATGCTAGTTTTAGTTTAATTCTGTATACAAAGTATTGACTCAAGATGTGACCTTATGCTATGGCGAGACAATGTCTAAAGCCTCTGAGGAACAGTAAAACACTTCCAGTTCCTTGATTCACCAAAATCAACCTGGCTTGGAAAAATGCTGAAAGTAACCCTATAAAATTATTGCACATGAAGAATTTTCTCTTTAGTGTAACGTAACTGTAACTGCTTGACACATGTGTGTGTGTGTATGTGTAGATACATGCATGTATGCAGAAAGATAGATTCCTTACCAAACTCTAACCAGTTTGAGGAGATGAAGATTATGCTATTCCATCTGTCTGCTTCTCTTTTATGCACATTTTGCTTTTCCCCTAACTTTAATATGCAAAGCTGTTAATATTAGACTGGCTTCTTCTTAATCTGCGTTATATTTTATCTTCTTCTTAACTACTTTTAGAAAATTCCTCTTTCTCACTCCCTATTTTGGACTCTTCATTCAATTTATATTTTAAAAATTTCCTAAATTATGGACTTTTGTACTTATTAAAAATTATAAATACATATTAAAACTATCATCTTGGAATTACAATAATAAAAAGCAATGCTGCTATCATCAAAACCCTTGAAAATGCCTTGAAATTCCATTTAGAACATCAACAACAGTTAGTTGGCCAAAGTACTTACTGAAACTGCACCTATTTTCACTAAAGTATTTTACCAGGAGTTGTAGGAGAAGTAAAGATAGATTTGACTTGCCACTTGCCACATGGCATCTAGGGTTTTATAAATAACAGGAGAAAGAACACTAAAAATAAAACCAGAGAATTTGAAATAAAATTAAGGGGAAAATATAGATATTCCATCGACTTTTAATCACTTAGAAAATGTCCATCAGTCTTCCTTGGTTTTGCACAGTATTTCAGTTTGATTCTTTGTTCCTTGTTACTTTAGTCATTTGAATGTAATACTTTAGTGAATTTCTTTTTCTTTCCTTTTTTTTTTTTTCTCTTTGTTTTGCTGCTGGTTAAATTGAGGTTAACAAAAAATAAATAAAAAAATAAGAATGCTGGGCAAAACCAAATAAGACTAATGAACATTTTCTAAGCAATTAAAACTTGATGATATCTGTATCTCTGTGTTTTAGCAATACTAAATTCTAGCAATAAGGCATAATATTTCAGCTACATTGTAAATTTTAAGAGTTTTTCAATGCATGCATTCTTGGAATAGATCTGTCATCCCCAAGAAGATACATTTTAATGTATACAAAAATGACTTACAAAGTTTGGAACACAATAAGGAATGGGGAAAGGGAAGAAAAGAAAGGAGAGCATATACAGTGGGAGAAAATATACTGTTTGAAGAACCAAAAAATGCCATAATCTGACAAAACTCAGTCTTTTAATCACTTGAGCTTAACTTTATATTCTTATTTTGTTGTTAATTTGTTTGAGATTTTCAACCAGATTTACTAATTTAAATATTAGTAGTTAACAAAAATCTTGTAACAGGCTGTGCATATTTCAGGGTATAAACCTCTCATCCTTTCCCTAGGTACAAACCTCTCCCACATGACAAAATGCATCACATTCTCCATATATGAGCTCCAGTTTTTAATTCTTGTTCACAGCTTTGTGAACACAGCTTTCAGAGCTTCTAAATCTAATAGTGGTTATAGACTTATAATAGGGAATATCATTTATATATATCTTAGATTGCCTGACCTCAGTAATCTAGAATAATTAATGTAGAACAAGCATCCTAACAGTTCAATATTATAATCTTACTTTGACAAATTTTTAATATATTTCTTTGACTTTGCAATACTGTATGCTCATTCAGGACTCTAGAAAACTCCATTCACAAAACAATTCCTGAGACATTTTTATATGTTCGTTTATGTAATCTCTATTGAGTACTATATCAGAGAAAATATAACCTATGAAATACTATATTATGACTTGCAGGGATCACAAAATTCTCTGACATATGATTGAAATATGCCTAATAGAAGTAAAGTGAATCTTAAGAAGAAAATCTTGAGCATTTATTCCACAACTCTGCAAAACAGCTTCACACTAAACCTCTGAGCCAGAAATGTGAGAAAATAAAGTGATTGAAGCCTGTCAGCCAGGAACATCAGCCAGCAGAGGCATGATTCCCCAGACAAGAGAGTTATATCAAATGCCTATACTGCATTAAATATGAATCAGTTACCATTCAAAAAGATGAAGTTTTGGAATAAAGCTGAGATTTAAATGAATAAAATAAAATATCTGAGTATGTGCGTGTGTGTGTGTGTGTGTGTGTTCCATTCATTTACCTAATAACCTAAGTTTAAAGAATAATTCATTCTTGAGTAACATAAAATAGCTCAATAAAGTATTATACAATAAAATAGAATATTTAATTATTGCCACTACAACTCAGAAATGTTTTCTATATATTTCTACTACTTATTTGTGTGTGTACACACACACATATATACACCCTACGAGAGAGAGAGAGAGTGCCGCAGATTACTGTAGCAAGTGAAGCCGTGGTTACTTTTGGCTCCCTTGAAACTTCCAACCTGATTGGAAAGGCCCTTTACCATCTGAGCCAATTGCATCACCTTATGTCCTATTCATTCCCTACACAGTAAACCTGCTCCAGCCACTGTTCTTTCCACCCTGTCTTTAGTTCTAGCATCTTCGATCTCCATGTGCCTAAGCATCACCCCCACCCTGTTGCCTTTGACAATTCCTTCCTCCTCCCCCCCTCTAATTCTTCAAAGAGGCAAGTTTGTGCTATCCTTCTGCCATGATGCCTCCTTTAACTTCTTCTGCTCCAAGTGAACACTGTTTCCTAAGCTCCCATAGCATTTAGTTATAAAATTTTACATATGCATATACAGAGCTGTTATTAAATGTGTTATTTAAAGATTGCTTTGTGATTTTGCCATTTAAAATGTTATTGCTTTTTCAAGTTGTTTAAACATTGCAGTTATTTTTACTGTAGTTAGATCTTGATCAGTTTCAATTCAAAATATGATCTTCAGAAATGTATAAAACATCTATTGTATTTACTTACGTGCGATCTCTAAAGATAGTGAAGTTGGTGGAGGAAATCATTTGCATGGTGCCTTTTATCTTATGATCTCACAGTCCTTGACAAAATAAAATCTCACATTATTTATTACATGTCTGGGATGGTGTTAAGAAGTCATCACTGCCATTCTATTACTTTAGTGGTAAAAACAGCAATAATTGATAAGTTCTTTTTTTTTTTT
>NW_012152840.1:70817-84994 GCF_000956105.1 Propithecus coquereli
CAATTATATTATGGTCCAGAAATTATGTCATGTACCTTCCACATATAATCTCATTTAACCCTTCCAATAATCTTACCTTTATTTCAGAGGAAAATGACTTTAGATATTTAGATTACACTTCTCAGGGAGAATTCTTATGCTGATTAACTTAACAAACATTTATTGAGCACCTAATATATGCAAGGTATCCAGTGAGATGTTGAGATGAGTCAGTATCTGTTGTCAGCTTGTATGGTGCTAAATATCCAGCCCACAATATTGGGGGCCATGGTAGTATTGTGTACCTTAGCCAAAGTTTTCAGTGCAGACTCTTACAATGTTTTGTTCCAAAGGTACATTTCTATCAATTCATCATGAAATATGATGAGGAAACATAAATACCTAAATTGTTGTAGTTCACATTGCATAAAATTTCTGTTATATACAGTTATTACTCAACCCTCTTTATGTGTGCTCACAGAATGCACATATATTTAGACTTTTGCTTCACTAACTTCATAATTTGAAAGAAAAATAAAAATATACTGACTCTGTTAATTACTTGCATACCACATTTATTTCTACCAGATCCTGAAAAGAGCAAAAGAAATACTGATCAGTGAAATTTATGTAGGCCAAGTTTCTGTTGGAGGGTGGAGCTTACACCTCGAGGCAGAGTACAATTGTACTGTAGCAAACAAATACACTGACCCTTTGATCAAAACTCAAAATGAGACCAGAAAATATTGATGTAGGAGCAAACAGTTTAAGTAAAATTCCTGTGAAAGGGGGCTTATGTTTTCCTAGATAGTTTAATTTTTATCTTGTGATTATGTAAAAGCTCAAGATAAAGCTCTGTCTACTTCACAACATTGATCTAACCTATTTACATCAATTCTGCCCTTCAGGGCCACCCACTCCAGAGACCAATACCAATACACAGAGAGTTCAAGTGAATGGTGCCCCTAGAATTGCTTGGTGCAATGGCCTTTCTGTTGGCTAAGATGCTCTGGATACTTGATTCATTTTTTTTCTATGATCTTAGTAATCTCTCAAAGTAAATATTGCTCACAAGTATTCCCTTAGATGATTTCTTTCTTTCTTTTTCCATTTTTTTTGACAGAGCAGTGTGCATAGTTATGGTGGTACAAAGTTTCAACATTGTGACAATAAATTTTAGAGCAAAATGATAAAACAGGGTAAAACACAACCAGCCTATAAAAAATAATTCTGCTCAGCAGGGTTTTTCTTTTTCAAGATATTCAAGATTTTCTTGGTAAAATGCACGTATTAATAGACCATGGTCAATATAGTTACATGATTCTTTAAAGAAAGAAATCAAATTATATACTCCCACATAATTATTATCAAATAATTGATTAATACATTTTTCTTTTTGCATGTTTGGGCACTTTATTCAAAGACCAGATGACAAACTTTGCAATTGCAGGTGAAATATAAGAATATGGGGGTGAATATATATATATTTTTTCAATTTGTACCTCTGGTTCCAATTCCTTCTTATTCAGTGTTATCCTGATAATCACGACTCATAACAGAGGTCTATTATAATCCTTTTTTCTCTGTTTTTGCTAATATAAACAACAGTCATAGAATGCTATGCACCTACTTATAAATGTGTCTAAACTTGAACAATGTTTCACTTAAAAGTAGAAAATTCACACTGCATTCAAACTCCCTACCTGACCCTCTTGTACAGATCTTATATTAATATATTGATCAGTTTCACAGGGATTGTTTTTCACAGTAAGGATCCCAGAGACTCATTAACAGGACATAAAGTGTAGGCTTAAAAAGAGAGAGGAATGATACATACTTTCCATCCTTTAGTTCTGGCCCCTGCACTGGCCTGGAATTACATACTGATTAGGTGTTCTCTCTTTCACCTCTCCTTATCTCCCTGAAGACCATAACCCCATTTGTATGTCCCTGAGAGTAAGTGCCTCCTTACTGCCCCACATGCCTCATCCTAGTCCAAGCCCTGATGGTTCAAAGAGAGCCCTGGAAGTAGGGGTTTGAGCTACACAGGGAAGTCAGGGAAGGATTCACAGGGGAAGTGAAATGCAAGTTCAGAAGGATGAGCAGAGGTTAAGACGGAGAGGGATTACTGGGTGTGTGTGTTGGGGAGGGGATGTTCCTAGTAGAAGAACATAAGCAAGGGTCTGTTGATGGCAGCTAGTCTGGCAAGGATGAAGAACCAGGCCACTGTGGCTGCAACTCAGAGCATGAAAGAGTGCAGGTGAAAGAGAAGGCAGAAGAGGAGTACAGGAACCTGGCCAGGCAGAGCTGGGGAAGCCATGTGAAGAGTTTTGCTCTCTATATTAACTAAAGGACAAGAATTCAAGCAGGGTGGTAACATGATCATCTCTGTCTTTGGAAAATTACAGTGGAACTGCAGTATGAATGGTGGATGGGGGTGGTTCCAATCAGGGGGCTTTGCACCAATCTGCATAAGAGATGATGGAAGTGAGAATAAGTGAGGGAGGTGTCAAAAATAATTCCAGGTTTTATTGTAACTGTAATTCAGAGAGACAATTAGGTGAATATATTGAACACAAACACACATACATATGCACACATGCACACACAAAAAAATGGAAATCTTTTCTTCAGTTATCCAGATGATTATTGAATTTCTAATTCAAGGAATAGAAACCCGATGAGTCCCAATCTTAAAAGAAAGTGAAGGTGTTCTCCATGCTATATGGCAAACATTCCCATATTTGAAATTGTTAAGATAATGTTAGTCTTGTGGGGAGACAGATGGATTAAGTCTTTGCAAAAAAAAAAAAAAATCCTTCAATTAAGTCAGTTTAAACTCGTTCTTTTAGCTTTGCTTAAGTAATATTTTTTCTTTTCCTTTATTTGCTCTTTTTTATTTAAAACAGAGACTGGTGAACTACAGTCAAATCTGGTCCTCAGTCTGCTTTTGTAAATAAAGTTTTATTGAGACACAGCCACAACTATTTATTTACCTGTTGTCTATGGCTTCTCTTAGGCTACAAAGCCATAATGGAATAGTTGCAACAGCAGTTATATGGCCTGAAAAGTCTGAGATATTTACTGCCTGGCCTTTCACAGAAAAAGTTTGCCACCCTTAAGTGGAGAGATTTTTCTTTGCCTTTGTTCTCCCTTTGCTAAATGTTGGTTGATAGCATAATTTATATCCTTTCTTTTCAAATAGAATTTGATATATTTTCTTTTTGGAATTTGACTGTTTGTACAGGGCCTCAAAACACTAAATTCTAAATATATAATTACAAAATGTATTTTCAGAAAACTATATCTTCTACCTTATATTAATTTCTTATTTCTTTATAACATAATTTTATATCTAATTTTTGGTGCCCTGGAATAAATATCATTCTAGTTCACCATTCTTACAGTTCTGCCTTTGGAGTTTTACTCTTTTTCTGATACATACCTCGTTAGTAAATCTTTGGCATATTCAAAGGCAGACATAGTCCCCAAAAGATTACACATATAGCTCTTAATTTTTATTGCACACATCCCACATCAATACATCAGCTGCTTTATTAAAATATTTGGAAAATATTCATACACTAAAGTGTGTGCTGAGTCTAAATGCTTTACTGAAAGAATAAGTCAAAAGGCTTTATCTCAAAGGTAATAAAGCACTGATTTGACTTGTTAAGAATCTACTCTCCTGTATAATGTAATCTAATAGTCTGTAGATGCAAATGAACTCAATGAGAACTTATTTTAATTAAATTAAGTACAACTATGTAGACATAAATGAAGTCATATGTAGTTTTCTATCATATTTGTGTATTATATTTTTCATGCCATAACTTTTGTAAATCAATGGTGAGTTGACATACAGGGAAGTAATGAAAATGAAACACTATTTGGCATTTTAATAGACATTTGTGGTTATTACTTTTCAATTCTTTTTCCTTCCTTGAACTTTTTAAATAAGCAAATATTTCTTGCAGTATATTTTCCCGGGTGGAATGATCAATAGACAATAACAAAGATCCTCAATTTTTTTCATCACTGTGATATATTTAGAGTATCTAACTGAATAGGAAATTAGAAGTATTACCTACCCTCTCATTGCCGCATTTTCCTAACTTACATATGATTTACTAATAACATATCAAATTATGTATAACAGATATCTAAGAATCCCTTCAGCTATGAAAATGAAGGCCTTGGTAAAAGGATGCATTAGACCAATTTCTGGGAGAAAAGTCTAAGTGATTTTATTCATTTGCAAATGATTTGTTTAGCATCTAATTGAATAAAGCACAGTAATGGCATCCAAAATATTACAATGAATTTGCAGTCCTTTCCTCATGTACCACACAGTATATAAAGAGCAAATAACTGATGCTCAAGAATTATTTGTAGGATGAATGCAAACAATTACAACACAGTGTAAAGAATGTTACATACTCGTCTGTGTATAAGCTGTCTGCATGTGGCAGGTACGCAGTGCTTTGGGAGCACAGAAGAGCATTTGGTGAAGGAGTGTGGGGGAAGAATTCAGGGAGCTTAGACTAGGAGAGTTAAAGGGAGCTTTCTATGCAGACAAGGATTGGGATCAAGCACAGGGAACAGCACGATGAAAGAGATAGGCTTGAAAAAACCTAAGAGGGTTCACAAAATAACATCTAGTTTCTTAGGATGGGAGAGAAGAAGAGGAGAGGATGGGCAGATAAAATGACTGGATTATGAAAGGCCTTTTATTACTTTTTAAGGAGCAGATTTTTTTAGATTATATATTTCTTGGATTTTTGATTTTGAGATTACATTATTGAGTCCAATGGGCACATATATAAATACATACACATGCATACACACATATCCACATACATATATTCATATACATACATATGTTTATACATATATAAAGAAAGAGAGAATGAGTATCCTATGAAGATGCATAAATAAAACTCATTAAAGTGGAACTATGTGATAAATTGGGAAAGTTGGGCTTAGAATTTCATACCCTCTTCCTCCTTTCACTGGAGAACAGCAAGACACACCAATAAGACTTAAGTTCTGAAAAAAGGGGGAAATTCTCTGATCGAGAACTCATGAATTAAAATGCCCAAATTTAGTATAGTGCTTATAAAACAACTAATTTCTGTTGGCACAGGATGAATAATTTCTACTAAAAAGGCCCAGGGATTATTGATTAATGACTCTTCAGCTTTGTTTTTGCAGGTCATCTTTCTAAAATACTAACACTGGCTTCTGGCAGTGCTCATTGGAATTCTAGGGTTTTATTAAGGAAGATGGGAGTTGACCAGGGAGGTGCAGGGGCTGAGATGGCCAGGCTTCCACTAGTGCAGTTTCCAGAGATAAAACAGATAAAAATTTTCAGTAAGATGGAATTCGAAATGAAGTATTCCTTTGCTTTAAAATGCTTTTGAAAAGCACTATACCATTTTAAAAGATACAGATGCAGTTCCTAATTCAAGAATGTTTATGGCTTTGGGATTTACTTTCATTCGTTGTAGTAACCAGTTTTTTTTTTTCTTTGAGATTTATGTTGGCAAGGTCTTACAATAAATTCTCTTATTTGTTAGTACATTTTAGTGTAAGATCATTCCTTTATATGAATGCTTCACAAATACACCAGACTAAATAAAAAACACAAAATGCTGTTGGAAATATCCTATGGCAACTTCATGCTCTTCTGTATGCTGCATTGCTGAAGAATTAAGTGGCTCTTCTTAGAAAAGAGACTCTGTAGACTTTAAGTCCAGTGATGTGTGACTTGTGGGATGCCGATCCACCATCATCTCATATCCAACCATGTATCTGGAACCCGTTGAATGCACTGGTTTCATATCAGTTCTGCTAAACCGTGTGTTAAAACCTTTTAAAAAGCAAAGCAAAACAAAAAGTCCTCAAGACACAATGTACAAACAGAACCATTATAGCAGAAACTGTATGCTCTAATGAAAGAATAGTCTTTAGGTACTAACCAATATGGGTCTTTTCAGCCATATGCATATATAAGAGCAAACATCAAATCAGTATTATCATCTACTATACAAATCATGTTTGCGTATCAGTGGAAGCCAAAGCACAATGTCAGTAAATATGCATGCCTTAAATTTTCTCAGTTGTATTTAGAGGAAAAAAATAACCCACCTGTACAAGGCGGTATCTGTCAAATTTCATCATTTTAAAGCTACCTTTTCTGCTTTGTAAGTGATATTAAGTTCTTCAAAAAGAAGAAAGAAGAAAATCAAAAAGAAGAAAAAGAAAATAAACAAGAAATTGTGCAAAATCACCACAAACCATGTTAAATACCATCTGAGCTTGCTCCTGCTGGGATTTGGCTATAGTCTCCATGAACATGCTGTACAAGCTGATTATATCCCATTTGGGAGAACAAAGTGATTCTTCAAACAAAACCATTTTCAGCACTCAAAATGTCTCTGGTAATTGTGCTCAGGATGTTTGTTCTAGCAGTGTTTGGTGTGCATGTGTGTGTATGCACACACACAAACCCTTTATACACACACGTATACTTTGAACTAAAATGTGCAAAAGCTAAATGTTGCAAAGAAAACAAAAAGAACATCATGATTAGCACATCTAGGTATTAAGTATTTGTTAAATTTTGTAGATGTAGAAGTAATTTTTTGACAGAACTTTTGCCACGAACTATAAGGAATAGAGCTATGTTTGAACTCACCGTGATATATACTTCTATATCTACCGGTAAGAAGATTTTCTTACCCCTGTACATACAAATATATAATCTTTTGTTCAAGAGTATATTCAGGGTTCCTTTGACACAATTGGATATAAAGTTATGCATTGACTAGTAGAACATTCTAGAGCTATCCCAAAAAGAGTTCTTTGAAAGTCTGTGGGCAGACTTCTCAGGCCATCAGAAGGGTGCAGCTCAACTGATTTTAATGTGACCAGAAAGCACCAAAATTAGAAGGTAGATTTTAGTTAACATATGCATCTATCTGTTGTGGACCTGAGCAGGTAACCTTCCCTTAGCTGTCATTTCGTAATTATGAGTCGTTTCTTAGGACCAGGCATTTCGAGTACGTTTTTCTAGTTTCCACTAAAATGAATCTAACAGTTAACACTTTGGTACTTATGCTACAGCATATTATCACTGTCTGAAACAACATAACAGTTTTTTTCTTAAGCCAACCAAGATGGTTAAGCTTAAAAACGTAATAAAACGTAAAGATGGAAAATATAAAACACCTGTGGATTTTCTTCTATAAGTAGATGTAAATGCGAATGAAATGTTCCTTAAAACATATTTAAATTAAGCCATGAGCTAGCTTCAATGATTATATAAAAGTTCAAGAAGGATTGAAAACATAACTGCCATTAAGATAAGACAGAGTACCAAGGTGCTAATGGGCCACATTCACAGCACAGTAACTAGACTGAAGGTAGTTTTCCTGTCTCTGCATATTAATAATGACAGGTGGTGCTGGAGATAATTTTAACCAGATTATGGTGAGCTGTAGTTCTGATTCAAAGACTTTTTTCACTGCTTTGCTTGAATAGAGTATGACTGAACACACTTTAAAATTCATTTCTTTCCTGAAAGCATTTGAAGATTTTTTTGTGAAAGAACTGATGAGGTACTTGCTTTTTTCAAAATAAATAAATAAATAAATAAATCTTTGAAAAACTTAAAGCACTGATTTTTAAAGGGCTTCTCAGACATTTATGTGACGATTAAAAATCTTGACTATGAAGATGCCTGTTAACAGCTTCCAAATGGCAAGGAGTCTGTGTGTGTGTGTGTGTGTGTGTGTGTGTGTGTAAGAATGCACAAGAAAAGATTTTTTTCATCCTTGGACTTTAAAACAAAACCCTTCCTAATTGGCAAGACATGGAAATCATTTTGGCCCAGAAGTAAACTCTCTCCGGTGCTTCTATTTCATAAGAAAAATTTTTTTCTAAGTAAGCTAAGCTTTGACTAGCATCCACATCTTGGTCAAATTCTGAGGCATTTGAATTCATTTACCAGTCTTGCTACCTCTTAAGGAAGGTTTAAGTCAATCAAACCTATTTCATTCACTGAATTCGTATGTGTGTATGTGCATGTGAACATAAGAAAAAAATATAATCATCTGATTTTTGACAGGCATCTTTAAGGCATAGTCATATTTGCTAAAGCAATCAGAAACAAAAAATATAATGAAAATTTTCAGATACCAAGTTTAGAAACAAATTAAATCTGGTCAGTATTAGGGCTTTAAATTGACCAGCAAAGAGTTCCCTTTTCTATAGCAATGCTAAATGCATTGTGATAAGAAAGGAAGTATACCGCAAAACAGCACCAAATGTTAGATTTTTTTATATTTAACATGCACATCCAGCTTGCTATATTCTATACATTTTGAAAATATGAACTGAATCCTCATAACAATGATGCGAGATAGGAACATTTAGGACCCCTATTTTATTTTTCTCACATACATGATATGGAGGCACAGACACCCCAAGGTCTCACAGCTTAAAGGTGGACCCCAGAGATGAATTTATGCAGGCTTCTGTTTACTGTGATTATTTTGATGGCATCAGAATTATTATTAAACCACTATATTCAACTACCTTAACCAAAGTTTCAACCTTTGAACCGAACACGCTTTACAAGTACTGAGCCTTGGCCCAACGACAATTGGATAATCTTGAAGGAGAAAGGTGAGAGCTATACCACCTGTGTTATTTTTTTTTTCTGTCAGATATCCCAAAGTACTTAAAATACATCCCTTATAAAGCTGTTTCAAGGCATGATGGATTGGATCTAATCCTTAACCAAAACAAGGAGAATATAAGGGGTATTGTGGGCATAAGTCTTAGTCCACAAAATCAAATGAGCTAGAAATATTCTTTAGTGCTCCATAGCTCAACTTAGTTTCTAATGCTGAGCCTCCCTTTGTGGCCCCACACTAGGTTTCTGATCTATCCCCATAGTCTTCCACAGTGCCTGGACATTGGGAAGGAAGAGGGAGATGGGCCATCAGCTCTAGTCACTGTCCCACACGGGTTTCCAATGAAATGCCTGTTTTTCCACTTCTGAAAGCTTCTTCGAGTCCTGTTAGCTTTCTGCTACTTTGTACCACCTGTAAGAACCAAAATTTTTTTGAAATGCTGCATATAATACTGTCTTCCAGAATCTACCTGGTGCTTCCCCAATGATGGTGCTACACCTGCCCAAGCCCCCAATTAATAATATCTCTCTCTCTTTTTTATCTCTCCCCCTTCCCCCATCTCTATATTTCTCTCTCTCTCCCCCCCCGCCCTTCTCTCTCTCTATTTCTCTTTCTTATTTTTTATTTCAATAGATTTAGGGGGCATACATGGTTTTTGTTACATGGATGAATTTTATCAGGATGAAGGCAGGGCTTACAGTGTACCTGTTACCAGAATAGTGTACATTGTATCTGATAGATAATTTTTATCCCTCACCCCTCCTACTTTTTCCCCTTCTTAGTTTGCAATGTCCATTACACAACATTATGATCATATATACTCATCATTCAGCTTCCACTTATAAGTGAAACCATGTGATATTTGTTTTTCCCTTCCTGAGATACTTTACTTAGGATAATGGTCTTCAGTTCTATCCAAGTTGCTGTGAAAGATGTCATTTCATTCCTTTTTATAGCTGAATAGTATGGCGTGGTATTTACCTATGTACCGCATTTTCTTTATCCACTCATCAGTTGATGCGCACTTAGGTTGATTCCACATCTTTGTTGTTGTGAATTCTGGTATGCTAAACATTTGGGTGCAGGTGTCTTTTTTATACAGTGACTTCTTTTCCTTTTGGTAGATACCCTGTAGTGGGATTGCTGGATTGAATGGTAGGTCTACTTTCAGTTCTTTAAGGAATCTCAATACTGTTTTCCAGAGAGGTTGTACTAATTTACATCTCCACTAATAATGTATAAGCATTCCCTTTTTTACCACATCTACACCAACACCTATTGTTTTTTGATTTATTAATAATGGCCATTGTGACAGAGGTAAGGTGATTTCTTATTGTGGTTTTAATATGTTTGTTGGCTGTTTGCATGTCTTCTTTTGAAAAACCTCTGTTATATCTTTTGCCCACTTTTTGATGAGCTGTTTGTTTTTCTCTTGTTGATTTGTTTGTGTTCTTTATAGATTCTGGTTGTTAGCCCTTTGTTGGATGTATTATTTGCAAATATTTTCTCCCATTCTGTAATTTGTCTATTTACTCTGTTGATTATTTCCTTTGCTGTGCAGAAACTTTTTAGTTTAAGTCCCATTTATTTATTTTTGTTGTTGCTATATTTGCTTTGGGGGTCTTATTCATAAATTTCATAAATTCTTTGCCTAGGCCAGTGTCCAGAAGGGTTTTTACTATGTTTTATTTTAGATTTTTTTATAGTTTCATGTCTTACATTTAAGTCTTTAATCCATCTTGAGTTAATTTTTGTATATGATAAGAGATAGGTATCCAGTTTCATTCTTCTGCATGGGTCTATCCAATTTTCCCAGCACCTTTTATTGAATAGAGCATCCCTTCCCCAGTGTAAATTTTCATCCACTTTGTCAAAAATCAGTTTCTTCTAGCTATATTGTTCTACGTGTCTACCTTTATATGAGTACCATGCTGTTTTGGTTACTATAGCCTTTTAGTATAATTTGAAATCAGATAATGTGATGCCTCCAGATTTATTTTTATTTGTTTATTCACTTATAATTGCTTTGGTTATTCAGGCTCTTTATTGATTCCATATGAAATTTAGGATTCATATTTCTAGTTCTGTAAAAAAATGACATTGGTATTTTGATGGGAATTGCATTGAATCTGTAAATCATTTGGGGCAGTATGGACATTTTAACAATATTGATAGGAATCCCAGCATTTTCTCCCATGACCTGGTAAAAACTTTCTGTCAATGCCAATAAATATCCTTTACAAAGAACTTGAGCACTTAGAACACAAAATAGGGAGACTTTATTTCCAGATTCTGCCCTGCCACACTTCTCCCTTGAGGCAATAAGCATAAAGCCAACTATCTGCTAACACTGATGAAAGGAAAAGGGAGAAATGCTAACCAAAGCACACAAATTTCCTCTTATAAACATTATGTTAAGCTCAGAATGGCTGCCTTTCTCTTTAAGAAAGCACAAAGAATATTTTCTCCAAAGCCAAGCTTTTATGTGTTAAGTCGAATGTGTTTTATATTAACAAATATAAGGAAAGGGCTTTGGAAAGAAGAGTATTTGTCTTATTAGCTGCACTGTCAGGTCAGAAAACAATGCTGTTTATAAAAGCATTGCTGTATTTATCAAATAAAAATTAAATGGTACACTCAGTGTACAGACCTTTCTTTCTCTAATGCCATTCTCAAATAAAAGGATCCAGTGTTCCTTGGAGAAATGGATGATTCAAGGTGTGCATCAGGGAATATACAAGATAAGCCTGGAGCATCTGTTAGTGCCAGAAAGTAAGAAAGTGCTAAAACATGTGCATGTGCACACAGACAAGATGATGATGGAGGGTAGGTCAAAGGGACATAGACGTCAACAGAAAGAGCTCCAAATGGTCAAAGCTAAAACAATGTAAGAAACAAGATAAACAACTTAGTATTGGATTATAACCCAAAGTATAAAGCAAATATGAGTCTATTCTGATATAAGTAAATAATTAAACATCTCCAGAATCAAAGAGCTCCAAGTAATTCACATAGATATTCTGCTTTCAAGGAGGCGAGGCATTAACTATCCATTCCTTGAATACAGGCTGCCTATAGTGACTTCCTTCCAAAGAGTACAGTATGGAAATGAGGGGAAAAGTAATTTTACAGAGAAAAAGCCTGACAAACATCACCGCAGCCAGCTGATCAAGGTTACCAGCAACAGGCATAGATTATGTTATTAGGATCCACCCTTCATACGATGGGATAAGAATGACACTTTTCTTCTGTCATCTTCCTCCTCAAAACATTTTACCCCAGTCTAATCATGAGGAAAACATTCAAACACAAATTGAGGAACATTATACAAAAGATCTGACCAGTACTCTTCAAAACCGTAAGGTTCATCACAGCAAGAAAAGTCTGAGAAATTGTCACCATCTTGAGGAGCCTACAACTAAATGTAATATCCTATCATGAAATGGATCTTCCAACACAAAAAGAATATTAGGTAAAAAGTAAGGAAATCTGAATAAAATATGGGCTTTAATTAATAATAATGTATCAATATTGGTTCATTAGTTATGGTCAATATATCATACTAATGTAATATGTTAATAGGGGAACTGACCGTGGTTATACAAAACTTTCTGTACTATCTTCACAACCTTAAAACTTTTTTAAAAATAGTTTATTTTAAGAAAATCACGTGGTAACAAAACTATCTATGGGATGGAATGAGTCATCTAGTTGAGCTTGCTCTGCTCTCTTGCCCCAGCAAAGGTGAGCCCCCACGGCAGCTGTCATGCCACGGTGTGATAGGGAGAGGTCTGTCACTGGCAATAATAAAGGTATGGGAGAGGGACAAGACTTGAAAGCTTCAAAATTTAAATTTCTTATTGAATCATTTGTTGCCTAAAAGCAATAGATGGTTAGAAATTTAAAAAGAAAATCTAAACACAGCTTGTTTTCTTAAATGGTTATTTTACCTCTTGATTTTTGTTTGTTTGTTTAAAAGCCTACAGTAGGATACAACTTGAGAGCTTATGGAGAAATTGTAAACACTGCTAATATATTTTCTTTTCGATTCAGGCATATAAAAGATACTAGTATGCAGTTATAGAAGAAAGAAAAACAAACCACCACCACAACAAACAATAGCAGATTGAACTCAGATAAAGGTACTAAACCCAATTAGAAAGAACATTTAAAAAAAAAAAAAAAGAAAGAAACCAAAAGCGTAAGAGCAAACTTTACTCTCCTTAGATGGAATAACAGCTGCCCAATGCCAAGACACTAATGCATTCTGCATCAAACAGATCGCAGAGGAAAAGACATTCTTATTTTGGATGCAATTCAGATTTTGGCACCATCTCCCAGCTTCTGAGGTCACTTGCTTTTCCATTTATTACAACACGCAGACATTGCTCATACCTTGCTAAATGCCAATTCAGTGTAAGTGAGTTAATAAAGTTCTTATTTTTTTAAATTTTTTGGAATGTGTCTACAGCATATTGAGAGGCATTTCATTTCAACGTTTAAAATATTTAGCAAGCAATTGGCTAACTGCCAGTTACAACTTACTACTCATCAGCTGTAAGAGAAAAAACTCTAAAGAGATCAACACCAGCTACTCTTACAGCCCCTTCAGGCCAAGGTGTGCAGGTTTGTAAGTACGTTAGGAAAAGCCTACAGTGTGTAGAAAGAAAGAGGATGTGAGACATTAAGGTATATGCCAGCATTTGACCTTTCAGCTTATACTTTTACCTTTCTTGCCAATAATTATTCTTGCTGAGTATATATTATTTTCTAACTCGAAATGCAACTCTAGGCTTGTTTTAGTTCCAAGATATTGAGATATTATCATTATCATCAGTTTTTTTTTATCATCAGTTTTAACAGAAGTAGGACTTTAAAGTCTTTCCTTTGAATTTGCTTTGAAAATTTGACTCTAGAGGTACATTTATTCTTAAAATTTCTTTGGCATTCTTCTAGTCACTATTAATATTTGTTGGCATGTTAATAGAAAACTGTAATATCTGAAGTTGATATGTAGTGTTTGAAATTGTTATCAATAGCAAATTTCTGAAACTCATTATTTTAGAAACTCCAACAAGAATGAAACTTTACTTTCCTTTGTAATGGATAAGCTGAAATAAGATGTATATAGATGCCAAAGCAAAGCCTATGTAAAACCAAAGAGGGCCTCACAGGTTTTGTAAACTTGTATTCAGAGTAATGCTGAACACTAAGAAGACAGCATCTTTATTCTGAAAGCATAGACTCAGATTCCTGAACTTCATGCTATGCACTATTCCGTCTTTACATTGAGAAATCATGTAAACATATGTAAACAATGAATGGAGGAAAACTATCTTAAAATAAGATCTTAATTAAGCTATTTATTAGTGATTGGTTTCCCAGCAGGTTAGAAGTACTGATTTTTTTTATACAGTTTGCCACTGCAAAGACAAGGAATTATTTTAATAATTATGATATGTACTGTGGGCTAGGAGAAAAATACGGTATTCTCCA
>NW_012152840.1:85924-86260 GCF_000956105.1 Propithecus coquereli
AGCAATTCCTGCAAAGACTGAGCTACTCTAACATTAGTCTTTGTGAGCCTAATTGAAACTGATTGTGGTTGGTACCTTATAACAGATTTTAGTTTAAATGATTTTCTCTCAGCTCTTAAAATAGTTTGGTCCCATGTATTTCTAAACTGTACAATAAAGTTCTTTCATAATTCAATAAAAATATGTCAAAAATGTTGAATTTCTATTATGTGCAACTTCCTTTTAAAATGCAAACATGAACTGAACCAAAGTGTAGACCGCAAAAATCATGCCTTCTGTGTCTTCCTCTGCGTGTGTGTACATATATGTGAGTGTACATGTGTGTGTGTGTGTGTG
>NW_012152840.1:86915-88029 GCF_000956105.1 Propithecus coquereli
TAAACCAACCAATTCAAGGGAAACTTATGTATATATAACTGGTTAGGCCCTACAGCTCCTGAGGATCACGAATCAGAATTTCTGGGTTTCCAACATCCATATCAAGGTAGAAAAGGCAAACTACTAATATCTGGTAGCAACATTTTAGATAGTAGTAAGAAAAGGGATTTTGTGACAGTCAAAAAACTTGGATCAGAATTCCATTGTTTTGTTTTACTGGTTGTATCATTATGGCAATTTAATTTCTAGTTCCACACTTTTATTTTCTTGATTTCTAAAATAGAGTATAAAACCTCCAATGCAATATTTTTGTGAGGTAATAGAATACATGCATGTGCACATGCATATATAATGTGTATAAAAACCCTTGAAGGCAGGATTTTTCATAGATAAGAGAATACATGCACAAATAGACACTTGTAAACATACATGTATGAATAAAAATACATAGGTATGTGTGTAAACACACATGTACACACAAATATATACACGCATGTGAATGTGTGCGTGTGTGTGTAGTTTAGCAAAATGCCTGGCATAGAAGTGCCCTAAACAAGGTAGCTTCTCTTGTTTTCAGCAAGGCCTCTGCTAGTATAAAACACCTTATACTTAATAAAAAGTGAGCCCCTTCTGAGTGAATACAAAATAAATCAAAAGACACCTGTCCCTCGTGGCTGATATAGGCCAATACCAGGGCTCAGGACTGGACTTCAGCCCTTGAACTGGTCACCAAAAATGGATCTGCAAAACATTAAGCTATTGTTACTCTGGTTCTTGCTATGCCCTAATTCTCAAAAGGTGGTCCCAGGATCTGAAGCAGCATCACTTACAAAGTTGTTAGAAATGCAGTTACCAGGTTTCACCGCTGATCTACTGAATCAGAAATTCATGGTACATGCTGTAGCCCCAGCTACTCCAGGAGGATCACTTGCGCCTAGGAGTTAAAGTCCAGCCTGGACAACATAGTGAGACCGTGTCTCTAAAATTTTTTTTTTAAGTTGCTGAGTTTCAATTTGCATCTTGATGCTAGTTTCTACCCATGTTCTTCCCATGCATCATTTACTTGTTATATGAAAAAATGCTCAACATCTCTAATCATCAAGGAAATGCAAAC
>NW_012152840.1:88949-90862 GCF_000956105.1 Propithecus coquereli
GAGGAAATCATGATAAAATCTCTTACTCCTGTATTTTTAGTGTGCTATGTATATAGTTTGTTTTTATTAAGAGCTTTTTCACATTTATTTACTTTTCTTCTGTATATTTGAATATTGATCTTGGCTTTACCAGTTCTCTCTACTGCTTTATAGTAAAATAACATTTTTAAAAAGCCGGGCAATACAATGGCATTAGCTACAAATATGTAGGTTGAGTGTGGTCCATTTTTAATATTGTCTAACATTCTATTAATTTCTGATACTTTATGTTACTACAATCAGTAAATATCTGTTTGAAAGGATATGGGGACCTGTCCTTTATAGAATGTGAAAAAGGAAAATTTACTCTTAGTTTCATCTCCTCTCCTATTCCCTGTGTACCCCTCCCCCGTTAGGGAGCCTCGCTGGACATGGCTTCAACTCCAACCCCTGCTCTGCCCATTCTTTAAAGCTATCATTTTCTTATCCTATGTGTATTCCTTCCAAATTTTTGTTTTTGATTATGATTGTTGAAGCTTAGACAGTGGTTTAAATGTATCAGTTTTCCCATGGTGATAAGTCTTCAGTTGGTTAAGGATAAACCATTGGATCAATAATGGAATCAAAGTAAACATAGGTTTACTAGGCACCTCCAAGTAGATTTTAAGCAAGATGTCTCACCACAGCATGGGAAATTAAAGAAGTTAAGGATGCTAAATTATTTGATAAAATATATCATCAGTACATCTTGGAAAAAATTAATGTCCACTCCCATTAATAAACAGTATTATTAGTTAATGTACCATGAGATGTGTAAATTTCTCACATAGATTCTTGATATGCTTCCAATGATTCTGTTCCCTTGGGATCTCTACTTAAGGAGCTACTAATTTGGTTTAATAAGGTCCCTTTTATGCATGAAAAAGATATTGCTATACAGGAAGATGTGATGCCAATATTATTAGAACAGCCTTTACATAATTATGGAGACTCAGACATTTGGTACAGGAAAAGTCTCCTTTTAGAAAATTTCTGTACTATTTAAATATTCCTATTCCTAAAATTCCAACAGTTTAATTTACAAAGAATTTTAGTATATTAATCTTCCCAAATGGTATGACATTTTAACAAGGGATTTCAAAGGAATGGCTGATGTAAGAATTGCAGACCATGTGGCAAGTCTATGAAGAATATATATTTGAACAATTGGATTGCTCATTTTCCAATGCTCACAGCAGTAATAGTTAGTATATTTTTATAAAAAAGTAATGTACCAAAAAAAAAGTAATGTACCTTTTTATTAGAGAAATGTCAATATCCTTGCATATCTGAGATCATTCTCTTTTCACCTTTATATGTGTATTTCATATTTCAAAGCAAATGAAAGATTACTTTTACAGGGTGATGCATTCATGGAGTTTTGGAAGATTAGGACTAGGAGAGAGCTCAGAAAATATCTGTTCCAAGGGTATTAAGTCCCACAGAGTGTCCTTGCCCAAGGTCAGAGGAGGAAATTAAGACTGTGTAGATGCAGCACTGTATCCTCTCATGAGGTCCCATTCTTTCTCTTTTACACTGTAACACCGTTCATGTTTTATTGTATAAAAATAAAAAGCTAAGTGATTTTGTTTTCCTGCCTTGTGAGAGTTATGCAGACTGATGTTTGTTTATATTCTTGGTGCTAATGACAATGTCAGATTGTACACTGGAAATTCCCTCAAGTAACTTTACCACCATATATGCTGCATTGTACATCACTTGAATTGAGAGAAAAGTATGACTAATGCAGCATGCATCAAAATTAATTCTGTCATGAACTACTCTGTATGAGTCATAGAAGCCACAATACTGTATTTAGAATAATAATAAGACAGGGAATAATGGCATCCTAAAATTTAATGAGGTAGTTTAGTTTAAATGTACATTGTTAGTTT
>NW_012152840.1:95172-96362 GCF_000956105.1 Propithecus coquereli
TAAAATAGAAAATAGTAATACCATTAATTTCAGTCATGTGAGCTTAAATGAATCATGATGTACTATTTATTTTTCTTGTCACTGAGTATGTCAGGCAAGAGGCTAATTAGTTTGAAAATCTCATTTAGAATATCTTCCACTTTATAATCCCTGAGCACAGAAATTGATATTATTTAGTAAAAGAAAACACAGTATAATACCAGTAGAAAAAAAATCATATTTATCTTCCTATAAATGGGAGCAAATAGCTAGAGAGTGCATTTTATCTAATCACTGTATTATTCAGAATTGATGATGTTTTCTAAGTCTTGAAGATTTTATCTAACATTTGGTTGAACTCTAGGCAGGAAGATATTTTTTAGAAAAAATTCATTTATTTTAGAAGCAACATTATATTCTACTCTTTTCATTATGCATATACCAAGTTGCAATACATAATTTTCTATATTTAGAAATTTCTGATTGTAATATTTAGGTAAAAACTCCTTTAAATCATTATTGTTAGAAAGAATAAATATCAATGTTTAAAAAATTATAAACCTTCACTCTGTGTCAAGCACTGGCTAAGTGCTACATGTGTGCTATCTATTCATTTTAAAATATAACTTATAAATAGTTACGGTTGTGCCCATTTTGCAGATGAGATCAGAGTCACATATTAGTGAGTGGTAGGGAAGGGATTAGCACCCATTAGTATGACTCAAGATCTTGAACTGTGATGTACTGTACTCTACTTAAGCTCTGAGTTCTATTGTTTGTTCTTGGATCTTCTACCAATTTATTCACTGAGCAACCATTTTTCCTTTATGAATTTCAATTCTTTGGTTGATAAGGTAGACATTTTAACTTTTATCACTTGAGAACATAGATGCCATTGAATGGTGTTGAGAATACTGTGAGGAAGGCACTACCATGCACTACATTTGCAGTACAAATGGACACAACTTATTTTAAGAGCAATTTGGAAATATGAGCCAAAGCTCTTAAAAGTTTTTATACCATTTTTTAACTTGTACTCCCACAGCTAGTAATGTATTCTGAAGAAATAATCAGAGTGTGAATAATGATTTATGTCTAGCCTATAACCATCTTTGAAGAGGATGTTCAACTATATTAATAAATCTAAAATTTGCAAATTTTTCGATAAGTTGATATGATTTGACAGAGAATGTTCTCAGTTCCAAAATATG
>NW_012152840.1:96412-97392 GCF_000956105.1 Propithecus coquereli
CTTAGCCTAGCTTACCTTAAAAGTGCGCAGAACAGTTACATCAGCCTCAACTTGGGCAAAATCATCTGACACAGAGCCTACTTTATAATGAAGTGTTAAATATCTCATGTAATGTACTGAATAATGTACTGAAAGTGAATAACACAATGATTCCATGGGTCCTCGAAGTATGGTTTCTACTGAATGGTATTGTTTATTCACAACACTGTGAAGTTGAAAAATCATAAGTTCAATGATAATAAGTCAGGGGCCATCTGTAATTGAAAACCTTGATGCCGGTGTCACCAAACATATTCATAACATATTCACATTTTTTCAATCATGGGAAACAATTGTAATTCCTATACTTTGTCCCCTATCCTCTTTCTCCATAAGAGATACTAAGTGGGAGACAGGTCAGATCCTTCATGACTTCATCATCGTTTTACTTCAAACTTTAGTTAGATGTAGTGTTATAATTATACAAGAAGTGGAATTGACATTATAAATAGGTGAATAGGTATTTCTAGAAAGATAATTGAGGTAAGTCCAATCTATGCCTATTTTATTAAGCGTTCTTATCATAAAAGTGCTGAATTTTGTCAAATGTTTTTTCTATGTCTATTGAGAGGATCATATGGTCTTTGTTTTTACTCCTATTTATGTGGTGAATTACATTTATAGATTCGCGTATGTTGAACCATCCCTTCATCTCTGGGATGAAGCCCACTTGGCCATGATGGATTATTTTTTTGATGAGCAACTGAATTCAGTTTGATAGGATTTTATTGAGATTTTTTGCATCTATATTCATAAGGGATATTGGTCTGTAGTTTTCTTTTTTGTTAGTCCTGTCCTAGCTTTGGTATCAAGGTGATATTGGCTTCATAAAATGAGCAGGCAAGTATTCTTTCCTTTTCAGTGTTATGGAATAATTTCTACAGGATAGGTATCAGTTCTTTGTAGGACTGATAAAATTTGGGTGTGACACCATCTGGTTC
>NW_012152840.1:99914-113574 GCF_000956105.1 Propithecus coquereli
ATTTTTTAACTTGTACTCCCACAGCTAGTAATGTATTCTGAAGAAATAATCAGAGTGTGAATAATGATTTATGTCTAGCCTATAACCATCTTTGAAGAGGATGTTCAACTATATTAATAAATCTAAAATTTGCAAATTTTTCGATAAGTTGATATGATTTGACAGAGAATGTTCTCAGTTCCAAAATATGCAAGTAATAAAATGTGTATTTGAGATTAGTGACAGCACATGAAAGTTGAAAAGAGTTGAATATTTTAATTGGTTATATCCAGTAAATTTAAAATGTTACTTTAAGAAACAGGAACAAAAAGTAGCATGTACGTAAGGACATGCTCACAGTTGTCTGAGAAAGTCCTCTAGAACTTAAATGTACAACAGAGAAGTAGCCTTCAATGGTAGCAAAGAGTCAGAGAGCCTGGGACCATGGAAGACAATGATAATGATGAATGTAAAAAGAATGAGATTCATGTCAATAAAAATATAAGAGAATAAAGGTGAAGGAAAGCCCACTGTGTATTATTGTAATAGCTAACTTGTTACTGTCATTTATAGCTTACAAAATATTTTAATATATTTTCTTGATCTTCACTAAACTTTGTTGTGGTAGGTATCTCTAAGAGAATAGTTTCGTTAGAGCCATTAGAGCAAAAGTCAGATTTATAAGGACCAGGTAGATAATTTCTAATTGATAAATAATATGTTTGTTTATGTGTCTTGGTATTATGCTTTGGTTTGTATCTTAGATTTTAAATTAATTTATTATTATCTCCTTACAAACTATGCAAAACTTAATGTAAAATAACCTTATTTAACAAATGTCAGATTGAAACAATGTAGAAAGTATTTTAACACACACATATACATGTCAAATGTAACTTGAAACGTCCAAGATTAACTCAAATAAAAACAAACATATTGAAAATTTTGCCATTGGTCAATTTCTGAATTTCAATCTCTCTGTTTTTTTGGGACCAGTACACCATGGTCTTCAAGAGACATATTCTAGAGTCAGGCAGAATTAGGCATGAATCCTGTTCCTTCTATGAGCTGGGTAGATGAGTTCAAACAATACACTAGCCTCTGTTAACCTATCTCTTCATCAATAAAATGGAATTAATTATGATATCTATTAACAGTGTTGTTATAGTTGATTAAATGACAAAAGAAATGTAAAGGACTTAGTATCATACTTAGCACATAATGAGCACTCTCATTAAATATTAGCTATTATTTTTATTATTGATAATATTTGAAGGAGAATTGAATCCATCACACCTTATTTTATTACATTAGGGCTTTATTAAGTTATAATAAGCTATACCAGAAATACATAAAAACATTTAGCCTAGATATAATGTTTCACATATATTAAGGCTTTAGGTGAATTAATTATGTCAGTGAATATGACAACTTTAACCTATAGAAATATCATAGTTATTTCTGCTTTATAGAAAGGACAATAATAAGAAATACACTTCAAGCATTATCTCAGTTGGGAAATACTCCTGTGGATTCAAAGTAATATAAATTGAAAATAGGTTTTATCATGAACATCCAAACTATATTAGATGTGCTAGCCTATAATTGACTGATAATGAACAAGAAGCATGTCCTCTGGGTTTAGCCTGCTAACATTACATGAACTAATTTCTATAGTTAAGAGCTAATTGTCAGTTGAAACCATTTTTTCTTTGTACTTCTTGGGAATTTTTTGACCATTGCATATAGGAACCATTATTTCATATCTCAGCATCTCTCTACCATATGCTATCTACTTTGCTAGATATATTGTCTTTTTCCCCAAATAAACTCCAACATTATCAATTCTGTGCACCCTCCTGGAGAAAAATTTACCACTGACACTCACCACTCACTGCCCATGCACTCTCAAAACCCACAATCAATGAGTTGTTGGCAGAACACCTTACTACAGAGGAGACCAATTCAAGAGCCTCCATGGAAATCAAGCTGAAACTTATCTTCAGGGAAGACCTCATCCTTATGTAGCTTTCCTTACTCCTATCCTTTTTCTCTTTGCCCTCCCCCGGAGAGCATTCTCTCTAGAAATTACTTTCTCAAGAATCCCTGTCTTAGGCTCTGCTTCCTGGGAATCCAACCCATGACAACTTTCCTGATTTCTTCAGACTAATTCTTAGACAGCAAATCCTATTGTGGATGCAACCTATTCCATGACCTCTATTATAATGCAGAATGCATGATATATTTCATTGGCATAATTATCTTTCTTTCCTATAAGACTAAATTTCTTGAGAGAAAAGATATTGTCTCATTGTCTTTGGATTCTTAAAGCCTTACATGATGACTGACACGTACCAATCAGATGGTAACTAAATGCTACTGAGTAAATAACTCAAAAGATGCTCCTCTGTGTTAGCACTAAGAGTGAGAATTTTTAAAATATACTAATCCAAATGCACAAGAATATTCACAAAAACCCTTTAAATATAAGCAACAATATTTCAAATTTAAGAAGATTCTAGTTTTTCAAAAACATTTTACATTGCATCTTCAAATCAGAATAATTGACTTTCATTAAACTTGTAACATTTTAATAAGGACTCTCACGAACTTAGTATGTCTTAATAGAATACCACATATGCAATTAGATAAACTATAACATCTAATGCTTTGTAAATATATCTGAAATAATAACAGATAAATCATAACAAAGTGAATTTTAAATTCTACTTAGGTCAAAATACAATGAAAGGAACAAATACATTTAATTTTGAAGTGAACTCCTTTAGTCTTTTTCCAAACAACACAAATAATATTAGTACCTAAGAGCCATTTGATTGTCACCTAAACGCCTTCATTTATTTTAAGTGGGTGCCTATTTTTTAATTTTATTCTTTTTTTAATTTCAACATATTACAGGGGTACAAATGTTTAGGTTACATATATTGCCTTTGCCCCACCCGAGTCAGAGCTTCAAGCATATCCATCCCCTAGATGGTGCACACCACACCCATTAGATGTGAATATACCCATCCCCTCCTCCTTCCTCCCACCTGAACAACACCCAATTAATGTTACTACTATATGTGCACATAAGTGTTAATCAGTTAATACCACTTTAATGGGGAGTCCATATGGTGCTTGTTTTTCCATTCTTGGGATACTTCACCTAGTAGAATGGGTCTCCAGCTCTATCCAAGATGATACAAGAGGTGCTAGATCACCATTGTTTTTTGTGGCTGAGTAGAACTCCATGGTATACATATCCCACATTTTATTAATCCACTCATGTATTGATGGACACTTGGATTGTTTCCACATCTTTGCAATTTCAAATTGTGCTGTTATAAACATTCTAGTGCAGATGTCTTTTTTATAGAATGTCTTTAATGTTGCTTTGACTGAGGAAAAACCTGATTTTGCAATCCATATTTAAAGTTTCTTCAGAAAAAAACAAAAGCAGACATTAGTGTTAATAAATTTGGAAAGTAGAGAACTCATCATATGAATATTTTTCTGAAGCCATTTTGTTCTAACTAATATTATGGAAAATACTATACTTAGGATTTTAAATATTTCTCCATAATTGCAATGGAATTAATATTCTACAGTCATTGGTTAATTCTATGCTTTATGATAATGTTATAATAAATGCCTATTAACTGTAATTGACTAGAAAGGAGCAGGCAACCAGCATGTCTAATGACTAATTTGGGTATTCTGAGCAAGTACTTATATATTTTCAGTAATTCTGTATCCAGATGACATTTTGGAAGGAAATCAAGTACATTGACTGTCATCATAGGGTGAGAGTTTATTTCCCCTTTTGTTGTCATCCTAATTATACAGCTTTAATTTCTGCAGTTTTTAAAGATATTTTCAAATTTTAAAATCTTCATTAGATTAATTGAATGAGAAATTTTTGCTTCTATATATTTTTAAACCTTTTCTAATTGCAATGTGGTACAAAAAGTTGTTTTGTTTTTCCTTGACCATCCCCTGTCTAAGAACAATGCCTCTCAAAGTCTAACATGCATACAAATCACCTAGGATCTTGTTAAAATACAGACTGTCACTGAGCAAGTGTGCACTGTAGCCTACAATCCTATAATTTTAAGTAGCTCCAGGGTGATGACAGGGCTGCCAGTCTGTAGATCACACTTGCAAGAGTAAGGTCTCAGCTCTGAGGTGCAAATTCTTTGCGATCTCAGATTTAGTATTTATACTAATTTTTACAACTAAAGGAAATTTTGAAAGATTCCAAGAGATGATGACTTTTAAAAGTTATCGTGACCTTCTCCCTGGCTTGAACCTTCAGACCAGAGTATCAGTTTCAGCATTCCAGAATACATCTCTGATTCCTTTGGATTCCTACCAGGGTTAGTGCCAAATCGCAGATGACTTTGGCAGTGGCAGCAACACATTAGCCCTCAGCAGTGGCTTTATGAGACTTTGGTGACATTTTCTGGATATCAAGAAAGTAGAGTTGGCATAATGTATAGAAACTTCACAATGACAAGAACACAAGATAGTTAGTGGCAGTTTGACAAGTCTCTCTGCATGAAAACAAATTAAGATGCCTTGACAGCTCTGAAAAAGCTGTTCTTTTTGGCATTTTCTTTCTTCCTATGTTCTCTGAGCATGTTATCTCAATTTCTCATAAAGCTACACTTATAGCCCAGGAATTTCTTTAGTAGCCAAGTCACACCTCAGAGTTCTGTCAGTTGTGAATAACCGCCAAGAATTTTCACTGCCTCGTCAAATGTACTTGTGTAGTATTCCAGCCATCAGGCCTTTCATTTCAATAAAACTTTTACTTTCCCAAGCGCTTTCACATCTCTGATCTTATTTCACCTTGTCTTCCCACTGAGTGAAATAGTATAGATAACCTTTTTTTTTAATTCGTTGACACAATAAACATTAATTAAATTCCTGCTACAGGCAAGGCTATGGTAGGTACCAAAGAAGATATAAAGATTAATAAGTCATGGCACTGCCCTCAGAGAACCTGAGCAGAGAGATAAAATCATGTGCATGAATTGTAAGATAGAAAGGGATAAGTGTTTCAGTGAGTTATAGATCACATCCTGGGAGAATTTATCAAAGCATGCAATGATTTCCAGCCTGGAGCAGTGTGTGGGAGGTATGGAAGGCACCACAGCACGGTAGCTTCATAGGGTGGACTTTGAATAATGAGTAGAATTTAGAGGTGGGGTGGAGGCAGAAGCTATGGCAACACATCATGAAGTTGAGAAATGAGGGGCACTGCTTGAGGAATACATCGTACATCATCTTTGTGGTGTCGTGGTTGTTATCATTGTGTTTAAAGTGTGAAGACACCAGGTTGACACTGGAATATGGAGGGTTTATATTAAAAAGAAGAGGTTTAGGGGGGAGGGGGAGGAGGGAGGAGGGGACGGGTATTTGCATACACAAGGAGTGCAATGCGCACCACCCAAAGGATGGACATATTTGGAACACGGACTTGGGCGGGGGGCAAGGGCAACATACGTAACCTAAACATCTGTACCCCCATAATATGCTGAAATAAAAAAAAAAGAGGTTTAGACTTGTACTGACATCTCTAAACATCTTCTTTTACAGCTGAATAGAATGAGGCATGAGGAGATGAGATGACTGATCAAGGGTCAGAAAGCATATCAGTGGCAGTCTACTGTCTACTGAACGACAGTGACATCCTGGATCCTAGTGCCACTCCTTCACTGCAGTCAGAAGTCCACTAGCCACTCCAGGGTGCTCCTAGGAAGGCAGAGAGAGAGAATCACTTCATACGATAGTAACAATAGGGTAGAAGGCAACAGGTGACTTTCTTTTATTTGAGAACAGATAAAAGATAAAATTTAACACTCATTTGGGTTTGCTTTAGGGAGTTTTGTGCTAAAATACCTGAATTTTACAAAACCCTTTTGATGCATTTTTACTTTTGTAAACATACACGCTTTTTTTTTTCCTATACTCATGCTTCAGGTGCATGCTTTTCACAAGATAGATGGCTTGCCACGAAAAAATACAAATGTGTAAATTGCATTTGGCTAGCCATCATATTTAATTTTTTTCTTAAACTGTGTTATTACCTCCTAGGCACTTTCTGCAGCACGTTTTGTTCGAAACAGATAATACATCATCATGGCTTTTCACAGCGAAGAAGGGGATTTTAATGAAAATGCCACTTTTAATAAGAAACCTCAATAATATGTGGTCTTGGTTGTTCCAGCTGAGATATTAACGTCTGGCACTTTGTTTCTAGAACTCAGTAACATAAAGGTAGAAAGAAGTTGGTTTGAAACATAATGCTAAAGAAGTTGGAAAAATAATTGTCTTAGAAAGAACTTATTAATGTAATGAATATAAAGTAAAATTCTCAACATTTACTACATGTTATGCACTACATCTTGTGTTTTCTTTTCTTATTGTTACCAAGCCCCAAAGCTTAAATAAAAAATCAAACTGGTAGTTAAATCATGCAGACTTTAATTAATATATTTCTACTTTTTCAAATTTTATGATTTTAGTCTTGTTTCTACAGTAAGAAACAAAAACAATAGACCAATTTAGAAATCTTCAAAGTGTTCTGTTCTATAGGGGCATTGCTCCCACACTCAGGGAAACCTGAGCATCTCTAAATTTACATATAAGAAATTCTCAAAATGTGTATTTCTACCTTCTTCTCTCCCCACACCTACCAAATGCCCATATCAATCATCTGGGGAGAAGGGTAGAATGAGTAATACATTTACCCATTTTTTAAGCCCAAAGGAGCGAGAAAGTCAAAAATTTTAAATTTAGGTAAGTTACCAATGAGTTATTTATTCCTGTACTATCGAGTGCATATTGTGTGTCTGCTGATGTGTAGCAGGGACATCAAGGTGGGAAGATGGGCAGGGGGCATGCATGGAGGGCCTTGTAGCCAAGCAAGCAGGTTGGATTGTATTCTCAGGCTAGAGCTCTGAGAGTGCAGAAATGCCCTTGACTAATTGTGAGGAAAAGGACCTGGAAGGAAAAGGTGGGGCAGCTGTGAGCATGGAAATGGCACAAGCAACCACTGAAGCTATCAAAATTGAGAGGCAGAACTCAGTGCTTATCATGGTAATTTTTAGCATATAGAAAAATCATGGATTTCGAGGAGAGGGGCTATGTCTGTTTTATTTAACGTAGCCCTGTTCCCAGTGATCTGGCATACGGTAGGCACTTTATACGTGTTGACTTCCCCAAATCTCAACTTAATAATTGGCTAAGAGCCCGAGGGTTTTGTTGTTTTCTTTTGTTTTTCTTTTTTTTAAATAAACTTCACATTTTGAATTCCTTTTTATATCATACTTTGTGTCACATTTGATGGTGCTTATTGCCAATTGTAACTGTTTTATTCTGGATTACTACCGTACTGAATTATACCAATTTAAGCAGAAAACAGGTAGAAGCTTTTAAAAGAAAAAAGCAAGCAGGGTAAGTCTAATACTATTTCCATTAAAGTCACACATTACAAATTCTCAAATATAGAAGTAGGGTATTGTTTTTTCTTTTTTTTGGTTTAACACAATGGAGGTTTATTTCTCACTTACACAAAAGTATGTGGGATGGTCCTCCCCATCAGTTTGCATTTCTCCATAGCAGTTATCACAGTTTGTAATTATATATTTAATTGTATTAATTCGATTAATTTTCATTGTTCTTACTACGAGATGTGTTCCTTCTTGGTAGGACCTGTACCTGTTTGGTTTCCTATATATTCCTATACTGGAAACAATGCCTATGGTATAGCAAGAATTCTCGAAATATATTTTTTTCTTTTTTTATTTCCCTCTTCCCCCTATGCTTCCCAACCTCTCTGGTAACCATCAGTCTTGTCTTCATGAGATCCACTTTTTTTTCTTGTTTTAGCTCCCATATATGCAATATTTGTCTTTCTGTGCTTGGCTTATTTCACTTAACATAATGACCCCTATTCCCACCTACATTGCTGCAAATAACAAGATTGCATTCTTTTTTATGGCTGAATAATATTCCAATGTTTATATATACCACATTTTTTTATCCATTCATCCATTGATGGTCACTTGGGTTTATTCCACATCTTTGCTATTGTGAATAATGCTGCAATAAACATGGGAGTGCAGATATCTCTTTGACATACTGATTGCATTTTCTTTGCCTATAATTGCTGGATCATATGGTAGCTCCATTTTTAGTTTTTTGAGTAACCTCAGTATTGTTCTTCATAGTGGCTGCACTGATTTACCTTCCTGATAACAGTATACAAGGGTTCCCCTTTCTCCACATCCTCGTCAACATCTGTTATTGCCTGTCTTTATGATAAAAGCCATTTTAGTTGAGTGAGATGATATCTCATTTTGGTTTTAATTTGCATTTCTCTGATGATTAGTGATGTTGAGCATTTTTTATATATCAGTTATTTATATGTCTTCTTTTGAGAAATATCTATTCAGATCTTTTGCTTACTTTTTAATTGAGTTTCTTATTTTTTTGCTATTAAATTGTTTAAGGTCCTTATATATTCTGGTTATTAATCTCTTATCAGATGGATAGTTTGCAAATATTTTCTTCCATTCTGTGGCTTGTCTTTTCACCTTGTTGATTATTTCCTTTGCTGTGCAGAAGCCTTGTAGGTTTATGTGATCCCATTTGTCTATTTTTTTCTTTGGTTTTCTGTGCTTCTGAGGTCTTACACAAAATATCTTTGCCTAGACCAATGTCTTGGAGCACTTCCCCAATGTGTTCTTCTAATAGTTTCATAGTTTCAGGTCTTAGATTTAAGGTTTTAATCCATTTTGATTTGATTTTTGTATATGGTGGGAACAGTAGAACTTATACAGCATCTCAACATAATGACCCAGAGAGGAGAATAATTATATCAACTGGAATATGATAGAACCTGCAAAAGTACATAGAACCAGATACATACATTATGAAACATAGATCATATTTATCTTACTACCATGATAATTAAAAAATCATAAATTTATCAAGATAAAAATCAAAGAAAATCTGACTGTCTTTTGGTGAAAGATTTTTCTATTATGTCTGAGATTACTGTACCCATTCTTATTATTTTCTATTTTCACTGTATGTCAGTGGTATTCATGGTCAGAGAGTCTTATATTTTACATGTTATGGGTAGTATTTAGGATATTTTTGGTATTTAATAAACACTTTAAAGTCATTTCTTTATCCATTAAGGTATTTCCAAAACAGATTGTTATTAAAAGGGCAAAATAAGATTTATGCCTATCTCTTCTACTACCTACCTCTTGTTAAGTCTCCTCATGAAAAGAGATTCAATTAGATGATTACTATAAGTCATTTTAGATATAATATTTTTCTAATTCTAATTATTAATAAATTCATTACATTTCTGAACTCTTTTAGAATTTTTGGTTTCCATGTTTCCAGGTAGACATATGCCCCAATACTTGTAGACTGGCCTTATTGGAAACTGTAGGTCTTATAGCCATGAAAAGATATAATAGAAAAACAAAGCAAAAAAACCTCACAAGTTTAGAGAGCTTCATATCCTAAATAGTCTTTCTGCGTTTAAGAAAAGGTAAAAATTGACCTATTATTACATTACCAATTCATTGAAATTATTTTTCCTTATTATTATTCCAGCTGTATATTTTCTCATGCATTTTCTGTGTAAAATAAAGACCATATTATCTTCTGAGCAACTTAAAAGCATAGGTCAACACACGCCCACGGGAACTAATAGCTATGTCTGCTGGTGAAAGGTAGACAACTCAACTAAAGCGTCAAGAAAACCTTTGTGCCCTTTTACAAGACACTGAGATCCCTCAAGATAAAAGAGGTTAAAAAATAGGAGGACCCTTGGTCTCAGTTAGATTTAAGAGTCTTTGTGATCACATCCAAAGCTCTGTGAGGATTTATATGGCATTATGTACATGGAAGGGAGAAAGGCTCTCTGAGCCAAGAATTCCCAATACTGCAATTTATTTAAAAATAAACTCTCTTTTCAAGTTTGGGGGGCATTAATGATTCACCACATTCTACCGACTTGGAGTTGCACAGAAAAGGAGTATGCAAATAGAAATCAGTCTTTGTAAATGTATCTGATGAGCTTTTTTTCCAAGCTTTCTAATAGCAGTAGTATTCCAAGAAATATACACAGTACTGAATGGGATGATGTGTGGCAAGGGTTTAACAAAGTATCAGGAATATATTCCATGTGTTATACATATTACTAATCTATTGCTATTACTATATTTCAAAGTGGTGGAGATTTGTGATGAAACCAAACACAATGTAGTCTAGCTCCCTCTTCATTATTAGCACATTAAAATTTCTGAAAAACCTGTTTAATTTTCAACTAGATATTTTCCCAATGTAAACAGAATTCATTTCCATGAAATGAGTTGAGAGTCAAGTTTCGAAAATATCAATCTAGCAATAGCCTGTGAATAAAGCCATTTCAGTTCACTGTGTGTGTACTGATTTCCAAATGTGTGCCCACCTTGTACTAGAACTACACGGAATGCAAATAAATGAGATGGAGACACTTATTCTTTTAATCTGAAATGAGGAGGTAGGAATAATGCACAGAAAATAAGTCAAGATAACATAACATACAATCCCATGCTGGATTGTTTAATAGTGAGTGCAATAGTTTGCAGAAATGGGAAAAAGGATTTTAGACTAAAACTCAGTCAGGACTTGATGAAAATGGGAGCTTTATACGAAAAGTTGAAGTTGAATATGCCTAAAAGACTAGAAGACCCTCTATAAGCAAAGATAAGGACATAGAAAATGTGGTAAATAACGAAAGAAAATTTCACTGACAAGAAATAGGGAGCCACTGTACAATACAAAGCAGAGAGAAGAGGTGATGAAAACAATGCTTTAGGCAAATAACTTTGGAAGGAGTGTGGTCATTGGGAGTCATGGGAGTCAGAGAGGCATCACAGGTGTTGCCCATGGAAAACTGCAGCCTAGTGATGGAGTCTAGTGTTTCTGGACCCAGGTGCTGGTTCATACTCCAGTTCCATCACTTACTGTGTGAACTTGAGCAAGTTCTTGAATCTTTTGTGACAGTTTTTCCATCCATTAAATAAGGATGGGAATATTATCTGGGCCATGAAGTTATTGCAAAATTTAAATGAAGTTCATGAAACAGTGTAGAACAGTGCCTGCCACATAATTAATGTGCAGTAAATTAGTTCTAATTAGCTATGATGGAAGGGAAAGAAAGGGAAAATATTACAAGATGTTAATTAAGCAGACTTTGTAACCAGCAACTGTAGTATGGAAGGTAGGTAGTTCAATCCACCATCCCACAACCCCTAACTGCCTTTGATGTTGCTACCTCCCCACTCCTTCTATTCTATCAATTTTCTACATTGCAGTTAGAGTTATCTTCCTAAAATGCAAATGTGAGGGCTCGCTACAGCCCTCAAGATCAAATCAACTCCCTGGACACAGATTGTAGAGCCCTGCTTTGCCTGACTCACCTTCACCTCTCTAGCATTTTCCCTCACCATTCCTTTCCCTACAATCTGCACTTCTGAAAGTGCATGACCTCCCACTTCTGAGACAGCTCACATGGGAATATTCTTCTTCCCTTTTTTGTCTGGTTGCACATATTAGCATAGGGCATAGAATACAAATTTAAAGATATGGAAACATTTATACCATGTGTGAAGATACCAAGAGGTGACATGAAAGAGGTAGCAGCATGCCAAGAAAGAAGTTTATCTTTCAGACCTGGGTTGTCTTGGTTACGCTGAAGGTTAAATATGCAATCATTCAATGCTATTTCAGGGTTTTATGTGCATTTTCCTTTAGGTTACATTCTTCTTAAAAATAAGTAATATATATTCAAAGAACAAAAGGATGTATGATGAAAAGTCTTCTTGTTACCTTTTGAATGCCTGAAGCCACACACTATCAATTTCTTGTGAATTATTCCAGACAAACTTTGTGCATTTTGAAAGAAATATATGAATATGTAAATCTCCCATTTGCAGAAATGTGTAACTTGTTATGCAATCAAATTTGCCAATGTTTTCCGAGTTATGGTTTGTGTAGACTTTACTTACTCTAAGATTATAGAAAAAAAAATTCATGATTTCAGCCAGTACAGTGATGGGTTATTTCTTATGTTTAAATTTTTGATATTGGGGTAGTATGTGAGATATTGATCTTACCTATTTTTCCAGAAGTTTTATTTTTTCCATTTTTAAATAATCCATTATTTTGCCACTCATTTGAAATACTCTCTGAATCACAAAGTTTAGTCTTATGTGTACTGGGCCTACTTATGAATTTTACATGCTGTTATGGAAATCTGTCTAATTCTTATGCATCATCACTCTTTCTGTGATTTGTCCATCATAAATGTTTAAATATCTGCTGGGAATAATAATCCCCTGTTACTATCCTTTTCCAGAATTTTCCTAGCAATTCTTGTTTATATTTCTACATGAATTTTAGAATTGCCTTTCCTGGATTAGAAAAAAAACACGTGCTATTATTAGAATAACATTAAATTTACAGACTAATTTTGAAACAGTCCAAACTTTTATGATGTAGTTTTTCTACCCAAGAAAATAGTAGATCTTTCTATTTTTTTCAATCTTTATTTAAAGCTTCCTACATGCAGATGCTACACCACATCCTAGGTAGTTAGTCTTGTTACTGAATTTAATGAGGCATTTACTGAATTATAACTTTTAACTAGTATTTGTACATGACATTGAATTCTAACCCTGCCCAAAAAGCAACTAGTCAAGTAAGTCTAAAAGGAAAATTACGGGATCCAATTCATGACTAGTACTTTCAGAAAGATACTTTGGGAAAAGCTCTTCCAGATTCATAAATAGAGATACCTCAATTACAAGTTCTTTTTGACACACTCTTTTTTTCATAATGTAAATAAGAGTGTTAAGATTACTTGTTCTAGGTGAAAATATTCCAAAGGGCCCCAAAATATTTTCTACTCACACGGTATTGAGTTATGGAAGACCTTTCACAAAATAAAGATGAGGGTAGTGAAGCAGTCTGTATAGGTTAACAATAATATTAGGTAGGAAGAGACATACTAACTTCTAAATATTCTCCTATAGAGTTTTATGCCAGTCAGATGTCCTCTTCCTCTCTGAATGGATTAGTAGTTATTTCATAAACTGATATCCATCAAACACCTACTATATATACCAGTCACTGTCATAGGTGTTGAAGACATAAAAATATTCAGTTATTTCATTTTACATTCTTAAGAACAGTAGTCTAAGTCTTGGAAATTGGCTAAAAATATCTGTGTGCCTTTTCAATTTCATAACACAGCATTCTAATTTAAGAAAATTTGACACTCTAAATGGTAAGATAATTTTGTTTGATTTACTATTTACTACTGATTGGGGCACAGACTGTATAGAATACATATTAATGTGAGAAGATTGATAAATAGCAAGCCATGTTCATCCAGTAGAGATGTGAATGATTTCTAGCAGAATCATAGAGATTGTCATGTTGTTGCTCTATAGAACATTAACCTATTTTTGTATTTTTTTTATAAGTATGAAACCTTTATTCCTAATGCAGATACACATACAAATGCAAGTATGCTATTAGAGAAAGCAGCTAGACTTTGCCCAGTTTACACGCTAGCATAACTTTGGGAAAGAAAGCTGTG
>NW_012152840.1:115014-147648 GCF_000956105.1 Propithecus coquereli
TAAGTGGGATCTAATCAAATTAAAAAGCTTCTGCACTGCCAAGGAAACTATCATTAGAGTGAATAGACAGCCCACAGAATGGGAAAAATATTTGCTCCCTATTTTTGTATTTAACTTAGCAAACTTACTCCAGCATTCTTTACTTTCTACAGAGGTGTATATATGTGTATTTATGTAAATATGTATGTTTGTATAAACAAATAATGTACACCAGTTTGCAGTCACTACCAGTTTCTTCTGTCCTCCTTTGAGCCAGCCTTATACTGCTGTTTTCTTCATTAATAAACTAAGTAAATCTTTGCTGTGTACTTACTATATTTTTGCATGAGAATGATGTTTTAAACTATAAAAATTACACTTTAATAACATCTATAAAGCTTCATTTATTTTTCCTTTTCATACTCAGGCTAATTTCCAGTGCCGTTGTGAGAGAGTGATGGCACTTTTTTGAAGAAACTTGTCATTAACTTTTGCATTAAAATGATTATAAAATGTGTTAAAATTCTTTTACTGCTTTTTGAATACAAATGGATAGTAGAAGAATAACTCATCACCACCATACTCACATATTATTGTTTCTCAATAATAATTGAGATTATTCTAAATTCCAAAACAAGAACATTTTAAATTATTGTGAGCACAAGCTAGTCATTTTTCAAGTAATCACCTATACTTCATCTGATTAGCATAGAAAAAAATTGAAGGAAATTGAATTGAAAGTGTCAGCAGGCATTGCACACAGCAAGAGTAAGCATGTATATCTACAATATGTGCGTATTAGATCTTTTATACTGGGGTTGCAATCAAAAAGGTTTGAAAGGCAGTGGTCTAAATATCCTTTCCTCAAGGCTTTTAGAAGATAAGTGACTGTAGTGTATATGAATCAATTCTGGAAAGTATGAAGTAAATGATCGTGCCTAGTTTAACGTCAGAATATTCAGAAAAACAAGATATTTGGAGTAGCAGCTAAGGCAATTGTACTCTTGTCTGCATCCTTGGGTGTTCTTTGTGTGGGCACATTTAACTATAGGATGAGCCTATTACTGAAAGACTAGTTGCCAACTCTGCTTTCCAACTCTGGTAGTTATGATGCATTGTTCACAAAAATGGAAAGAAAGGCTTTATAAATTCATCCCTAAACCATATCATTACATACAAAAATAAAAGTCATAAAAGGTGACAATTAGATCTAAACTAAAAATGAACCTAGGCCAAAGGCTTCTAAAATATGCATTAGAGGAATAAAAATTAAAAGAAAACCCATCTCATGTTTGAAATGAAACAAGTGCTTGTACTTATCTATATTTTATATTCGGTGAGTGTAGTGTAGAATACTCTGCCTTATTTCACTTTCCTGATGTATCCTTGAAGTTCAAGTGGCATTTGGGCCTCTTCAATCTGGAGAGCTTGGTGTAGCTCTTCTAACAAATTCAATGTATTTAAATGAAGATATGTTATAAAGTTGACTAAGAAAAAGACATCCAAATGTATTTGAACATCAGAACCTCTTCCATCAAATTGCCATTCATCATCGTGGCACAGAATTTTAGTTTTGCATGGAAAGAAGCAGCTTTTGCTGAAATACTTCCATGCTGAGACAGATGTTTAACTGGAAACTTCTAGGCCAGAAAATATGTTGAAAGGTCAGCACAAGGTTCTCGATGGTGAATGATCTGCATTTTTGGAAGTGACCAATTTCTATTATAACATCAAATCTATCAAATATTTTTAAATACAAAAGTCAGGGGCATAAGTTTGGGTGCTCTTGTAACTCAAAATGTGATTTTATTCTGCTGTCATTCTCTGGAATATTGGCTCAGGACCCAGAAAGAAGCACTGTGGATGCAACCGGCTGGAGCTTCCTTTAATTGCCTGCCTCTGACACTCCACCCTGTAATGACAGCCTTAGCAAGCCACTATTAGGGTTGTTTCCTTCAGATATGGTTAGGTAGAAAACAAAATCTTCCATTTCTCTGGTATGGAAGGTGTTGTATTCAAAAGTTATTCTTGCCTTTTTATGTTGTCCTGTATCTGAACTACATCCTTGTCAAGTTCAAACTGGGAAGTGGTCAAAAGAAGTATTCCATGAGGCTTTGCTGTACAGAGTGCAGAGCAGTAAGGGCTGATCAAGTGCGCCTTAATATTCAGTCTCTGCGCAGGACTGGGAGTGAATGTGGCTCATCCCCAAAGAGTCGGTGAATTGAAGAGCTATTAGGTTTGCTGGAATGGTCCCAGTTGAGCTTTTCATACCTTTCTCCTCTCTCAGACTGTGGAGTTTAACTCAACAATGAGAGCCAGGTTTCAGAATGTTTTTAAGACAATTCCAAGTGGAAACTCTCCCAGAGCAAGGAAATAATGACCTCTAAAGCCCAGGAGACATTGTTTTAGTGGAACTATTTTCTCTGTAAACTACTGATATCAGAGTTTCACGTAGGAAGAAAAAAAAAAAGAGAAAAAAGCTTAAGAAATTAATGTACTTCTACCAGCCATTTAGATTTCATAAGTTCATATCTGAAGATGTAGTTTGGGCATTTGCAGAGTATTTTTGACAATGATCTAAAATGCATTGCAGATGTACTCCCTCCCCCTGCCAATGGTCATCACCTGGGCATCATACCATGTAGACATCACCTGAAAGCTAGTCGAAAATGCAGAATCTCAGGCCCCACCACAAGCCTCCTGAATCAGATTCTGCAGTCTTGGCAAGAGCACCAGGTGACTCATGTGAACATAAAAGTCTAAGAAGTTCTGGTTTAAGTGACATCACTCTTCTGCTATTAGAATACTTTTACTTGGTAAAGTTAATAGCTACAAAGGTATAATAATTAAAAAGAAAGGTTAAGCATCTTTAAAGTTCTTTGCACTAACTACCAACTTGCACTTTGGGAAGATTTTACTGATTTTTATTTGCACCAGCAGAGTATGAAAGGGTCTGTTTCCCTGCACCCTTGTCAACGTGGGGCATTATTATTTTTAAATTGTGAAATTTGCATCCTTAGTCCCTGTGATGTGTGAGACAAGGATCTAGCTTTCCTAACTGGGAACCAGTTTTCTCAGAATCAGTAAATGACTAAGTCTCCTTTTTCTGTGTCAAATAGAAATGCTTATACTTCTGTTACAGAGTTTTTGAACTTCATAGTCTTCCCATAGCTATTCCTTGCTATTCTTACATCAGAAATATAATACTTTAATTATGGTGACTTTTTGCTAGGTTTAAATGTATGCTTTTGGTAGTTAGCTTACTCATCTTGACCTGTGTCTAAGCATTTCTCTCTACCACACTCTCAGCTATAATATAAATACCTACAGCATTTTATGTTTTCATGATAAATATAGACGTATAAAAGGATCAGCTTTCCATATCACTTTTTAATAGACATGTAATAGTAAAGAGGACACTTGATCTTAACATGCAAAATACTAGTATTTTCTCTGCCATATGCTGATTTCTTTTTACAACATTCATAATATGAGATTCAGTAAGACAGTAAGATCTATGGAACCCTGCATTCAACATGGTACCAAGCCCAGGGACAGGGTAACAAGTAATTAGAAATGAAGTAAAAATTAAAGAAATAAAATTCATGACTGCATTCTTAGATTGCAATATAACAGAAAATTTAAATTATGTTTAAGTAACAGACTGCAAGCTCTGCATCCATCATCACATAAATGACCATCTTCTCTCTGTGTGCTGACTCTTCACATGACCTTCCCCTCTCCGTGTCCCTTCTCCCCATTTTAAAAGGACACCAGTCATATTGGATTAAGGGCCCATCCTGCTCCAGTATGACCTCATCTTAATTAATTACATCTGAAATCACCCTATCTCTAAATAGGGTTACATTATGAGGCTCTGGGGATTGGGACTTCAATATATCTTTTTGAGAATCACAACTCTATTCACAACAGCAATCTCTAAGTCAAGGAATGAGTAAATAGCACAACAAAAACAGTGTCCAATGGCTTTCAAACCCTTGTCCTCCCACCAAGTGAAAGGTGCACATTCAATTTAGAGGGAGTTATCTGTCACTGGGCAATTGGCTTGAAGACAATTTTATTGATGATTAAGACTCAGGAGAATATGCTATTATCAGTAGGAGTTAGAAATGGTGGATGAAGGAAAAAATTCATAAATGATACAAAGTTTATGATCCTAGACAACTGCATAAAGACAACGACAACAATATGAATAACTTTGCTGGATATATGTTCTGCTTTGTTCTATCAGTATAAATAATAGACTGTCTCATTATATGTCATTGTTAGCCTATTGTTAATTATTTTTCTTGAAGTTTATCTTGCTACTTAGACACCTTTATTTTGTTCTACCACAAAACTTGCATTTCTGAACAAAAAATGTTTTCTGAGCTCATGACTTGTCTGCCCATCTGCCACTCAATCAGGAAATTAGTACATTTATGCATATACCCACCCAGTAATTTGTGAACAAGAAGCCAAGGTGTTTAATTAAAGTGATTAATTTTCTCACATCATCCTTAAAATGAGCAAGATGCAGAGCCAGGTGGTTTGGCCGGTGTCTTCTAAGTCTACCCTCACTTATTTTGTTTGTTTGCCTCATGTGATAGAACATGTTTCTAAAAAGCAGCATATTACAAATGCTATGTTAATAATAATAAATCAGACTTTGAGAGGATATAGCCATGTAAACATAGGCATTAGTTTTATGCTTATTTCAATATAAAGACCCAAGTAAAAAAAAGGAGATTTGGAATTTGAAATTTTTCTACTCAGTCAGAAGAAATATTACCTAACTACTTACACGTACACAAAAGGATGCTATTCTAAATCTATTCAAACCAAGAGCCTCTTTAACACATGAGCAATTCATTTAATTTCTGTTATTTTCCTACTATTCTCTGACTGGGGACAATGTCCTCACAGGAATAATTACCATGATTTTTGAAATTTGGTAAAAATCCTTAGTGCTTTGGTGAAAGAAATGATAATATTTATCTTTATGTGGAATCTGGATCTGATAGAATCTTAGAAAGGACCGAATATAATCCTTTCACTTTTAAAAATTATGGAACTAATTTCCTTCAATTTACTTAAAAGTAAATTCTCGTTTGTTATCTGGGAGAATATGAATAGGATCTTATTTTCCATGCTTTTTGAAATTAATTTGAGAAGTCATTTGAGTCTGTTATTTAACCAAGACCTTTAACACTATGGTAGAATCTGCTGTGTGACATTCTGACTTCCGTATGTGTAATTGATCAAGAGGGGTCCAGTGTAATGCTTAAATTCATGCTTCCTCATAAATGTTAGTAAGTGATTTAATTTTCCCAAAATGTTAGTGTCTGCATGCCATCTTTATAAGTTAAAAGATTCATGCTGTTCTTTATGCATTTGGTATTTACAGTTGAAAGGCCTGTATCATAAGCAATCTGGTTCACAGTTAGGCGTTTAACTTGACATTTTATAACATGGACATTTGAGTCCTCAATTCTTTCAGCTTGTTTTGAGCTTACTGTGAATTAAATGGTGAGTATAGAGGCTATGCATGATGTTTTAATTATTAGCTCTTCTTGTCATAATTATTTTTATCTGGTTACTCAGAAAATGCATTTTAGTAAACGACAATTCTATTTTTACCCACATGTAGAAAGTATTTCAGGTAATGCCTTCACACAAAACATTGAGAGAGAATTCTAGCTGCATTTGATATACAATACGTTTTTAAAATATACATTTTTGTTTGATGATAAAACAATAAATTCATCTCAATATATACATAATGTGTTCTTGGAAGACCTGGAAGCAAATTGCTGCATATATTCTGATAACTATATTCTGCCATGGATAGAATTGACCCTACTAGTTTCAAATGAGTCACAACCAGCAGTAGTAAGATTCAAAAAACTGAGAGCAATTATGTATCCTAAATTGCCAGCAAAAAAAATGTAGTGGACTTATGCGTTATTTCCAGAGTTTGATTTTAATCTGAAAATTTATGTCTATCACATACCCTGAGTATCTTAGCTCAGAGATTATAAATACAGCTTTAGATCAAATAGAGAGAAAGACAGGCTAAAGCCATTTTTTTTAACTTTAAGTCTGATAAAAACATGATGAATTCTACCCTAAAGCAGTTCTGAGAGCTGACAGTGCCCTGAGTTCAGAATGGTTTTCTTCAAACAGGAGAGGAAATCGCAAGTCTCTTTGTACCTTCTTCTACAGAATGCCTACACATGAGAGCCCAAGGCAATTAAAAATAGAAAAAATTATTCCTTCAATCCAATTTGTGTTCAGTTTACTCAACTTCTTTCTGCACATTTCTAACCCTGCCCCAGTCAAACTTGCCTTCATATTTTCTCTAGCTATCATTTTTCTAAAAACTGTCCTGGGAAAATATCTGACAAAAATAATTCAAATGAATATGTAAATGCTTAATGAGTCATCACTTTTCTAGGTGGTAATTTAATAAGAGTAATCTTCTGTGTCTTGACAGATTTCAGGCATTGGTATTCCAGGGGAGGAAATATTTGGGGGTGATTAAGGGTTCATCAGTCCTTGTGCTCCCCAGGTCTCACTAGTCAATTTAAATCTTGCCTTGCTGAACCCCCTGTTCAAGCTGCTGTGACTTCTAACCCAGTAGCCAAGCACTATTAAAGGAGAGGTGAATAATCGTTTCTCATCTGACAAATATACACGCCCTTGCTGACCCTCAGAAGGGCTCACCACTTTTGAAGTGGTTCTTTGGATGTATTTATAAAACTATTCATAAATATGAAGAAAAGCTATACAGTTCAAAAATCATTTCCTTTTTCTCCCCTCACTGATTTTATTCTTGAATTTGCCCTAGAGATGATTCATGCCAAGTTCTGCTTTAATTTAAATGTGACCTACGTGATCACTTGGCTAACACAGTTACGTAAAAGCATTTTGTATACAGATCTATTACTAAAGTCATCCTTTAGAGAATAATGGAAAGAATGTATATTTGAAATATCCACAAGTCATGGTACATATTGCATCAACACAGAAATCAGAACTGTACCCAAATACACCATGGGGTGATGATCTTCCTATTTCATCTCTGCAAGAAGCTTTACTTCTTTCCACCAATTTCTCAAATCCCTGTCTCTTATTGGCAGATCAGAGAAGAATTTAACCAAGAATAGATGTCATTTATGTTTCCCTAAGACTAAAACTAAATGCAACGGGTGAGGGGGCAAGACCCATATAAACTTATATTGAATGACTCTCAGTTGCTTAAATTACCTAAATTTTAGAAAGTTGTCAGAAAGAACAGAAAGTCAACAGCGAGTCACAGAGAAGTGGCCATGAAGAAAATTAAAATAGCTCTAAGGACAAAAAAAAACACAAAAAGAGCATCCTTCCACTGAGTAACAGGTGCAGGACTCAATACAGAATAGTTAGGCTGTCGCCATAGAGTGTCCATTTAGAGCCACAGCTTGTCTGACCCACAGCCCTGCAACACTGTGCACCACCTGCACCTAGACTTCTGCAAGTAAATGGGGTCCGTATCTCATTTTGGGGGGAAATGGTAGAAATATTTGGGAGGACTATCAACAAATAGAGGACATTTGGTGGGCCACCCCAACAATTTTTCTGGATTTGCATGTTGTTGTGTCATTGTTACTGAAAGGAGGGACAGTAGTTAGAAGTGCAGAGAAATGGTAGTACTATTCTTGCAAATACACAAAACATTTGAATAAATCAAGATGTTATATAAAACCGAAAGTAGAAATTAAAAACACTCAAGGCATCCTGGGTCTGTGAGAAAATCACCACAATGACAGGTGTTTTTCCAACTGTTTCCTCACCTGAAAATGCAGAAATGTCCTTCCAGGAGATAAAAGCTTGTAAATTAGTGGGAAAGAACCACAGACTGTTTACTGTGGTACTGGGGCTACACAGACTTTTTTTATCGGTCACCAAAATATCATGAAAAATTATTAAACTGAAATAATGTGGAAAATTTCTAATATATAAAAGTATGTTGGTTCACATTTATAGAAATATGGGGAATTTTGATCTCATATTAACTTTATTTATATTTTCCTAGTGTTGGATAAAATTGGGGTTTTTACTGGGAAAACAATGTTCTCCTGAACTTTTCCCTTCTAACACATCTATGCAAGAAAGTGCCTTGTTTGGCAAATGCAAAACATATAGAAAGTGGCAAAGCCTCACCCTTGTGCATGCTACCATTTAGTGGTAATATCTTATCAAGAGGCTATTTTATTGATATCACTGGAAACTGCTTTTAACACCTCTATTTAGCGCCAGATAGTGACTCTCTTATTTTTCTGTTTGAAGAAATGGTCTTGTCCCAGTCCATCCCAATATTAAGCAGCAGCGTCATCCCATATGGGTTGTAGGACCTAGAACCATGCTTAATAATGGACAGATTTGGGCAAAACATACTGTAACCCCACCTCCAATGGTTTTATGCGGGTTAAAGTTCTAAAGGCAATAAAGGAAATATTCAATGGGAACAGAATCACAAAGAGTTGATTTGAGAGGCATGTGGAAAGCTGGGAACCATTTCTGCCTTAGTGAGCTATTGAGCTGATTATATAAATAGTTGTTGTTTTAAGCAGTGCTAGTTCTATATCCTTTAACCTCACCAGATTCCACATGAATCATAACCCAAAATGTAAGAACCATGAATGTTGCCATGAAGAATTTCATAGACATATAATGTGTGCTTGATGTTCTGCTATGTGGGACTTTGAATATGAAAATTGTTGGCCCTGATCCATGCAGTACAAAATCTAGCAAGTGGGAGAGATATTAGTTATGCTATATTTGTGAAGTGTCTGAAGAGAGACATTCATGAACCAAATGTTATTGAAACACAAAGAGGACTAAATTTCCCTCTAGTAATCAAAAACATATCACAGAAAGTTGAAAACACATCACACATGTACAGGTAACTGGCATGGGGTATGGCTCTATTGGTCACACACAGAGGACTATGGACTCTTCCAGCTTACAGTTCTTTCAAAGTATTTATTTTATTTATTCTGAAAATATTTTATTTTTGAAGCAACAATTGTTGGAGGTTTTGAGTCCCCTAAGATTTGGAGAAATCAGTTGCTTGGGTTCATTGGAGATCGAGAACAAGATTAGAGTTCGTATGGGACATTGTCCCACTGGATTTCCCCCAGGGCTTTCCCAGCAAGTCTGATGAGACCATATCCCTAAATGTCGAAAAGGCAGTGGCTCTCAAAGTTTAGTTAGCAGATGAATCAAGAGGAAGTACATTAGAAAGCAAATTTTCAGGCCCCAGCCCAGACCTACTGAATCTGAATATCTAGGAGGGAGCCCCAGGACTCTATATTTTAATGAGCTCTCCATGTGATTCTAAAGTATGCCAAAGTTAGAGACATACTGCTGGTATTTTCTCATGCAGCCTCAGTCTAGGTAGATGGATCTACCACAGGTAATGGTTTGCCACCAGGTTCAGAAGATTCTCCAGGAAATGGAATGTTTTAAGGATGGACAAACCTTCATGCAAGTAATTCAGTGAATCTGTAATTTTTAGTAGCTGCTTATTGGAATCACCTGGGGCGCTTTAAAAAAGAAATACTCATGCCTGGATCTCACCAGCAGAGTTGTCATTTAACTAGGCAGGTACTTTTAGAAGCTCCCCAGTTCATTCCAATCTGCAGTCAAGCATGAGACTACTGTATCAGAAAAGTGGTTCACTGACCTTTTCCCACTAAGAGCCTATGGGAGATGACAAAGGAAATATATTTTGACAGCAAAAGAAAACAAAGGGAAATATATTTTTAAAATGTATTACATTTTATTCTTGGGTTAAATAGCATTTTTGAGACTTTCTATCTAGAACGACATTCCTAAAGAATCTTAATAATGACTGAGTAGCATAGATATTTCAGAGAGATTGCAGATCAGAATCTAGGGTCATGACTCCCATCACATTCAAGGATATCAAAATCTTGAAATGTCTAATGAAACCATTCCTCCTTTTCTTCAAGGCATCCCCACTTCATTTTTCTCCACTTATTCCCTCCTTTTTTGGTTCCCATTTTCCGTACCCTGATTGTCTCCCACTCTACTTTTAGCACCTGATAACCTTCTCTCATCACAAAATGCTTTCATTTAGAGTCCTCAGTATTCAATTATTGTACTTTCAAATATTGTACTTACTGGACAACTCCTTTGGGGATTATAGAAATTTCCATATTTATGTGATGATCTCTTCAAATTATTAAAAAATATTTATTGCATTCCTACTATGTTCCTGGCACTCTTCTAGGTACATGGAGGAATAAAATATCCAAAATCTTGCTGCTGAGGGAGCTTAATTCTAGTAGAGCAAGGAACAAACAACAATAGATAAGACAGTATATAATGTACTAGAAAGCATGGACTATGATAAGTGCTATAAAGAGAAAGTGGAATAGAGGAAGGGGAACTGACAATGCAGGGCTTGGGTATGAGAATTTTATACGAGGTGGTTAGGGAAGGAAATTTCCCTGGAGAAGGGAAAATTTGAGTCAAGACTTGAGGAAGTGCAATTATTTGAGGGAAGAACATACCAGGCAGTATACTGCATGAAAGAATGGACAACAAAAATTTTTTTAAAGGTCTTGTTTTGCTCTTAACAGTAAAGAAAAAAAGCAGTGCTTCCTAATCAATCTGGACTGCTCTACTCCCATCTTTCTACCTGATTCATGTTAACATATTTTTTGTTTCCTGATCAATTATTTCCTTAAGGTGTTCATGTTTGTTCATTTTCCATGGAGATTATGAAATCAGAAAGTTCATGTGATTATTATTGTGTTGTCACGGTAGTATCTCTGCAGCCATTTACATTTGCCTTTCACTAAACACATTTATATTCCTAGGTATTCCAAGGTGTGTGTGTGTGTGTCTACATGTGAGATTTAGTCACAGGGGCTGCTGTATATCCTAATAAGACCCATACCATGACCAGACACCTAAAGTCAAATTGCACTGTGCTCCCAAATTCTCGTTTCCTCTGTTCCTTAGAGAGTTCAAACCAAATCGCCTTCCATCGAGTCAATGCGGTTTTCTACTAGAATCTCAAAGTTGCATGGGGGCTTTATTCCTTGGCTCAAACCAATTTTTTTATAAATGTTGGGTACATAAACAATCTGCAAACTTAACATTTAATGAATTAGTCAATCAATCCCACAAATATGTAATGAGTCTACTCTGCAAGGATCATTTTGTTAGATTTTGATAGCACATAGGATATGATTTGAGCTAGAGTTACTTTCCATGTACTCCAAAGAACAACTCCCACCCCCAGTTTTAGAAGTGTCTTGGGAGGCTTATTGTGATTAGATTTTCACATTAGATTTTCCTGGTAATTATATCTTAAAGCCCTTAAGTTCAAGTGAAATTCAAAGAAGTCACAGGTGAGGCAACTAAATTATTGGTCATGAGTGTATATATAACATCCGAAATAAATCTTGTTATAACTTCAGTAATTAGAAGTGGTCCTTCAGGGAGTCACTACAAAACTGAAGAGGGAGCAATAATATAAAACCATCTTTAGGGCAGAAGCATTGTTCAATTTATAGCCCTTTTTTATTTGATACAGTAACTGATGAGCTCCAAATCTCACACACACTAAAATCGGATCTTCATTCCCTACACCAACTTAATTTTTCCTTGCCAGATTTATCCTCAAACTACAACAAACAACTTCCATAATAATGCCCTTCATCAATGAACTAATCAGTTTTTTTACTCAGGCTTTAAGGCAGAGCTGGCAGGAATGGAATAGCAAGGCCCCCGCTCCACGCCTCCCTCTCATCGGTCCTGTCCATTGCCTCCTGGACAGCCCCTAGCTTGTCTTGTAATGTTCACCCAAAGAGATAACTGTACATTTCTATATTAAAAACTTTTTTGAGAAGAAAATAATAATATCACATTTGATTGTGAATTTTTTTAAATGTTAATATGACTAATTTAAAAACCAAATGTAGGGCTAGGTGCGGTGGCTCATGACTGTAATCCCAGCACTTTGGGAGGCTGAGGTGGTAGGATGGCTTAAGGCCAGGAGTTTGAGACTAGCCTGGGCAACATAGTGAGGCCCTGTCTCTACAAAAAATTTTTAAAAAAAAATTAGCGGGGTGTTGTGGGGCACACCTGCAGTTACAGCTACTCAGGAGGTAGAGGCAGGAGGATTGCTTCAGCCCAGGAGTTCAAGGCTGCAGTGAGCTATGATCCCACCACCACACTCCAGCCTCGGTGACACAGTGAGACTCTGTCTCAAAACAAACAAAAAAACTCAAACGTAGATTGGTATATAAATAAATGTTAAGTTAATACAGCCTTATTATTTTCTATTATATTTTAAGAGATTGCTAATTCTAATATTTACTATTTTCCATTATAAAGATTTCTTTTACATAAAGCTTTCTGGGAGATGCAAACAACACTTGATTTCAAATATTTAAACATTCATGTTAAATTGACCACATTTTTGTGTTGTTAAATATTTTAAAGAAGGCATACAGAGAGAAATATATTCAGACAAAATTTATGTTAGGTTTTCAAAGAATGTGTTCTAAAATAAACATGTCGAATTTTTATTTCCTTAAAAAAATTCTACTGTATCATGAAAGCTAATTTTTAAAAGAAACAATTTATTTTATTATGCTATTATATTCATTACACTATCTGCAAAAGCAGACAGAAATTGTCTATGTACTTTTTGTTGAGCTAGCCATATTTGTATAATTGGCAATATATAAAAGTTCATAAAGCCCAGATCATTATGGCAGTAATCAGTGTAGATTCTAGCTTAAAAAAAAGAAAGAAATAAAAAGAAAAGGAAAAGAAAGAAAAAGAGGCATGATACAAGTTATAATGCAAGTGAGACTAAGGTTACCCTTAGTGCTGTGATGCATGTACAGTTCTTTCTGCCATTGATTATCTTGGCCACACCAATTCACCTGAACAAGGAGAAAAGGATCTAAGGGACTTTGAAAGATATCATTTGACTTAATTGGTCTAATGACATATACATCTTTGTGATCTTAGGTAGTTTAGAACATGTTCTTTACAGAACACCATTCATTCTGCACGCATTTAGGAATTCCTAAAAAAGAGTTATTTTTCTGGAACCAAGAAGTACAAGAACTAGGATGAACTAGGCTGATGAGAAGAAGTCATCAAGACAGATGTGAACAAATGATTAATTGACAATCCTTTTGGGAAACAGAGCAGAGTGAGTGACATGAGTCCACAGTTTGTGAGATGAGTTAGACAAAATCAGGAAACTGATTCAATTCCTTTTTCAAGATGAGCCAGAAATGGGTGAATAGGCAGAAGAAAAAAAAAAAAGGACAGGAATGTGAGAGAAGCACAACATGACCAAAAACAGGTATGAAAAAGAACCAAAATAAAAACAGGAGTTATCACAAGATTTTTGGTTGATGAACAAGGAAGAGAACTTGGCTGGAATGTCTCTCAGTAGGGTGACAGTCAAGAGGGACTGACCGTGAATTGATGGCTTTTCATGGAATTTTACAATTGGAGTTAGGATTCCAAGACAATGAAAACAGCGCACAAGAATTACACTTCTAGAGAGGGTTTATGAGATTTGTAAGTATATCAACTATGAGTTAGAATCTCATATTTAATGTCTAGAAATCATAACCTTACTTTCTACAGCACAATTAAAACAAGGTTACTATAGCTAAGCAACTCAAAATTTCCAAGTGAGGGTAATCATCCCTATAGGTTTTGAAAGCTTAATGCAAGTTTCCAGAGTCAGAGTTAAGTTAAGCACAGCTACAATGTTGAAGAATTAATAAATACCTGTACAGAAGAAGATGAATTCCAAACCCACAAATAGAATGTTTAAGGATTTTAAAGATATTTAACTAGCTGATTTGAAAGCAGACAATTCTATTTTTAAAGAAAATATGAGAGCAGATCAACATTTTTATCTTAATACTTACTTACCTTAATACTTATGTGTAAACCATCAAAAAAAGTGAAATAATGCATAAAATATTGTGAGTTTTTAATTATGTGCCCAGTACCATACTAGGCTCTTTTGGACATGATCTCATTTAATCTATGCAACTCCTATATTGAGGTAACTACTGTTAACCATTTTAGAGATAAGAAACCTAAGGCTAGAATGTTTGACCAAGGTCACAGGCTGGTAAGTGTCAGGGTACAGATGCAAGTCTGTCTAGAATTTAGGCTTTTAACTACCACATTAAACTGTCTGGACAGACAGAAAAACAGGCCAGCATGAGTGGCAATCTTACCTATGTATTCTCATAATGTGGAATTTAGTTTTTAGGAAGACATAGAGAAAAGAGAGACTAAAAGGTAGAATGAGCCCTTTCTTATTTTTGTTTGTTTTACCTCAATGATGCTTGTGATGTTGTTAACATCATATTTGATTCAGATCTTTTGTTCTGAAGTTGTGTCTGAGGAAAGATAAATTTCTTCCCATTGAATTTCATATGGCCCATAAAAGCTACTGTACAGAGAATGTTCTTATTAAGAATTATGAGTAGGCTATTAATAATTTCTAGTAATTATGAAATTGTTTAACATTTATAACATTGAGGAATTTATTTTTAAAGTGCAATACTTTTATCAACACTAATGACCACTTTCACAGTTATTTTTAAAAGACAGTGGAAAGCAAGACCTAAAATATATTTGTCAACATTAAGAAGGTCCATAAGAAGGGGAAACATCCCAAATAAGAACTGTTTTGCTATTTACTAGCAATGAATACTTGGAAGCTGAATATTTAAGATCTGGATTTTAAAAAACCGTTTTATCTTCTCCTGAGAATTTGAACTGATTTAGTTCAGGTCAAAACAACCAGGCAGATTTTCATTGTTTAGACTATGTAGTTTCTAGTTTCTTCTCTGTTCTATTGAAATATGATAATCAATTCACAGAAATGTGTAGCAGGTAGGGATTTCCATTTATGTAAATAATGATGAATAAGAATTCAGGGAGGTAAAGCAATTTAGTAAACCTAAAAAAATAGTGCTAAGGTCTAAATACAATTTTATTCTTTTGAATATCTTATTTTTTTTTTTTTATTGGTAGATCCTTCGGGATTTTCTTTGTAGACAAATCATGGAGTCTGCAAATACAGTTTTATTTCCTCCTTTCCAATTTGTCTGACTTATATTTCTTTTTCTTGCCTTATTGCACTGGCTAGGACCTAGTACAATGTCAAAAAGGAGTGGTGAGAGCAGACATCCTTGCCTTGTTCCCAGTGCCATCATTGTTCCCCATCTTAAGAGAAAAACATCCAGTGTTTTATCATTAAGTATGATGTTGGCTGTAGGTGTTTTCTAGATATCCTTTATTAGGTAAGGAAGTTTCCTTTTATTCCTAGTTTGAGGTGAATTGTTTTTATGAAGAGATATGAATTTTGTCAAGTGATTTATCTGCATTTATTGAGATGATCATATGGCTTTTCTTTTTTTAGTCATTATACTATATTTTAATTATTCATTTGTGCTCATTTCCCTGAATACTTCTGTGTCATCTACTCCAGTATTTAACAGTGCCCGGAATACAGTATGTAATAAATAAATACACTTTCAATGACCAATACATGAATGCTAGACACTGTGCTAGGTGCTTTACTTTTACAATTTTTTAGGTTATATGCTTGATTTCCCTTCTCTATAAGTTCAATTCTTATTTCTGTGATACATTTTTGGTGGCAAAAACACAAAAAGAATAAATTATGCTCATGAGTAATTGATGATATGGTTTTATCCTTATTACCTTGAAATCAAGAATAGATAAACTGGCCGGGCACGGTGGCTCACGCCTGTAATCCTAGCTCTCTGGGAGGCCGAGGTGGGAGGATTGTTTGAGCTCAGGAGTTCAAAACCAGCCTGAGCAAGAGCAAGACCCTATCTCTACTAAAAATAGAAAGAAATTAATCGGACAACTAAAAATACATAGAAAAAATTAGCCGGGCATGGTGGTGCATGCCTGTAGTCCCAGCTACTCGGGAGGCTGAGGCAGAAGGATCGCTTGAGCTCAGGAATTTGAGGTTGCTGTGAGCTAGGATGACGCCACGGCACTCTAGCCCGGGTAACACAGTGAGACTCTGTCTCACAAAAAAAAAAAGAATAGATAAACTATTCTGTGCACAGGCCCAATAATTCCCCTAATGTGTTTAGTTATAGTGGATGAATTATGGATGAATTATGGACCCAGTATATATGCTATATTAAAAATTGCATAAGCATAGAGATATAATTCTCACTTTTAGCAAATGAATTATCTAGACATGTTTGTGTGTGTGTCAGTGTGTGTATATATATTTTCCTATCCCTAAAATCATTTTTGCCCTCTTCAATGAGCCACCTTATTTTCCTGATCACTAATAGAAAATGAAAACATCTTGCTTAGTGAACCTTTCTAGTACTAATGCCACCAGATATTTGAATTGCTTTTTGGCCTTTTACTCCCTATAATTCCCACTCTCCCTTACAATTCACTTGCTTATAGTAGATTTTATTTGGAATAATGAATTGTTTTGTATAATTGCTGTAAACTATTAAATGGTAATTTTCTGGCCCAGAGTTCAGTATATCACATCACTAACATATGTTTGTAAAGTTATGTTCCATTCTTTAGTAAACATAGTGCTATGTTAATATAAAACTGCTTTCATATAATATAGAATATATTAGTACTCAATCACATATATGATCCTCATTATACGCAATATAATATTTAGTGTAATTGTAAGGAATTCTGATGGGAAGATTTGGTGAAATACATACCCCGGAATGGTGAGGATTCTTTCATGGGTAGATGTACTGACAATACAGTTTTGAATGAGGCAGTACATGGAATAAATATAAAATGCTTCAGTGAAAGGAGTGTTGCTCTTGAGTTTATTCTCCAGCTGGGTACTATGATTTTCTTGTCAGCTTATAGTGCCACCTGCTTATGTGACAGAAAACTTGTGATTTCCTCTTATTTGCTATTACAAATAGAAACCTGGAAAGATACAAACTATCCATAGATTTTTATCTTGTATATGAATTTTCAGTTCTGTAGGACTCTACAGTTGATCCATGTGCTGAGTTTTCTCTTAGTCCGTTACTTTAAAACAGATACTTTCCTTTAAATAAAGATTGCAAACCTATATTGATAAAACTCTACCTCTCTTACATTTTAGGGAAGAAAAGGCATATATGTTTTATGAAGATTTTTTGTAGGCTGACAAAATAAAAGATTTTTAACTGAACATTATTTTTTATCTTACTGTTTATTTCCATAATCCTCTTATTTGTCAAAACCAGCCAGCTTCTATACCATAAAACAAGCTCAGAATTATGTTCATATGTTTTTCCTGCTTCATAGAAATGAATGGAATGTGTCCTTCCATATTGTCTGGTATCCATGGATGATTATCATTACACCTCTTTGTTCTCATTTCTTAAATTATGATCTTTTTGGCAATATCATTGTCTTTAAGAGGAGCCATGTGGAGTGTGGCTATACTTATCATATGTATGCTTGTCATCTTTCTGTAGAACATGGCATTTTCACTCTTTTCCCCAAAGATTCACTAATAAGAATCAAATGTTAGTCACAGTGGAAAGTTAGGATAGAAATGAAATAAATATCACTGGCACAATGATGTCTAACCACTTTATCAATGCAAATTACTTATAGTGACTTGGATCATGGCAGGACTAAAACACTTGAATAAAACTTTGTCATTTTGATGTATAAAAGAGAGACTACACAGGGACGTATGTAGAGAGGAGAAACTATGCTTCTATCCTCTCTTCTCAAAGTGTGGCCAACTAACAAAGACCCAGAAAAGAAAAGCGGGAGAAAATAGTGTTCCTAAAGTTTTAAGCATGGAGTATGTATTATCCTGATCAGAAGATCTTCAAAGAAAATGCAAATCTTCATTACCTATGTTTTAAAAATCCTAATGTAGTGTATCTATAATATTGTAATCTATAAGCAGTAGTCTGTTTACTACCAGTGGATTAATTTCTCAGCTTCAGAACACATCAGTCCAGGACAAGGGGAAAACAAATAGAAATCTATTGAGAGTCTGGGAATGGCATGCTTTGTTTGGAATGTTATATAAATGACTACTTATTTTAAAGAACTTAATAACATTTCCCCTTGGCAATTACTACTTTCTTCAGATGTGTGTGGAGAAACTGAAAGTCTGTCTTGACAATGTGGTATTGATCTAGATGAAATAAGATCAATAAGTGTTATAGTTACTTAGTGACTAAATTATTAGAAAAATAAATCTGAAATCATTCTACTGGCAAATAAACTCAAAATGTATAAGAAATGTTCAAATTTGTTTATATGTTACAGTATGTTTAATGTTCATTTGCAAATACAATCTTGTAAGCTTTATTTATCAAATGCTAGAGATATATATTTGCTTGAAGAAATCTTACTGGTCTATATAAGACAAACCTTACATAATTCCTTTACTGTACCTTAACTCTGCTTAGCATATCAAAGTTCATTCTCTTATTTTAACAATAATAATGAAAATAGTAATATATTAATACTTCTTTTCATATATAAAGCTTACTATCTGGACATGTCTCTATCGACAAATACATGTTTTCCCAATATTTTTACATGCATTGTTGCATTTGCACTGAGAAAAACCTCAAGAAAAAGTAAGAACATGTGTTTTTATCCCCTTGTCTGATGAGTACATTTGGATGACAAAAATTCAAAGAAACATCTCAAACTTATAGAGCCGGCTGGTGACAGGTAGACTACTGATTCGATCTCTTGACATGGCCAGTGCTTGTCTGACTCACTACCTTTTAACATATCCTTTTTACCCAAGATGGTTCGCTGTGCTTAATTGAGCAACTATACTTTTTTTCACAAGGAAGTGATCCCCTTAGGCAATTCTGACGTTATTACAGGTAGCCTGTAGGTGTAAGATGTGAAGGAACTACAGCCTGAGGCTCCAATCCTGGGGAACTCTCAAAGGTATTATGTGTATCTCCCACTCACATACCTTCTGATGTGGGTGCCAGATGAAACCCCACGGAAGCAAGATGGCGCTAGTGAGCACCAGTACAACCAGCACACGTTCCTCACTGTGGAATGCACAGGCTTGCTAGACTTGGAAGATAAAGAACTGCAGCTAATCTTTGACAAAGCAGACAAAAATATACACTGGGGAAAAGAATCTCTCTTCAATAAATGGTGCTGGGAAAACTGGATAGCTACATGCAGAAAAATGAAACTGGATCCCCACTTCTCACCTCTCACAAAAATCAATTCAAGATGGATAACAGACTTAAACATAAGGCATGAAACCCTAAGAATTCTAAAAGAAGATGCTGGGAGGACCCTTTCAGACATCGGCCTAGGTAAGGAATTCTTGAAGAAGACCCCCAAAGCAATCACCACAGCAATAAAAATAAATAAATGGGATCTGATCAAATTAAAAAGCTTCTGCACTGCCAAAGAAACTATCATTAGAGCGAATAGACAGCCCACAGAATGGGAGAAAATATTTGCTCTCTACACATCTGATAAAGGGCTGATAACCAGAATCTATCTAGAACTCAAAAAAATCAACAAGAAAAAATCAAACAACCCCATCAACAAATGGACAGAGGAAATGAACAGAAACTTTTCAAAAGAAGACAGAATAATGGCCAGCAAACATATAAAAAAAAATGCTCAACATCTCTAATCATTAGAGAAATGCAAATCAAAATCACAGTGAGATATCACCTAGCCCCAGTGAGATTGGCCTCTATCAAAAAATCCCAAAACAACAAATGTTGGCGAGGATGTGGAGAGACAGGAACACTCTTACACTGCTGGTGGGACTGCAAATTAGTGCAACCTCAGTGGAAAAGAATTTGGAGATACCTTGGAGAGCTAAAAATAGAAATACCATTCGATCCAGCAATAGCACTATTAGGCATCTACCCAAAAGAACAAAAGACATTCTATAATAAAGATATCTGCACCCGAATGTTTATGGCAGCACAATTCACTATTGCAAGGATGTGGAAACAACCCAAGTGCCCGTCAATCCATGAGTGGATTATTAAAATTTGGTATATGTTTACAATGGAATATTACTCAATCATAAGAAACTACAGTGATCTAGAACCTCTTATACTTTCCTGGATTAAACTTAAGCCCATTATCCAAAGTGAGGCACCACAAGATCGGAAGAATGGGCTCCACTTGTACTCTCCATCAAATTGGTACTAACTGATCAACACTAGGGTGCTCATATGGCAATAATATTCTCCAGGGATTAGGGGGTGGGGGGTAAACCCGCAACTAAAGGACATGGGGAGCATTGTACGGGGGAAGGGCATGCCTCTCACCCTTGCTTGAGTGAGGCACAAGACATAAAGTGTAACCTTAATGTTTGTATCCTCATAATACCCTGAAATAAAAAAATAAAAAAAAAAGAGATACAATTGGTTTTTGAGGAAAAAGCCTGAGCTTCTTTTCAGCCCTGTGAATATCTTTTGTACCTCAGGGAACCATTGACAGAAACGGAAACAATAGCTTAGGGAAACAGAGGAAGGAAAACGTGAAAGGAATAAATGAAGGGTCACCAACAGGATGTGTACACTGCATGTGTGTCTCTTTCTGGACTTAGAATCCATTTTTTCATTAATTAGAATTGTCTATTTATGTCATATAGGCAATGGGAATTTAACCTTTTTTTCCCCTTAGGTGATGTAAAAGAAAAAATCTCAAATGACGTATTTTCTGATAAAATTCTTATTTATTATAAATGGTAGAAAAATTTTGAGTACAGTGCTTGCTTTTCTCATATGACATAGTAAACAAAACAAAACTGGAGTCCAGCCAGAAAGTGAAATATACTCCTTTTTTACAACTTTTAACTTAATGTTTCCAAAAACTTCATGCGAGTCATAATAATTTGGTGAGGGGCAGAAACAATGATGGAAAGAGGTTATATAGCTCAGGACATTCTTCTTTATATTATCCCATTTTTTAAACATAGATTAGGGTGTTATTCCTTGTCATAATAATATATTACTAGCAGTTAACATTAAGTTACATATACAGAAAAGACAGAGTTAAGAGTGAGGGCTTTAGAAAAACACCACATCATTGGAGGTGCTATGAAGATGAAAGATGCTAAGAACCTAGAATCTGTGATTCCAAATCTGAGGAGTCTTTCAAAAAAGGTTTATTGAGAAGATAAAATAATCAAACAGGAAATAGCTTAAGAAAATTTACCGAGCTCCACATTGGCAAATGCACATAAACATAGCACAAAATAAATTTCAGGGTGCTCAGAACATACAGAAATACAGTAGTTAAAAAGAAAGATTGATGACAAGATGGATCAGGCTTACCAAAATTCAAAATTTAAATCTTGAGGAAGGTGATGCAAGTGAAGTAGAATATGTATTGGGTAAATTTTGGATAGAAGAAATTGTCATATGTATAAAGGTGCAAAAGCAGGAAATGGTCAGCAATGTGAATGAAATCAACAAGAGAAGCTGGGATACAACAGTGGTTCTGAGAAAGATTAAAAATCCATAAGGCTAGTGTGTTTAGCAGGACTGGCAATGGAGAGAATAGCCGCAGACTACACAGTGGTTAGATAAGGAGTTTCAGTATATGGTAGGAAGGATGAAGCCCTTGAAAAGCCTTGAGCATAAAAATTACATGGGTTAAATATATCTTACAGGTTAAAAAAATGTACTGGGTAAACTGAAGACCACATGAGGTTATTTCTTTCTGCAAAGAGGAAATGGTGAATGCCTCCAGGCCTTCTGTGTGATAATTGCTGTTCGCGTATAGGAGGGCCCAAAAGAAATAAAAAGAGATGTATCTCAGAGACAGTCCCCGCTAAAAGATACTAGAAGCTATTAATGGGTTATCTCTGGTGGAGTCAGAGAAAAGAGAACAGTTAAAAAATGAATCCATGATTTTTGAGCCCAGGGAACCAGGAAGAAGCTGCAACTAAAAATGATCAGAAATTATAACTCTCTCAACTACTGAGTTTTTATTGAGTACCATTATACATGAGCCAAAGAAATGTCGGGGCTTGTACTATTTTCTTGTATGACTGTGACTGTCATGGCAATGGGAGTGGTAGTAGTGCATGCGATGACTTTATATGATAATATGTAATAATAAATTTCCAGTACAATAGCCAAAAAGATATATCTTCAGAACCAGCCTCCTGGTTTGAATGGCTTTTTTCCTTATTAATGTAAGCTGTTGTAGGAATCAGTTTTGTGTACTTTGTGTCTTAAGTACCACAGTGCGTAACTACCATGTAACCTAGAAACCTGGAAACAAACACCATACCATACCTTCCTTTAGAAAACTGGAAATAAGTACTCAACCCAGAGCTATCTATTATATAACCTACACTTTAATATAATTAGAACAAACAAGCAAATCAATACAAGGTCTTGTATTTACAAAATCACTGGATGCACAGTCAATACAGTGCCTGTAGAATAAGGACAAGCCACAATGACTTTTTAGTTGATTTTTTTTTTATAACTTGAATTACTATTCCTTTGTGCTTACTCTGGCAAAAATGCCACATAACATTTAAGAATGTCAGAAAAAAATATGATTTCCCCTTTGCCATTATGTTCTTATTCTAAGCTCTGTTCAAAACAACCACTCTGAAATAACAGAAGTGTCTGAAGTGTCACTAGCTCTACTTTCATCCACACAGTATACTTTTCCTGAACTCTAAATGGCAAACGTTTCTGAGGGTATATCGTTAATACTAGAATTTGTTCTTGACTTTGTCTCACATTATATACTACCTTATTGAGAGAGTCAATATAATAGATTCCACATTCATCTGGTCTCTTAAAAACTTGCTAAGATAAAATTATTCATTTATTCATAAATTCAGCTAATGATTATTGAGCTTCTACGATAACTCACATCATATAGAGTCATATGCTCATGTGAGAGAGCATGATAGATGTTATATGAGGATCAATAAAGAGCTATTGGACACTTAAGAGAGGCAAGTTGCCTAGTCTGGGTACAGCAAAGTAGGTGGGAATTTGCCAGGAAAAGACAAATGCACCTCCAAGCTGGGTCATGAAGAATGAATTGAGGTTGCACAGATGAAGGGAGTCGGACAGGCTTTATAAGAAGAAGGAGGAGCATGTGCAAAGATTCCAAATCTAGTTAGATAACTTCATAATTACTTTGGTATAGTTTGTGTCTAGAACATAATGCAGAGAGTGGCAAATAATGATGTTGGAGGGCTCAATGGCCAACAGATTATTAAGTACCTTGCATCTCATACAAAGAAGTTTAAACTCTACCTGAAGGTGCTTGGTGATATGATTAGCTTTGCACTGGGGAAGATCAGTGGCAACGTGAGATTCACTTGGAGTGGTGGGATCCATTCAGAGGCTGTTAAAGCGAACCCTAGAGAGATGCTGGTGGCCAGAACAAAAGTAGGACCAATGGTATTGAGACAGAAAGGTGTATTTGACAGCTGTAAGAAATGAAAATCAAAAGGAATCTTGATGTTTCTGCAATGGAAAAGTTTTCCATTTTATTTCAGCACTTTTCTTGCACTGTATTTACCTAAGGTTCTCCTATTTATGCTGATAGACATTTTTTTTCTGTTTTTATTAACCAATAGGTCAAATACCGTAGTGCAGTATTTTGTCTTCTTAAATATATATGCACAAGAGGTTTGACAACTTGCAGAAATGTGTTAAGTGTTTGCTCAACCAAGGCAATTCCTTAAGTATAATTGACTGTCATTGGATCATTTGAGCCCATTGTTCCAAAAAATCCGCTAGCCTGTAATAGTTTCAGTAACTAAGATTACCACATATAAAAATATTATCAAGTTCTTGGTGTAGTAATTTTCTTCAAAATCAGTACCTGGGGTAATATGAAACTAATTTTTTGGAGGATTAATAACACTGTTGTACCCTTTAAAGAAACCAAGTATGTAGAAATCCTTAAAGGGAAATGATGAACTTTGTAAAACAGCCTTTCAGCTTTATCTACAATTTAATCAAATAAAAAGATAAATTGGTCTCCAATACGCAGAATATATCAATAAAAATCAAGAGAGCCAACGAAAATTATTTTTAAAATAATTAAGAAGAGATGTCATACAGGATAAACTAAGATTACAGATTCGTAGAATTTTACAGCTAGAAGGGGAACCCCAAAATCAAGTTTCCAGATAGAGACATTTAATTAGGAATAAAGCTAGAGTTTGTGGGAATTTAAAGTTCCAGGAAACTCAGAAAGCATACCCCCTCTATGCTTAAGAATGTGGTTTGGAGGCCGGGTGTGGTGGCTCATGTCTATTATCCTAGCACTCTGGGAGGCCGAGGCGGGCGGATCGTTTGACCTCAGGAGTTGGAAACCAGCCTGAGCAGGAGCGAGACCCCATCTCTACTAAAAATAGAAAGAAATTAATCAGACAACTAAAAATATATATAAAAAAAAATTAGCCGGGCATGGTGGCGCATGCCTGTAATCCCAGCTACTCGGGAAGGCTGAGGCAGAAGGATCGCTTGAGCCCAGGAGTTTGAGGTTGCTGTGAGCTAGGCTGACGCCACGGCACTCACTGTAGCCCAGGGAAAAGAGACTCTGTCTCAAAAAAAAAAAAAAAAATGTGGTTTGGGGTATATTTCAATGTAAAATTATATTCATGTTTGACTCAATATAAATGAGTATCATAGCAATTACATGGCTTTTGGGTAAAGAAATCATCTCTTACACCTTGGTGCTAATCTTAGTGCCTAGCATCATCTTCTGCCTTAACAATTGATATTGATGTATATATAACAAAGATGAGCAAATAAACAAAACTAGAAGTGAGGAGTGGAGATTGCTACTGTTTCTGAAAAGTACAGGGCCCAACCTGATCTTGGCTCAAAGAACTTCACTTCTCTTTATATCTCTGCATTGCCTTCACTTTCAGGCAGATTTTTCCTTTCAGTCAATCAGCAGTAACCCAGCAAATAAAAACCAGCTTCCCTTTCTCAGTAGTTACAACAAACATTCAAAATTTGGTCTCGCTGTGGTAACTAGAGTTAGATTTAGTTTCCCTTTAGCCCTCTACTCCATCCTCCCTGCATAATGGTGCTATGTCCTGAAATAACTTCTGTGGTCTGAAGGAAGGAGAACTCTGATTGGCCCGGTCAGGTCACATGCACACTACTGGTCAGCAGCCCAGAACCTCCTGGACTGAGGCTCAGGTGAAGGTGGTTCCCAAGAGGAGAGACTGGTGGTTTTAGCAGAAAAAGATGTAGGAATAGATGATGATTAGGCAAGAATAGCAGATGTTTTCTACACTGCAATTTTGTGGTTCTCTTACATTCTTATTTTTACCATTCATATTACAATTTTTTCACTCAGATTACAATTATACAGACAAAGGGTCTTGCTACCAACTCTTATCAAATGTAATGAACTGAATGTTTGTTTCCCTGAAAATTCATATGTTGAAACCCTAATCCCAATATAATGACACTTGGAGGTGAGCATTTGGGAAGTAATTAGTTCATGAGGGAGATAATTAGGTCATAATCCCTCAAGAATGGGATTAATGCCCTTATAAAAAGAGGCCTGAGAGGTAACTAGCTTTCTTTCCATCATGTGAGGCTATGTATTAGACAAGACTCTCCAGAGAAACAGAACTAATGGGATATACACAGTTGACCCTTGAATACCACAGGAATTGGGGTACCCACCACCTGCACAGTTGAAAATCCATATGTAACTTTTGACTCCTGCAAAACTTAACTACTAATAGCCTACTATTGACCAGAAGTCTTAACAATAACACAATTAACACATAGTTTGTACGTTATATACTGTATTAAAGTAAGCTGGAAAAAAGAAAATGTTACTAAGAAAATTGTAAGGAAGAGAAAATATATTTACTGTTCATTAAGTGAAAGTGGATTATTTAAAGGTCTTCATCCTCATCATCTTCACATTGAGTAGGCAGAGGAAGAGGAGGGATTGGTCTTTCTGTCTTAGGAGTGGCAGGAGCAGAAGAAGTGAAGGAAGTGGACGGGGAGGCAGGAGAGACAGGCACACTTGGTGTAACTTTTATCTTAAAAAATCTACATATGAATGGACTCACATGATTCAAACCTATGTTTGCTCAAGGCTCTACTATTTACAGATATATGAGAAAATGTACTATGGGAATTGGTTCATATGATTATGGAGGCCAAGAAGTTCCACCATTTGCCACCTGCTAGCTGGAGACCCAGAAAAGCTGGTAGTACAATTCAGTCTTAGTTTGAAAGCCTGAAAACCAGGGGAGCCAATGGTATCATTCCCAGTTCAAGACCAAAGGCCTGAGAATGGGGGGTGGAGAGTTACTGGTGTAAGTATTGGAATCCAAAGCCCCAAGAACCAAGAGCTCTTATGTCTAAGGGCAGAAGAAGATAGATGTCCCAGCTTCAGAAGAGAGAATGAATTTGCCCTCCTACTGCTGGTTTGTTCTATCTGGGCCCTCAGTGGATCGGATGATGCCTACCCACATTGGTTCTTTACTCTGAGTCAAATGCTAATTTCTTCTAGAAACATCCTCACAGACACACTCAGATATAACGTTTTACCAGCTATCTTAGTATCAATTAACCCAGTCAAGTTGACACACAAAATTAACCATCACAGGACACAGGGAGAAGTCAACAGTCTGCAGCTCAGAAGGTGGCCCTCATAGAGCCTGATGGTGCTGACACTCCAATCTCAGACTTCCAGTCTCTAGAACTGTGAGAGATAAAGCCAAGGAATAAGGTGTGGGGAGGATTGTCCCTCCTATTTTGGCTTCAGGAGACTTATTCTTTATTTAATATGTAGACTTTCAGATATTGTCTTGTTCCGGCAAGGACCATAGGGAGTGGCTGGAAAAGCTTTCAGTCAAACCTTTTCCATGGTAAGTTGGAAGATAGGCTGATCCTGAGGGCTACAGCTGCTTAGAGTGCTCACACAGTTCAAAACCCCTCCTTGTTCTCTGTGCTTGAGAGAACTCTTTCATGCCCTGTCCCTGCCATTCCTAAAGCATGGTGCTTTAAGAGCCAAGCCCTCTGGCAGGAGTGGAAAAGTTAGGTATTGTTTTGTGGCACAAGCCCCTCACCCCTCAGGAAGAAGACAGGAGTTGGGGTTTCCTTCCTGATTATAAGACACTGTGTTCAGGGCGGGGTAAGTGTACGAGTATATCTGATTTTCCTAGCCATTTTGATGTGGATGTTTTCTCAGTCATCCAGTGTGTAGGAATCTTTCAACTGGATTCTGGCTTTCTCTTGGAGGAATTAATCCACGTGGAGTTGTTTCCTTGGTGTGTCTGTGGGAAGAGGGATAGTCAGTGGCCTCCTATTCTGTCATATTACTGAGGTCACCCCAGAAAATGAGCATTTAAAAACTCCTACTGATTAATCGATAAGCCATCCTTAGGGGGTGGGCAGTGGGCAGGATTTGCATCATACTCTTCTACCTCTCAATGTCTGTATGACACCTATCGGGACCTCAGGATCTTTATAAGAGGATCTAATGAGAGTACCAAAATCCAAGTGTGAAGAATAAACATTGTATACCAAGCACTTAGCCACATTCAGCACACAGGTGCTCAGTCCTGTATTTATGGGTTGTCTTAGTCTGTCCAGGCTACCCTAACACACTACCAAAGACTGAGTGGCTTAAACAACAAACGTTTATTTCTCATAGTTCTGGAGGTTGGAAGTCCACAATCAGAGGGCAGGCAGAGTTGGTGTCTGCTGATGGCCTTCTTCCAGGTCCATTGATGACCACCTTCTCTCTGTGTCCTCACATGTCAGAAGGGATGAGAAAATTCTCTGGGGTCTCTTTTATAAAGGAACTAATCCCATTCATTTGGGTTTCACCCTCATTACTGAATCACCTTCCAGAGGCTCCACTTCCTGATACCATCACATTAGAGGTTAGAATTTCAACACGTGAATTTGAGGAGGACACAAAGATTTAACCATCACATGGGTCACATAACTGCCTTTAAAAATATGGCTGTCTGTCCTTATGTGGTGCATTCACGGTTTTGTTTTCTACAACAAATTTACTAAGTTGAAACTAGCCCAATGCCACATGAGGGTCAATAATGCTGGTTACTAAATATTTGTGATACCAGAAGTTGACGTCTAGTTTTAAGTATGACAGATAGTTGATTTAGATTTCAGGATACCTTAGTGTTTTGTCCAAGGATATAAATTTTGGCATACGTGAGAAAGATGCTTGGACTTTATTCACGTTATTACGTCTGCCCTGTCTCCTACCTTCTTTCCTTAAATTGTTCCATCCGACCTCTCCTTTAATGGCTACCTCCTTCATGAATCTTTCTCTTTTCCCAGCCCACATTGATATCTCTCAATTCTTATTGCACTTGAAAATCTCACCATGAAGTTTGGCTCTATTTTTTCTCTGAGGCTTTACCTGTACTGTATGGTTGTCCCTCAGTATCTGTGGGGGATTGGTTCCAGGATCCTCCATAAATACCAAAATCCATGGATGCTCAAGTCCCTTATATAAAATGGTGTAGTACTTGCATATAATCTACATGTAAGATTGCTCATAATACCTAATACAATGTAAATGCTATATACGTAATTGTTATACCATATTGTTAGGGAATAGTGACAAGAAAAAGAAGTCTGGACATGTTCAGTACAGACACAGCTATTCTTTTTTTCTAACTATTTTAGATCCACAGTTGATTGAATCCACAGATGTGGAACCCACAGATACAGAGGGCCAACTATACTTAATGTATCCTTCCAATTCAACCAATTCAATTTTAAGCTGCTTTAGGGCAAGGATCACATCCAATCCATTCTTTATCTAGGGCAGCTGGTACCATACTGCCGAGTTCACAAGAGGCTCTGAGAAAATACTGGTTGATTGGTTCACTAATTAAATCTCATTGAATTTCTAAATCTGTAGTTCAATTTACTAGTTTATTTGTAGTTCGGTACTTAACTCAATAGTTTTCTTTTTCAATACTATACCACTGACCTTTTAAAGCATGACAATTAAGTTACAGAATGTCAGTTATGATGTAGAATCTCTGAGTCATTTATTGGGATGAAAAAGTAAACAAAGCCAACAACTTCTTTTAATTAGAAAGCTTTTGAAATTATAGTGCATGAATCACCAGGTTGCCCTTAAGAAATACTGGATTTTTTGCTATTTAAATGATCCAAAACCAATATTTCATTAGACTTACTGTCACTTCCACGTGTCTGTTTACACTGAAGAGTACAATGATAACACCAGTGACCTGAAATAATTGCCATGTAAGTTGGCTTCTGATGAAAGTTCAATTTTTGCTGAGAGATGCCTGGAGCTCAACGAGCTGCACAGACAGCAGCCTGTAAGTTTCTTTTTCTTTCTTTTTTTTCCCCCCTGGCCTTGTAAAAAGGGAGCAGGAGTGGTTCAGGAAGACAGGCCTGTGAATTCCCTTCCTTCCTTCTTGCTGCTTCCCCCAGGCATGAAGCAACAGTTCTGACTCGAGGAAGAAATGAATCATTATTTTACTTTCCTGGTATGGCATGGGATGCTGACAAGCAATCTACTGATGGGCAGCCGGTCATGACAGGTCAAGGGGCAGGCCCGGGGAGACCGCCCTTCCACACAGCAACGCAGCAGAGGGCATCCCTGGACTTTACAAACAGAAGAGAACTACTGAACTAGAAATCACTCGATAAAAAATTCAAACTCCCAAGTAATGACTGTGGAATACAGGAAACACATAACAAGAGAAATGAGAATGAATTGCAAAAATGTAGACATGAAATGGTTTGTCTTTAACAAGGCTTCTTAAATGTTTTCTGCCCTGAAGCTTTTTGCAACCAGGTCCTTTATTTGTTTATGCCTTCAGCAGGCCAGCCCTGGGCAAAATTCCTAGTAGAAATCATTGCCTCCAATGTCCTCCCCAGGTCCTCTGTCTGGGCTCCTATGAAGCATCCTCAGTGACCTCGCACTGCTCACTGGATACCCGAGCCCTGTGTGGGAATGCTCCATAGGTGTGCTAGGTGTCTCGTGCCCTCACCCTCTGCTTTCTCCTGACCCCTTCCAAGCACGGCAGCCCCATTCCCTTTGAACCTTGCCTGAATTACTTAAGACTCTCCCAATTGCTACTAACAGAAAAATTCATGAGCTAGCTAACCCAAAAGGAGAATTTATCATAAGGATGCAGGGGTGTTTCATGCACTTCAAGGGCTTGAAGCGGCTAGGCTTCAAACACAGACTGGAATTACAGATGATCAGACCCTCTTGCAGTCTTCTTTGCTGCTTCTCAACAGGGTTTTTGGTTTCAGTTTTTTCTCTGTCTCTATGAAATGCCTTCCTCTCTGGGTTCATGTGGCAAACAAACAAAAAGCAAATAAACAAAAACAGCAAAACAAACGTGAAACAAAAGCAAATAAGCATGACTCACAGAAAGTCCACATTACCCAGCCAGCAATCCAGAGCAAGATTTGCTTATTTGAAACTTCAGCTTTCTGAGAAAAGTCAGTTGTATGAAAAGCTTTAATCATATGGCTGCCCTTGCCACAACTAATGTAGACACAGCTGCCTGCCATCCCCCGATCATGTGGAAGAGGAGAAGCCGTTCCTATAAAATGGAAGCCAAAAGCCAACAGGTGTCCACATTTCTACCTTTGTCTACAAAGACACTGCGCTGCTCCCCTCCCCATACATGAACTCCAGGAGCTCGCTGCTGCTTCACACTTGCTAACAAAGCGTCTCTCAGAAGGAACACTGGAAAATTCTCCTAAATTGAGAATTAGAGCTGGTAGAAGAAGAAATTAAAGTTCTTCAAATCATAGCAAGTAGCTGGAGCGTTGATCTGATGACCCTGACTTTAGCTTGCTCTACATGTGACGAAATTGATTTTAAATAATAAACATCCACAAACCCATTATCATCCTCTCCTTGGTCAAACCTGACTGTTCATGTCCCCAATGATAGCCCACAGTTGTTTTCTTTGTTCCACGAACTCTGTGCTTGCTTTACTAAATATTTTATTTATGCTTTTAAAAATATAAATTTTTACTTTTGGGGGTCAGTGACTTTATAAGCACACACACAATATGTGTATGTATATCTCTGTGGATGTTAAAACAAGTTCAAATCTATATGTTTACTATCTGTTGTGTGTGCTTAATTTATCAGTTTCTGACACTACCATTGTGAATTTGTCAATTGCTTTGTCAAATTCTGCTGGATTCTATCTAATCTCTCTCTCTTTCTCATCTATCTATATTAAACTATATTGTTAGGTATCAGCTCATGATTATTATAGCTGCCTTGTGAATATTTCCTTTTATTTGTATGTAGCATGTCTTTTTATCCTTATTGAGGCTTTGCGCTTAAATTCTATACAGAGTGAGACTAATACCATCACATTTGGTGGTCATTGTTGTTGCTACTAGTATTTGCTTGGTAAATCTTTTTAATTATTTTTAATAGTGTCATGTAATTTTGTTTTTTAGATATATATTTTTTAAGCAGTAAGTGTGGAATAATATCTCATTTATTTGTCCACTCTTATAATCTCTGCTTTTAAATGTGAGCCTAATTTAATCTTATTTATTGTCTTTATGGCTACAATTGCACTTATTTCAAATAGTTTATTTAACGCAATCTGTCTTACATTCTTTTATAGTCAATTATTAATTAAATTTCACAAGTTATATAAATTTCATTTTATGTGTGCCCTTTTTTGTCTTAAGGCGCACCTTTTCCTCTATGTCTGCTTTTCTTGTTGATAGGTTCGTGTGTGTACACACGCACATGCACACACACACACACACGCACATTTTTAAGCATCTGTAGGGATGACTACCTTAGCTATTTTCAGAAGGTATGTATATTTACCCAATCTTAGCTGGGTAAGCATGCCTTAGTTTCCTTGGCAGTTGAAGATATTACCCTGTTATCTTCCAAGATCAATTGTTGCATATGAAAAAAAATCAGCTCTCATTTTTGATTGATGTCCCTTTACAAATAGTCCACCCTTTCCATCTAATAGTTTTATCTATTTGTTTGTTTATTTAATCCTGAAAGTCATTGTGATATGTTTACATGTAGCATTCATCAAATGCTTGCAAAATACTTTCCATTTTGAGAGCGTATGCATTTGGAAAATTCTCAATTATTATTTTCAGATACTGTTTTTCTGACATTGCCTCCATTCCTTTCAGTGGGAACTCAGTTTTTGTCTTTGAAAACACTCTAAAACTGTTAATTGTGTCTCTTAGCTGCTTTTTAGTACAATTTTAAATATTGAATCTTTGGGTGCTACATTCTGAATTATTCTGCAGTGCTGTCTTCTAATATATTAATTTTCTTATTAGCTCAATTTAACTAGATTTTACTTATATTTAGTTCCTTTTTATTCAATGACTATATTTTTCACCTTCAAAATATTTAATTATACACTTTCATAGTCAGTTGACCTTGTTTTATTTCTATTTTTTCTATAATATGGCTCTTTTTTTAATGTCAGTTATTCATTTATCACATCAAACTTCTTAAACATACTTCTGTATAATCTTTGTTAGACTTATCCATGAAATTGATTTCATTTGAAAT